>NC_080671.1:347367402-347709801 GCF_030247195.1 Topomyia yanbarensis
AAAAAATTGGTTCAGTTTCATTTCGATGGCTCAAAAATTGTCGCACAGTGTAAATAATAAATCGAACCCCATTCTATTCAAAACGGTTGATGCAAACAGCGGACGGGTCTGCAGCAGACAAGAACGTGACTGAATGCCAATTGGCGGCATTTGCCAGACTCGTCGTTAGTACAATATTCAACAATTATCAGTATTGTAGCGGCTTGCTGATCATAGTTTGCGTTATTGCAGTGATACTAGCATTTCAGGAGGTATTTATTTATCGACCGCGGGTTTAAATTCCAAAGTTGACCATTATGTCTGAGTTAAATTGCTGTGGACGGTCAGCAAGCGTATGGCATAGAAAGTCCTCAACTAATTATACTATTTTTGTATACCTAGTTGTAGACAATAAGAACACTACTGATGGGATCGACGATTTGATATCTTAAAACAAAAAAACAGGTCAAATCCTCAGTGTTCAAGAAACTGCACGTCTGAGTTAGGGAAAGGTCTGTGGGAAAATAAATCCAAATAGACCAAGACATAGTTTTTGCACTGTAGACTAGATCAGCTTGGCTTGTTATTTTTCAATGTCTTCGTTCGTTGAAAATTTTATATATTTTCACTTGCCTGTCTCCTAGTGTTAGATTATGTTATTAGAAAGTGACTGTATTGATGATGCAAAATAATAGACTATCAACTGCAGTTGTATTCTAAACCATTTGCCATAAATTTTGAGTTGGAATTGTAACACCTATGTAACTTGTTTCTCGTAATTTTTAATTTGTAATTTGCATTTTTTTCAGAATACACTAAACTGTTAGTATGTACAAACTTTAAATCAGTTCAAGGAAGTTAGAGTTGCTAACTGAATCTCGCATTAAAATTTGATTTGCCATCCCCTACTGCTTGTAGTAAAACGTTTCAGTACTACCTAATTAATACTTTACTTCTTTCATTTGATTTCCATTGTAATCTACTTTCCAGCAAAGCTAATCCGTCCCATTTAATATATAAACTCTGTGCTAACCTTCTCTTCCTTGGCCATTATTTCCGTGCTAAGCCGGAGCTTATTCATTTTTCCATTCCAAGTCACATGTTCACACGGTTGTTGAGGGTAGCCGGAAACAGGTACTAACTGAAGGACAAAGTCTCCGTGCATAGACAGTACCTATACACCGACCGCGCGGCTGGTTCTGGATATAGCTTCTGAAGCGAAGGCGCTTTGCTAGTCGGGAAGAATTTATCACCACCAGCATCCGTTTCCGACTAGAACCATCCATTTTCGATGAACACATAGTGGAAAAGCGGCACTCCAACCATAATCGTATTGCATTTCCGTTCGCCCTTAAAGTTTTCTCACCCGTACCCGGGTTGCCAGGTATTTGGAAAATATTAGCTTACTTGTTAGTCCGCATTTACAAAACTTTTACCACAGAAATCAAACGTCTATCTCGAGCGTTTGAGTTGTGAAACCAATATTTATAATTCAAAGGTACACACCGTCAGACGCGTTACTGAGTTTGACTGAATTGACAGCTAATCATAAAGATGTTTCAAAATGATCGAATTATTTATAACACTGGTATGGGATGTTCAGGTATGGCCACGCTAGTATTTTAGGGATGTTTCGTTTACACCAATATCTTGTACTTATTATTTCAAATGTGGAAGTCGGTTTTCTGTACTTTTAAAGATTGTGAAAACGATATTTTACCTTCAACCATTCGATTTATCGCAGTCAGTATATCATTTAAATTTAGATTAACAAAACATTATTAAACATACGAAAGTAACGCTATCATGCACATTTAGGCGACCACCTGATGATCTAAGCCGATTTCGCCTGAATTTTAGAACGTTGTGCACTCAGTGCACCGTGAAATTTGAAAGTGATTCAGTTGAAGAAAAATATCTGTAATCACTGCTGTAGATTTATCCAGTGGGTAGTCCGCAGTCGCTTTACAATTTGAAGCAACTCGCATCCAATCCATTATACCTAGCTACTGGATCTGATTTGGCCTTAGTTGGCAATTCAACAGTTTTAAAATGAAAGCATGGCATCAATGGCACCGCCACGCCGTGCCAAATCTCTCACGGCGTGAACTGAAACTTGTGCCAAGCTTGACTATATCAATTCCGCCTCTGGATTTCCTGAGCAGTTTTACTCAGTGACCGGCGGAAAGGATTAAAAGGATTTCACCATTTTCATTTTGCGAAATTTTTCAATCTACATACATACACGCACACAAACAGAGCTTCCGCTGCGATACTGGGGAAGCTGTAGCCTCGCCAAGAGCTTGTTTATGCAAATTTTATAGCGCATATTTGAGCATAATAATTTACAAGCACACAGGTTCAGTGTTTTCGGTCCCTTTCCCACCTCATCGCTGGGTGACCATTTTAGACTATACAGTGTACAGCCACCCACCCATTTAAAGCGATCATCATGAACACCTCTGCGCCAGAGTCGGGATGTAGTAAAGTGGTGCACAAGCAACAGGAGGTACTAAAAGCATAAAAATTTATTTATGTTAGACAGTAGCTACCGTTTCACTGCCGATGTTCGGTGGAACCAGGATGTAATTCAAATGACAAAGTGTCAATCGAATGGGATCGGAATCGATCGTGACTGTCACGTTGGTTTTTGATCCATGTTTTTTTATTTTCTACCGTTATCATATTGAAATGTTATGCAATGACTCTAAAAATCGCTGACCTCATCCCGGCCCGGAGGGTCGGAGTGTCATGTCCCAAAAAAACGATGTTCGAAAAGTCATGGTGCTCAACTCTAGAACTAAAGACATGCATATTTGAAGCACTTTTGTAGAACATTTCTAAAAAATCATCTAGAGGTTCCGCAAATGCGATTTATGAAAAATGGTTATTTTTGAGATAAATTGTCGTATAACGGGTGTTCAATAAAAAATGGGAATGATGTCAATACCTTTCTGTAAATAAAGAAAAGAGCGTAATTTTTTTTCTCTCCAAAGAGAATAGCTCTCTGAACTCCCTAGAAATGGGTGACATGTTTCTTTTCGCTCGGGTGCTGTCAGTTCAATCGAAGATGGCGTCGAAACAGCAAGCGCTCCGTGAGCGTATTGTACGGTTTTACGAAACGCATGGTCATCGTGAAAAAAAGTTTACGGTAGACCTTTTTCGAGACGAAATCGTGCCCGTGAGTACAGTTTACCGGTTCCTGGCATCCCTGAGCGTGGAGTGGAAAGCCGATAGCAGCCGTCCGACGAAGATAATGACGAAGCAGAAGAAGAAAGTGTTGAAAAAGCTGTTCGACAACAAGGAAGGAACGAGTTTGCGTGACGACGTCCGAAAATATCACTGCTCCCATACCTTGATTCAGCGAACTCTCAAGATGAAGGACATCATCTGTCGGAAGAAGACTCGGTCGCCCGAGAACACGGACGAACGGATATCGGTCGTGAAATCGCAGTGTCGGTGGATGACGAAGAACTACCGCGGGATGTTGTTCGTGCTGGACGACGAAGGTTACTTTCCGCTCTCGAAGACCCACATTCAAGGAAATGACAGCTACTGTTCAAGCGACAAGTCGGCCATACCCCCCGTAGTCAAATATAAGTTGAACAATAAATTTGAAAAAAAAGTAATGCTTAACATCGCCATATCGGACAGAGGGATTGCATAACCGTATTTTTCTTTTAAGGGAGTTCCGCCTTTTTATGAGTAGGGTAAGATGGGGCAAATCCGACCGTTGGGTAAACCTGACCCCCCTCTGTTATCGAAAGTCGGAAGCACTTCGGGAATTGTTGTCATTGTTGTCGTGTAGAGCATCGAAAATAATCATAATGGTGGTATGACAGCATTTTATTAGTCTACATTGAGATGTTCAAACGACAATAAGTGTGTTTTTACATTTTTTGATTTGATTTTTGTGCATCATTGACTACATCATATTTCTGATTGTCAAAGTGATTGTATAAAAAATGTAATTGTATTGGAATTCTTTGATTAAAGTCCTACAAAATGCATAGATGAATTTAGTCAAACTTTTCTCATTTTTTTTTAATTGCATCGTAATGAAAGATAACGCGGTGGGGTAAATTCGACCTCTAAATAGTGGGGTAAATCAGACCGCTTTTTTGCAAAGACTGGTTTTACCAACAAATTTTCACCCTAATGAGAAATTTTGGTTTTTACCAAATTTTCCTCCTTAGGGTGAAATATAGCATAGCGCAAAGAAGTGTTTTTTTCACGCTAAAACCCTTATCCGTCCTTAACCGATTTATTTCAAACTTTGCGGATTTACTTTAAACATGACTAAGAAAAATATATTTTTCATTATATTTAAGAAGTTCTATCAATGATATAAACACTTTTTTTTTTAAAAAAACCTGTTTTAATCCACCTAGTGTTGTAATAGTGCCTTTCTCATTTTTCCAAACTATGGTTCCATGGCTGGTTATGTTCGTTTCAATTGTGGAAATATCTAGTACATTCTGAGTAAACTTTGCACCTACACACAATGGCTCACCAGTCACGAACCTGATGAGCTACGTGTAGACGGTGAAACACTCGAAACAAAAGAAAATATCATTCTTAATTAGCCCAATCAGCATTAATTCAATGTTGTCTTCCTGCTAACTAATTTTGTCATGCGAGGGTGGGTGTGTGAGGAAGGTGAAAAACCCTCGACCGAACCACTCCCCGGCTTAACTTGGGATGCCTTGTGATATAGCAGTGGTATAAAGACAATGGGGTTGAGAGGGGGAGGGGGTACGAGTGATGGATGGGGTGGTGGTCTGAGGGGGGTACAATGAGGGGTGATCTTAGTGGGATTAAAAGAGGGGTGGGGGTGAGCGGTGAGCGGGAGAGGGGGCGTAACCCTTCTCCGTGCATTCTTAGCTACGCCTCTGTTAAGACCCAGAAACCTTATGGTTGACGATTTTCAGAGTGATTGCATATCCTTTCTATATGAGAAAAGCAAAAATTTCTGTGTGGTCGCACTCTTAAACACGTAACTTGTAAATACATACACACGCACATACATACACGCATACAGACATTTGCCGATCTCGACGAACTGAGTCGAATGGGATATGACACGAATTAGGGCCGGGATTAGGTTGACGATTTTCAGAGTGATTGCATATCCTTTCTATATGAGAATGGCAAAAAAGCAAAATTCCACGAAGATCCGTCCGAAAATCTTCAAAATCGTGACTGACCATTTACCGACTGACTGACCGATGAAACTTTACACGCTTCACTGTCATGGAAGACTAAGCATTTTCCACAGTCAATAAGATTATTTTGACTCAAGAGTAATATTTTAAAAGGGCGTTTCAACGTGCATTAATTTCAATTCTTTATTGTTCGATTACTGTATTTTATACAGCAAAACTACCTGAGCACGAGTTACAGGGAATGAACACTTCTATGCAAAAAAAAAAAATGCACTGAAAAAATATTGAGTCATGTTTCACAAAAATAAAAATCTGTGGTAAAAATTTAAATTGCAAGAAAACCTAATTTTGAAATGTTTTATGTTTGGTCAACAAAAACCTAAGGTGAAAAGAAACATTTGGAATGTGATTGCATGATGGAGAACTTATCGGTAAAAAGTTTTTCTAACAACAACTTTATACTTGTTTTTAAATTTCATACTAATTGACAAACAAAACTGTAATTTTATTGCAGAATATAATTCTACGTATCATTTTAAATCAAAATGCATTTAACAGTAATCTTCCAAAATGCGATAGTTGTTGAGATATTTGGAATTTTGCCTCAACAAAAACAATTAATTCATGAAATTATGGCCTTTTTAAAAGGCCATAATTCAATAAATATTACGGCGTCGGATTTTCTAGAAGTGTGTAGCATTTGGCTTATCATAGTATTGCGCATCAAGCAAAGCGAACACAGTGTGTATAAAGATGGGCTTCGATTTTCTCTACACGACACATTTAGTATTTGAAGATCGCCTCACACTCGGCTAGCTTGAAAGCAGTCAGAAGAAAAAAACCGACTCGGAATAGTGGTGCGGTATTTCGGTCGATGTTAAATTGAAATTTCGTTTCAATGACCGACGTCAACAAAATGGTAGTGACTGCACAAAACATGAACAGTCCTTCCCGTCATGTACGGGAAGCAAGACCAACGGTTTGGATCAACGTATCCGAACCGAGGGGCCGGATCCAGACACTTGTCTGGATCTAAGGACCAAGTCTAACCCTGGTTCAGGTGCGGACCTGGTAAGGGAATGGGCAAGATCCGGGAACTGGTCCGGACTTGGGAGCTGGCCCGGAGCCGAGAACTGGTACGGATCCGGGAGCTGGTTCGGTTCCAGAAACTGGTAAGGATCCAGGAGCTGGCTCTGATCTAGAAAAATGAGCTTCGGGATTGGGATAAATCCACAGTCGAGTAATTCACAGTAGGGTGGATTCTAATTGGCTGGGAGTTAATAGGCTCACGAAACAGACATCGCTACCGAGAGAAATTCCGCCGCCGAGTAACTCTCTGTCGGAGTAGGGTAAGTTCATCGCCGGGGACTATCCGATTAGATCGTGATAAGGCTGGGGGCTGAATGACTCACGGAAACCGGAGCAATAGCATGGAATCAGCAGCTAAACAGCTCACTGAGACGAGAGCTATATGGCGATGTAATAGATGGAGACGAGAGAAGAGCTAAATAGCTCAAAAGTAGAGCCATTCATGGATTAAGTGAGGCTCTGAGATAGCTGCGGATAACTCGTGAGAAATAGCAAGAGGTGTGACTCTGATCTCGACGAACTGAGTCAAATGGTATGTGACACTCGGCCCTCCGGATCGTGACTTGGTAATGATTTTCAGAAAAATGGCTTAACCGGTCTATATAAGAATAACAAATTTCGATGTCGGCTTAAAAATTGGATAAAAAATTAGTTTTTGGAGGTAGAAAGATTGATTTTGAAAATATCGCATCAACGCCCATTCTTAATTCGAAACACCTCCAAATCTCTCATCTATGAAAAGTTAATGTTGGCGCCCACTATGCGGCTACAACCAAAACATAACTAGTATTATGTTAAAATTCTACTGAACATACTATTCAACTAAATCCAACCACTGATACTGATACACAACCCAAGTAGCAATTTTTGTTTCAGTAACTATTTCATAACCAGTTGGAAACAAAAAATAGGTGCTGTTGCAACTGACATCTAACTTCCTGCGCGACCCAAAAAGCGCAATTTTAGGCTGATTTTCAACATAATTATGATTGAGCAAACTAGTTCCCGTTCGTTTCAATAACGATTCGAGAATAGCTAAACGAAATCATATTGTTGTCAATATGTTGAATGTAGATCGCTACAAGATTACTTAATGATACCTTTTTGTCGTTCACCTGGATTGTCAATCGCAACTGAAAAGTAACATATTTTCATGCAAATAGTTAGAATTATGTTACATGTGGAAATGAAAATGAAGACCAAATCAAAATACATGTTGATTATTTAAAAATGAACAGTAGCGCCATTCTTCATATCAAAAATTGCCAATGAAGCATCAAATTTTACTGCGCATCAGAGTCAATCGAGTGATATTTTATTACACTTCTTATTATTTTACGCGCTCTTGGTGAAACCAAATTATAAATAGTATTGAAAAAACAATTTTTCAAGGGGAAACCTGAATCATATTAGAAATCCAATGTTATTCAATAAAACATAAATTAATCATAAATCAGGGAACATAAATTGCTTTAACGGTAGACTTTTATAAATGTTCGCGAGCCGGTTGAGGTTTTATTTCCAATACAATAGAAAATGATGCATATAAGCAACATGGCTTTCAAGCTATCCAGGGCTAAATTTAGGATGCGACTTTGGCGAATACGAAACAATACGCTTTTCTAACAAATTTTTATCAATGAGCAAAGATTTTTCTTTGTAAACAACTATTATTCCTGCATACGTTTTGTCTCCAACGAACAATTTTCAGTTCACATTAATATATACCTTTCCTTAATACGACCCTGTACTATTCTATTCTTGCTGAAAACGTTCAAGTTGTATTCTTGTCAAACGTACGTATCAGGCACATGTCATCGTTATACCTTGAATCACAAACTCACACGTATTTACGAAAGGCATTCGCAACACTGAATTGTCCAATTCATAACTAAAGTGCAGTAAAATAATAATTAAGTTGTATTTTTGTTTTCATTACGTTGCGAAAATTCACCGATGACACTTCATGCTCTACACTTCATATTACACAGGCATCGAACTGTACGGTGGCGCCAACTATAATATGTTCGGTGTATCGGAAAAATGTAAACATGTGACATGAATGATTTCAACGAAATCTTTCTGTTGCCGCAGTAGTAGCATTAATACCAATAGTTGAACTGTTGGGTTATACTCCTATATGAAGCACACGGAAATATTATTACAAGACACTATAAAAATAAACTATTTCCTCTAAAATAAAAACTATTTTAAACCAATGGCGATTCAAATGTATTTATACTTGCGCATCTTATAAAAATGAATGGATAGGAATAAGGACTCAATGGTTATAGGAACTGAAATTGGTAATAACGCAACTAGTGGTACACATATGTTCCGTTAGTGAACCACGAGATTAGAAATTGAAAAATAAATTTAGTCGCAACTTTGATATTTTTCCAAAAAATAGGAACTGAGAGTATTTGATTGCTGCAATATTTTTCTCCTTAGTAATACATTTAGCGATAAAGGGTGCTTTCAGTGTTTTATTTTTATTTTGAATTATTTGACGACTCAGTTGGCATGTGATCAATCGACATTGCTCTGTTTCAATATGATTCATCTTTCAAACTTGGATTCAATAAATCGATGGTCGGCCGTATGTGACCACTAAACCTGAAACTAAAGGTGTTGTACGGACATTTGGAAACAAGCAGTTCTCTACATAATTTTTGAAGAAAAACACAAAATTTATAGGGTGCCACGGAGTTTCTAGGATATCTTCAGGCCACTCATCATACCGACAACATTGTTTTGTTGGTTTTTATACCCAATTACCCAAAAATTAGCCTCGTCTAAAAAGTAATTGTTTTATGTAAAATATCAAAATTCGAGAACGTAGTTCAAGCGTAGATTTTTTCATGAAGGCTGCAACCAAAAAAATAAGGATGCTACATCACCTCATTTGGTAAATATTCTCAATTGTAAATTAAATGCTACAAAATACCAATTATACCGCCGCACGAATTGGAAAAAAATTAGTGGAATTTTTTTTAAATACTTTTTGTTGGGAAAAATCTTCGAATGGGGAGTGGGTCTAAAAATGCCGGAATTTTGCCTACACGGTTTGTTGACGGTTCCTTTCCGGGAGACGTTATCAAGATTTTTTTTCATTTATAGACAAAATGTCATTCAGCAGAATAATTACAAAAAAAGTATTTTGAAAATTAACAGATCATGGACTAGTATTTTCAGACGCTTCACACATTAAACAAGGAATTTGCTAAATAGTATTACTCCTAAGATCACGTTATTTTGTTTTCGGCAGGTACTCTAAGTAAATGATTTGTGTTAAATTCATACTACTCGTCCACCCTTCTTGTTCTTAGTTCCAAAAATATTTTCTAATATATTAATTATATAATCTGTGTGGAAAGGATTTAATCGTTTCGTATAAAATCAGCAATAACATACATGCTATTTGTTTATATTTTTCCAAAACACCGAACATATTATAGTTGGCGCCACCGTACAGTTTAATGCCTCTATAATGTCAAGTGGAGCGAATGAAGTGTCGTCGGTGAATTTTCGCAATGTAATGCCAACAAAAATACAACTTATTTTTCGTTTTGCAAAGCATTAGTTGTGAATTTGTTGATCCAGTGTTGCGAGAGCATTTTATTAATACATGTGAGTTTGTGCTGAAAGGCATAATGATGGTATGTGACGGATACATACGTATAACACGAATATAGCTTTGTAAACTGAAACATTTTCTGTAAGAACTTTGGTGTTGGACAAATGTGCAATTGTCAAAATATATATCACAAAATCAAAATCGTAACTAAATTTCAACAAACTCTGCAGCATCAACAATCAGTTCGGAATATTGATAAACATGTTATAGCTGGCAACATAAGTGACTATTTGGTGACAAAAGATGTTATTGAATAACCTTGATGTTATTTTTGTTCAACCAGTGCAACAAAAATAACTTTATTGTTTTCTCGTTGCAACATAGCTCGGACTTAGACGATTAAAACTAGTTGCGATTTGCTACTTGGGAACAGTACACTGCTAGGCCCTATGCAAAACCGACTCATACAACACTTAGCCAAAAGTTTAATAACTTCTTTTAACCAAGTCGGATTGACTAGCGATATTCGACAAAGTTGTAGACAAATTAATTATAATTTTTCTTATTTTCACTTACAGTGATAATACTAGCGCCGAAATGCGAGCTAGTAGGTTTTCTCTATTTAAATTGTCGAAAAATCCCGTACAAACTTCAGGCACGTTAGTCCGGTAGCTAGACTTGTCCTATTTACTTCAAATTTGGTGCAAGTACTTCTGTTGGGACTAGAAATCGAGTCAGGGACGGCCGATTATGTTTTCAAAAATTCATTATTTTTCTCGACAGTCTAAGATGCACATTGCACACTTTGTTGTAGTGGTTTCCAAGCTGTAATCGCAAGAACGACGGGAGGGTTGATAGAAAAATAGCGGCTTGAAGTTAACGTTTCGATTAACATTAACTAGATTATTGATTTCAACACCATGTAGAAATAAATAATCAATTATTTCAAGTTATTGAACTGATTGCTGATTACAGACACTTTTTTTCATCTGCCATAAAATTCTAATCGAGACAATGTTCGGTTCGCTTCTGAAATGGTAACATCTCGACGAGCGCAATTCTCCGAGCAGTTCTTCTAACAGCTGATGTGACTCTTGATGTGTGTGAGGTTTACGTTTGTTGTGATCGAGAAGCGAAATTTTGAATGATTCGTTTTACAAATCTTGCGAATGCGTCCACACTCGATATTATTAGACATTTTTCCAATGAAGCGGCTAAACCATACTATTGCCAAAAACGCGTTCCGTTAAAGAGCACACGGCCAGTTGACCATTTTGAAGTAATGTCATTTGGCTAAAGAATATTCGTTAAAATAAACTTTTTTTTACATATTTCTCATTTTTTCAACTTTCAACACAATACGTATAACGCACCCCAACAAACGAGTCCATCCATCTATACAAGCAATCCATCACTCACCACCTCCCAAACCCCCTTCACAGGTTATTGAGTTGATCAATTTTCACTGCAATTTATACGCCAATCAGATCGATACAATCGATCCTTGTTTCTTTATCCTGGGACCGACACAACCGACGACGAGATGCCAACTCGAGAGCACTTGCGACATTGAAACATTGTCAGCGTAGGTTGACCCACTAACACCGCCCAACCCCCTTCCTTTTATCACACTGGCAAACAATCCATGAACAACAGAGACTTTGATGGGTGGCAACAAAAGAGCAAACTGTCACTAAAAACGTGCAAAATGGATGGTTTAGTGCTATAACTGTATACATATATTCCTAGAGGTGCAGCATGAGAAATGACACTAGCATCAGAGACATGGAAAAATATGTTGTTCACTCTTGTTCCTGGTGGGAGTCTTGAATGGAGTGGAAAAAAAGTAGTTAGCCTCGCTCCCGAAGCCACTCCAGATAGGAAACAGTTCGAAGGAAGTTATCCCGAGACATGCTGATACTGCACTTATATGTATGTATACATATGTGCACTCACTGAATAGAAAGAAGCAGGAAACCTAGTTTGATGATGTTAGAAATAGTATCCGAAAAGCGGTAAACAGACCATCTTCTCTCCGGCGGATGGAATGCTATTATTTTCCTTGCGAGCAAGAGCGTTCCAAGAAACGGGAAGACAAGTGTCACGACACGTATCTACTCCATCAAAGTCCGTCCGGCTATCGGTGAAACTGATACACCTGTGGAATATGCGAGGAAAGCTTTCTTTGACGAGATATACTTTGAGCATTCGCGTGTGTGTGTTTGTGTATGTTTATATGTACCCTACTTGATGGATGAAGAACTGCAAGTTATTTTTATTGTTCGTAACATCATGGATCATTAATCAAGGAAAGCCTGGGGGCGAGGAAAAACGATTGGATTGACTTGGTGTGGTTCTGACGTCAAGGGGCTGTTTGCTTGCCTAAATATTTCTGGGAAATTACTTTGTGTTCTACTTGAGTCCTAGCCTATGCGTGAATTGCACTGATTCGGATAAAGCAAAGCTGTTTACTTACAGTGTCATCGCTTCGGGGATCATTCTTTGAAGATGGTTTATAAATTAAATTGCTTTTTAGAAGCGATTCCATTCTGTCATTGAATAAGGTATTCACTTGACAACATTAGCTTGATGATCGTGACGAGCGCCAATTACTGCTTGTTTTGATTATCCGATAATATTGTTCGTACTTTTTAGGGTTAAGATACCGAAGCGGCACGGAATAAACTTCTCAGAATTGAAGAAAACGTTTAATTTAGAACTCATCGAAACATTTCTTACAAAATATAGGTCAGCAATGTAGCGTCATAAGTTTAACGTAAATAACTCCTATTTAATCTTTATCTACAAAAGAACGAACACCGATTTAGTTGCAATCCGGTTTGGATTCGCTTACTTCAAATGGCACGACTTGGTCTTTGATCATTTTTGTACGTTTGATGTTGAAGTTAAGCAGTCAATACAAGCTTTACTAAGGCAGTGAGCAGTGATTGGCTGTGGTCCACTAGCAGGTTGATAACAGTCTATTATCTTCCTCCGGACAAAAAGAGCCAAGAGGCCGTGTGGCATCCGGTGGGTTGAAGTATCTCAGCCAAGAATTGATCCACTGGGATCCTGTTCCCATGTCGAAAGAGGCAATCGAAAACAGGTGTCCCTTAATCAAATTGTATCTTCGTGCCGAGGACTGAATGGTTGGCGGGACTAAAATATGCCATGGGACTTACTCTTGCTGTATAAAACGAATCTCAGTGGTCGCTTGGTTTTTTCACAAATTATGTGATTCGAATGCCTTCGAAAGCCCATTTCGGGATTGGGTGTTTAAAAGCCAACCTGTTTGGTATTTTCCAGATGCTGGACTATAAGTGCTGGTGATGAAATGTGTACTGCTCTGATAAACCGTGGTAAGAGTAGTACAAATAATTCCTCGGCATAAATGAACAGCAACTGTGAATCTATTCCTCCTTGTGAAGGAAGAAAAACCTTTTTTGGTGGTAACAAATGGGAGAATCTGATCGAAATAGTGAGTTAAACCAAATAAATTATGTGAAATAAATCACCCCAGAGGCAGAATTTGAACCTGCAACCCTTGGGACTCCGGCCCAATCCACAAACCCCCTGCAATACCTGAATTTTGGAAAGCTACTTAACCCCGTCTTCGTAACTTTCAACGAAAATGGCATGACAAATCCACTTAAAATGCCTCGTACATGTATACTTGTGATTAGTGCTATTGCTGTCTTATTTCCGACATCACAACTCGCGATATTTGTGCTGCTAGTCTTTTGATAACACCGACAGGAAATATGCCTATTTTTCGGCATTTCTGATGATACAGATTGTTTTATTTCTTGTATATTCGTTCGTACAGTTATGACAACCGAATCGATCAAATGTTTGTTTTGCTCAGTGTGCTGAATATTATTCGTATGATCTTTGTGTTTTGTCGATTATCGCCGTTTTCGATATACTGAACACTGCTTACTGCGTGACGGATGATTAATTACGTCCAAATTCATTTGAAGTTAATTATTTTTTTACACAATTCAAGATTTTAAAATCTGTTGAAGGCTATCCAGATGTTCTATGTGCTCGATTACACCTGGACCATTCCGTACTCTTATGACCGAACTCTTCACAGTTGAAGCAGCGTCACACGTTAAAGGCCTCAACAACAAAACACCAATCCTATCCAGTGTTCAACGTACGGGCAGCTATTAGCCGTCATAAGCGTCTTTATCAATTTCAATTATCTCATTGAATTTGTTATATTTGAAGAATGAATTTTCGAAATGAGCAATAGCTTCAACATCTTCAATTGGAATGCCCTTTTTATGACTTTTCAAAGCGTCAATTAAGACATCTGCTGAATATTAATCATTCATCCCCCCATTATTTTCAACATTGTTTTCCCGGATGTCGGTAAACTGGTATTATACTTTTCACCCTGATTGCTTACAATGTTTTCTTTCACCAATTTGATTTTATCCCCTGCTGCGCACTCCGCAATAATCGAGGCATCGTGTCTAAAGTTACTAATTTTGTGTGACTTTGGATGCAATTTATCCTTCAATTATTTCCTCCTGTCGTCACTCGATTAAAACGACTCGACTGGTTTAGTCATAATGACCGTTTTGTTTGTTCTAATGTTCTTCTGCGATCGACTTTCCTTTCAATACAATTCCTTATTCTGTTCCTTCCAACTGAAACATATATCTTTATCGGCATTGGATTCTTTATTGGTGGTGTTGGTTGTTGGTTTGGAGGTATTTGGTATAATCGTTGTTATTTCGCTGTTGGTAATGGCAGTTGGTGTTTGTTGCTGCCCAGTCCTCAGTCGTTGGTTTAACGCAACCCAGTTTGACCGCATCGGGGTATAAACTTGCATTGCATTGTCACTCACTCATTACACACACTAGGTAGAAGTAATTGAATTTTATTTATTTTTTTCATCCGTCTATTTGACACGCAATTCGAGTGTATTTATTTACTTTTTTTCTGTTATTGTCTAAACTTAAAACAAAACTAATTATTCTAGGACACTTTAATTGGTGAAAGATTAGCCTTGGATGAGAGTACGAGGAGATGAATTTGATTAAATTTTGAAAGACGCTGTTTTTTAGAAAATGATAGATAAGTTCCATGTACAGAGAACCGCGATACGCCAGGATGTCTCTAACAGGTCTTCCTCGGACTTGTAAAGAATCTACTAATTGTGATCTGGCTTCACGAAATTCAGTGCAGGACCAAACAACATGCTCAATGTATTGGTAACCCTCCCCACAAGCACAATGATTACCTTCAGCGAGCGCAATACGACGGAGATGCGCATCTAAAGTATAATGATTGGACATGAGTCTAGACATCACACGGATCAAGGCAGATTCTTCACCAAGTTGAATTTAATTATGTCTAGTTCCGGAGCATTATTGTTGCATGAGAGGAGTGCAATTAAAAATTCCATCATTATTAAAGGCGAATCTATGAAATTGTTACTTGTGGGAGCATCGCGAATGATTTTCTGTGCAGGAGCAGAATCTGGACAAACTTTCTTGGCAAAATTAAATATCCAACGATTCGAAAAATCTTCGTTAGTCACGTTTAGATTCCTCATTCTTTTGGCTGTGTTCCAAATGAGAATCTTCACATTTGCCAAACCGTGCCTTAATGGAGCAGTAAGTGGTTGTGTGGTCAAGTTGTTTACAATTAAGGCAAGTCATTACACGAGGGATAAAAAGGCGAACATGTAGACGAATTTTATCGATAATGACATAGTTGGGCAGCGCAGACCCAGTCAGTCAAACTCGATTCTGTGATGACCCCATCAATTTCAATTTCCTTTGAAGGAATTTACGCTCTATATTCACGCGTAAAAAGCTCGCAAGAAGCAATTGCCTTGGCTTGTTTGAGACTGCCAACGACAATGCGTATTTTATCTTTATTAACTTTGACGATCTCTTTTACTTCCGAGAATCGAGAAGTCAAATCCTTCGAAATTTGAATGATATTTCGCGCTTTTGCTTTACGCCTAATAAGCACAATCCATGGTCCCGTTGACGATTCTGGGTAAATGTTAATTCTAATCGGGTTTACATTTTCAGCAGAAGGCTTAGGAGGAGGGTCAGTTACTCGTTCTCCCATCTCGTCATCCAATTTACCTAGCAATAAAAACTATCGCAAAAAGGAATGAAAATATACCTGTTATCTGCTGTCTCTGATGTGATGAAGATCAACACCGGTAGAGCACACCTCGTGTGTGTGTGTCGTTTTAAACTCGGTGCCCGTTGTTTGACAATGTGACACTTGTTGTCCTTCTTCGTTGCGTTGCTTCTTCAGTAGACAAATATGCCTACCTGCAACACTTTCAAACTCTCTCCGGTTAAGTTGCTCGTCGGTATCACAACCTTAAGCGTGCTCTCTCCGTGTCCACCACCGCGGTAGACAAATGTGGTTACCTGTGGCTTGCTGCGAAAATCCCACTGTCGATGCGGCACTTTTCAGTGCCACTTGTTATCCTTCTTCGTCGTACCGCTTCTGCGGTAGACAAATAGAGCAAATGGGTCTACCTGGGGCGCTTCCCCTCTTGTCGAATAGAATTGCCCGACGACACCAATACAATATATCTTTTTCTGTGTGTACTGGCACGATAACTGTCGATTTCTGGCACCGCGGTAGGCAAATTCGTCTACCCGTGGTTTGGTGTCAAAACACCACTTGTCGAGGATGCCGTTGACCACGCCTCCGACGTATCAACTGTCGACACACACTTAATAAACTGGTCTCTCTCTCCCACTTCACAAACGCATACAGCGTCTCGTACTTCGCCGTTCTCTCAAGAACAAAACTTTCCAGCTGGAGGCACAACCGTCTCAGCCGGTTGCAAAAACTGTTATGTAATCGAATTTTACTTTGCAAATAGACAAAGCGGTGCACGGGCAAATTTGTTTCCATGCCCTGCTATAGCAGCGGAGCGATTTTTAGCTTCTGAAGTGAGCAAGATGGGAAACCAGACTGATTTAATCGGACCCGCATAAAACAATAGATTAACCATTGCCTGGTATAATATCGAACATAACCAGTGTCGTTTTTCCATGCTCGACCATAGAAACAACGGGTCGTTAAGAGCAGTCACCATACCAAAATATCCGATTTTCCATATACATTTTGACAACATACCATTCAAGAACTATACAGATTATGGTGGCATGCATATTTTAGATCTAGCGATGTATAAAATATTGGCGCAGAAAAAAATGTCTTCCCTTTCCCCCGTCTTCTATCGATTGATGAAATTTCGTTTTGTTACACGCAATCTCCTGATGAGAGCTTGGTTGAGGACTAACTGGACTTTCGCTTTATCCAACTGAGCTATCGCCGTAATATTGCAGGACGATGATTTTTGATCATGTTAAGCTACAGGTTTTTGGAGCAGCGGGAACAGATAAGCGAATAACAAAGACCACCAGAGCAATATTGACCTCTAGCGCAAAAGTACAATGAAGTATACAAATCTTTAATATAGGATACACGGAAGTTATTAGAAATGGTAACTAAAATGAGTATGGTAGTATAATAGTTGAATTATAATGGTAGAATGTATCAGTAGTATTCCAAATATGGTGAGTATTATATGAATAGTTAGGAAATGGTTCCGAAGATTTCTGGAATGGTATTAATTTATACGAGGAATTACTAAATTGTTTTAATAAAGAGATATCTAAGAAGAACATAATTGTTATAGGCTGTATAAGAGAGATCCTTATTAATTCTCGTGATTGAACAATCTGTAGGTTCCTGATTGGTCGTACTTGGGCATACTAGGGCGTGCTTGCACATTTAAAAAATACGGGATTCCAAGTGATTATGCCAAATAACCTTTATGCGAAATGAGCATTAAGCCAAGTGACATTTATGCCAAATGGGGAGAGCCTAACGCAGAATACAGTTAATATAGGGGACACTATATACACCCCTAGTGTGAAACTAATTCTGCAGAAAATACAATTACTGTAAAATAATTTACCAGACAGCGTGTAAGTCACAACCGTGCTTTCTGCGCTGGCATTTGTGATTCGCTCACCTTACCTGCATATTGTACATCAATACGGACAGTAAGCAGAAGCCTCTATCGGTTTTACTGCAGCATAATCAACTTGTCATGTGGTCTTTGTTGACGGATTAGCAGAGAAGCTGCTGCAGATTTATTTGTTTGCTCAGCTCAGTGCTGGTTAATAATTAAAAGCTGCTACCGAATCAATTGCTTGCCGTTCTAGGTGACAAATTTACCTATTGTGGAAGTGTAGCGGCGGTGGGTCGACTGTATTTATTAGATCGGAAAAATATTCCGCTGGTTGCTTCGGGAGATTTTAACAAAAACGTGTCAAAGCTAGAGAAGCTGATCTCCGATACTTCACAAGCAACTACACTTGCAGGAACATGCATTGATGTTGTATTTGTCAAAAACTTTAACGTAGAAAGCCGAAGACAAATACTTTAACTGGTTTAATTTGTAATGTGCAATATACAACCTTTGGTAAAACTAGAACCGATTGGCAACCTACATCTACTCCAACAATGTTAGAATCGCATCCATGGACAAGCTGTCAGAAGTTAGAAGCATCCAACTAGAATCGAATCCAGCGCATAGCCCTACTAATGCCAAGAACGACGGTCCTTTTCAGGACCACCATCATTTTCATAAAGAGCAATTTCAAAAAATCCTTGCCCAAATAACATTTAATCCGAAAATTTCGTTGAGTATCAATGTATTTGCAATACGGGTCCTTAATGTGTTCTATATCTCTCCGGTTATGTCCTAGGCAGTACCCATCTTTTCATTGAGGAAACACAGTTGTTCCGTGCTATTTTAGCCGGGTCTTCTTGTCACTAGGGTAAAATGGATCATAAATGGTTTACACACTCAATTCAGCTCGGTAATTTCCGCACAGCTGAACAGTTGGTAAAATTTTTCAACTGATAGCTCAGCAAAGTGGCGTTAATTTACTGATTTTCAGCGATATATTTACCGAGTTTATTCAAAACAAACGTCACTTCTACTGAGATCTCGGTAAAAGCTTTGTTAGCTGAGTGCAAAACTCGGTAAAAGTAGAGAAAAAGCTGGGATTCGGTAGAACAAGATTAAGTGTGTACCTTCAACAACGTGTAAGTCGTACCAGAGAACAAAAATCTTACAAACTCATCAATCGCAATCATTAAAGTGAAGAGAACTCAGGAAACTCTTGCAAAGGAGAAACACTTCATAGCACGCTCAGCATCAATTCAATTTGACACGAGGCGGGACAAAATCTGATGGGAGGTGTGAATCGTAAAGCCCGACAATTGGCAATGAGAACATCGGCAGCCTAATCACATGATGTATCTTGTAGTCACTGAACTTCTTCAAGGAATATATTTTGTCAATTTACACAACAACATAATCGGCGCGCACCTAATCATGTTTGACTAAATTTTTTATCGTGTTCCCCTCTTTAAACCTACTAGAGTCGAATTTGTAACTTTTATTATTATATAATATCGACGACCAGTTATTCCCCCCAAGATGATTAAGCTGTGAACTGGTGTCCGGCGGGCTGAAATCTTTTTGCACTATTTCAACCAAGAATAGAACCTCTGGGAACTGCTCCCATGTCGTAAGAGGCGACTAACAACATGCTAGGAGTTCCTAGGCCGAGGTTTTGTTCCGTACCGAAGACTTAATCTGGGCGGACCTTAAGGTTTTCCATATTACCCTCTTTCCAGTCTGTATTTAGTGAATCACTGACATATACCTTTTCTGATTCGCCTTTCTTGATTGTGTACCAACGTTTTAAGTTTCTTCTGGCGGTTGGATATTAGCCGTAAATGACGAAATCTAATTCTACACTAAGTAACAGAATATATTAATATACCGGCACTTCCACGCCAAGGTTTAACTTCCAAAGCTTTGGCTTAAAAACCGTTTTTAAAAAATGGAAACTTTCATGCAGGAAATTTATTGAATTGGCCTAAGATGGAGCTGTCGAATTTCACAAAAAGCTTTTTATGTTGCAAGTGATCTGTAGTTGTGTTAAATTAGGTATTTTTCTATTATATTTGGAACCGTCTACCGACAAATCTACATTTACGAATACCTCCAAAAGTGACTTCTTGAGGTCTCATGAAGGCCTGACACTAGCTTTATGATACTTTTGCTTTTCTAAACAGTAATAAAAATCTCAACATTCAAGAACTTCACTTTGTCAGAAAATGTAGGGCCATCGGAAGCTAAAACTTCGTAAAATCGCACTCCTGGTCCTTTTTTCAGTGCAGTACTCTACGTCACTCGCTCAAATTTGCACCGCTCTTATGGTAGTCGGTATTTGCTAGTATTACTGTTCTCCCATCCATTCTGGTAGTCAAACGGTGGGATAGCAAAATTCTTACAAGTTTCCTATCTCATGCCTCCACGCGATTCTAAGTCTATTGATGACATTTGGTCCTTAGACCGCAGAATGAGAGGGTGCGAACAGAATGAGAGGGTGCGAACAGATCTAGTCGAGAAAACATTGCCGTAAAAATGAATAGTTGATCGGAAATTAGCCCCAATACGACTAATCTGACTAGTATCTATGAACACGGCTCAATACGTATTGAAAATTCGCCGCGTCTGTTTTTATGAACCTAATTTAAAGCTCCGTTATTGCTAACAAGCCCGTGCATCAGATTAACAATCCTTTATATTTCCCTTCAGTGTTCGGTATTATCGCTCGTATACTTGTATTCCACAAACAATCCGATATGGAAAATAAGAAATACTTTCCTTGATTTATAACATCTCGCGCTATTTTTGCCAGTATAATATGCTGTCACTTGGTAGTTTTCAAGCCAATAAATATATCGTAGAGAAGAAGTAGCGAGTTCTGTCCAAATACTGTTGCAATAAATAGTGATCCGGCCCATTACGCAGATAAGATTAGCTTTTCCAGGCAATACTCCCACGATCGGCTGTGTGGAGTTCAAATTGTTTTTGTTTAGGGAACATAGTATACTCTCGGTAGCCGGCTGCCCAGAGTTTAAAAATAACCAAAAACTAAACAAGATCATCTCTTTTTCGAGTGATCGTGCACTCGAAGACTAACTAAACAACTACCTAATAAAATATGCTTTACAGGTCGCATCGTTTGCTTGGAGCGAATCCTAGACCTGATACCCTTCCAAACCACCAACTCCGCGACACCTATGGAAGAGTCTGATGAATCGTCGTCCTTCCGTTAAGTAGGTGGAGCATCAACACTTCCTGTCTACCTTATCCTTTATCCTTCCCCGTGAACGATGGAGATGGGGGCGGCCGGCAATGATGGCTATCATGCTGTTGAGGTTTTAATATGGGTCGGATTGGTATGAATTCCTACTTACCACTTCCTAAGCAACTCTTATTAGATAATCAGCAGTCAAACATGATGAAGTCAGTGTGCAATCCGCCAAAATCATCGTCACAACGCAACGCAACGCAACGCAACGCCAAGATGATTAAGCTGTGAAATTCCAATGATCGATCCTTCAGACGGTGGATCACTCGTCACATATCTACCGTTGTTGTTGTCGGCAACGCTTGAGTTCGCTCATCAATTAGTGCTTCGATTAGCACCTGTGACATCTATCCATCGGTCATCAACACTATAAAGTTACACGATGTTGACAGACGGCACGCAGTCTTGGACTTGAAGTGAAAGCATCTAAAAGCTGAATCGTGGTGGTGTTCTGCTGTATCCGCAAAAATGTTCAAATTGGTAAATATTTTGACAAAAATCGTGATAATCACAGTTCAGTGTCACATTGATAGTTATCGTGATTGCAGATATTCGTCGTGTGGTTTGCGTCTGTGCTGTGTGCGACGACGCTAGCCGACCCACATCATCCTCACAAAGGCGCCATCATTGTTGGAGGAGCACCCGTTATCGTGCAGCCAGTGTATGTTGATTCCTGTCGAAGCGGTGTGTGATGGTAATCGTAGCAATAATCAGTTGTCTTTTTGTGTGCAATTTTAGGATTAGACGTGCTCCCATCTTGGTACGACAACCGGTGATTGTGGAACGACCTGTAGTGGTTCGACAGTTCTTAGCTCCGCCCGCTGTTCTGATAGGCTAGTGATTACTATTTGGGTTGAATAAAAAAGTGCGGTAAAGAAAGTTTTCCGTTGGAGTTTTCCTGCTGCTTTATGGGATTTTTTTTACTATAACCAGCCAATTTCAGTTATGTTACACTACCCGTCAAAAGTTTTGAATCGCTGTACTAAGTATTGCAACAACCATACTGAATATTGCAACACCTCGAAAAGTTTAGCATCACTTTAAAAGAGTAAATTCAGGATGTTATATGTCGAGATTCTGCTTATCTGCATAGAGGCCCAACTCACAAAAGTTTTTCTGAAGGTCTCTGACAGTGTACATGTGGAATAATGAACTATTGAAATTGTTACAAGTGTTTTAAAAATCACTCCTATCGGGGACTATGTGAATCTTTCGGAGCAGCAGGGAGAGCTAGTCAATTTGTCCTGGTAAGCTCAATGACCCGATCAAAATCTCATCGAATTTCTTTGATATGTTTGGGATAATGAAGTGAGAAAAATGCGACCACATAACCATAAGCATTTTTAGTTGTGTTTGATAAAAAGCCCGAGCAACATAAATGAGGAAGTTGTTAAAAAGCCTATGAATTGAGTATGGGTGGTAAGGTAGCGATCGAGTCCGTTGTAGTATATTTTAAGGAAGCTAGAACATAAGTATGTCACTTAAAAACAAGTTTTGTCAATTTAAAGTTAGCCTTCACAATCAACTTGAGAAATTGGAAATATATCAAATCCTTTATTTCAAGTTATTTTAACCTAATCACGTGATTGTATGTCTTGTATGTCTTAGTGATTTCAAAATTTTTAGCTTTGCTTCACTTAATTTTCTGGGAAGTATTTCACAAACACACAAGTATCATGTAGTGTCAGTCAGCTTTATTTGTAATAATTAATTATTTTACATGAACGCTAACACAATCTACTTTACTTTGCTGAAGACATGAGTTTCACTAAATCATTTGAATTCTAAAATGCAGTATGTTGTGTACACACTAACACCACGAAATAACAAAGTTTATACTAAAAATGATTGTCATCCGCATGGTCATGATATGATGAACAACTTTGTTGAAGACACGAGCTGCGTAGATCGTTAGACAGTCGAAATTTAACAAGTTAAAAATGCACAACTTAATATTTATACTATGTAACCCGCCAGGGTTACAATTTAGCACTGGGGTGAACTATACTATTTTTTGTGTATACACTCTGTAGAGTGTATTTGTTTACACAACATCATGTTCACCACTATTCTTTACCGCTCAGATTAAGTAATATTTTTTTCGCGTTCATTTTCGCGTTTGTGAACGGTCTTGTGCGTGCAGTTAGGTGTAGAAAGTTACGTTGAACATTTCTCGCCAAACATATGATTACGACTTAAAAGCCAACTGTCAAAATTCTCATTGGAAGGAAATTCCAGACAAATCGTTACTTGTCAATCACATATGTTGGTAGTAAACAAAAGAGAAAAGTTTTCTCTTTCATTAACTGCTATGAACTGTGTTTAGCCAGTAACGGTTTGTTCGGAATTTCGTTTCAAAGAGAATTTTGACAGTTGGTTTTTAAGCCGTAATCATATGTTTGTCGAGATTTGTGTATGATTAGCATAGGATTTGGTTATTTTACCGCTCTCCTCTTGCGAAAATACGTTTGCGATAGTTATGCTGCTCATTGATGACAGCTAAGCGAGGAGGCGATTGATATTTGTTTTGGTGGAGCGCAGAAGGCGGCCATCGTTAAATTTTAGATTGTGACGGCATCGAACGGACGACCCGAATAGGACAATTTCCCGCCACAAAAACCAGTGCGGTGAAGTGCGCATGTGCGACGGTGAAAATCACAGTCGAAAAGCGCCGACCTGTGGTTCGGGTACTCGTGTGTGTAGTGTTGGTTCGCCGAAGTGGGACAGCTAACTGTAAAACAGCGTTCTCGCATCCGCGGCTAAAACTCAAGGAACCGAACACCAACCGTCCTCACTGTGGAATTCCCCCTGGGAAGAGCACTGCGGTGACTTCCATGATCGCTTGCGGCGAGTGTGGTTGTCCCAACCTGTCGGGACAACAACGACTGCGCTCTACTTCGGCAACGGTACTTTGCAATTAGTTAGGGATTTGAGCAGGACTTTTTATTGGAACCAATCTAACGACGACAGTGATGTTGGCGGATTTTTGACGTAGGACTACGTCTTTGTTTTCGATATGGGGGTGCACTCTGCAAATTCTACAAAAATGGTATGTAACGAAAAGTGGTCCAATTTTAAACGCATATAATTCAGCCATCTCACGATAAATTTTCAAATTTTTTGCACAAATCGCCCCGAAATACTTCTAAGAATAGATTCCAATAGATAAACCCAAAGATTTTTGATATCATAGCATTAAAAAATTAAAGAATATACAACCTTGTCAAAATATCGCGCATTAACACACAGAAGATAGCGCTTCCCAAGCCCTGTACGACGGATTGGTATACCTAGCGCGCAACGCTTCTATGAATGACGTCATCATCGACTATTTAAAGAACGGACTTGGCCAGACACGCTCAGTTCCCTGTTGAACGGCTGGCGAAGCAGATCACTGCGCTCTGTTTTTTACAACCAGTGTAGCTGAGCTGGAAGTCCGTTACACTGGCTGTGGAGGGACGCTGCCCTGTGTCGTCCAACAGGCGACCGCTCCAACAGCGTCCTAAATGCCGCTGTAATGTTGCCAGTAAATTTTTGGTTTAACTAGCACATGTATTTGCTACTTGCGCTTGAAATTAAGTAATGTAGTGGTAGTAATAAGCTTCCCATTTTGGTTTAAACGCAAGGATAGTTTTTAAAACAGGATTTGATTAATTAGTTTAGCTCATCTAAGCAATTTTAAGCAATTTTTTTTCTGTAATTTAATAGGAATTTTACGGAACTTGGTGAATTTGGCCCCACTTGCAACTGGTATAATCAACCTGCACAAAGTGTTGCATAACGCAGGGCTGTTTTTTGGAACAAAATTATGTGTTATCATTCAGCCCTTCGCTATGCAAAATCACGATATTATGACAGATGGGCTAAGCGTGGCCGTTCCTTTCAATCGGGAAAGGCCGCGTACAATTTTGGTGAAATGCGCTAATAGTGGTGGTACTAGTTGTCTCTTTTGTTCTACCCATCATCATCAGCGTTGACTCATTTTGCATTGTACGCTTGGGTTCAATGTTTGGCGTCAATGTGTTGGTAGGTAGGGGAACTGGCGGTAAAATGAACACGTTAAGCAAAGTCATTATTTTCTAACTAATAAGTGAATGAGATATTACAATCACCTTATGTTTCTTGTTAGACATGTTTTGTACATATCTGGTAAAAATACTTCGTCATAAACACATTTTTTCAAACATGATTCTTGATTTCTAAACATGTCCAAAAATGAGACATGTTTATAGCGAGTGGGTAAAATGAACATGTGGCGGTGTTAAAATGAACAGCTTCTGGTGACCTGCAAAATGTCCTGTATGTATGCAATGCGCAGCGTTGGAAAGCATTTTCCGATCAATGCTAATATCCCAACAAATCATGAGCTTTGCATACACACAGGTCATTTTGCAGGCAAAAAAAATTGTCACGGAAGAATTGAATTTTCATGACGTAATATTAACCATTTTACAATCCTGTGACATCGAAACACATCTACAAACTTGGGGTTATCCATGGGTGTTTGAACTTTTAGGATCTGTTTGAGAGCAACTAGAAAGCTTGTTCTACACATGAGATATGATTATATTGTCTAAAATTTGATTTTTCTTCACCGGTCCGGGTGTTTTTTTCCCACACACTAAGTACTAAGAAAATAAATATTTTACATTAAGTAGTATAGTCCTACGTCTACAGTTCGTGCAACCCCATAGGGCTGCCCCTTGTAGTTTTTTTGTTAGTATTAGAATAATGTATAACCCTATGCGGAGATGTTGGGAATCGTAAAAGGCAATTATTAACTGGAGAGCAACGCAATGCTCGTTCGGATTATCCTCCACCCCAAGCCGGTAAAGCAAAATGATAAGTTTCCCCAAACGGAAATCCAGCGCCACACGAACCGACAGTTCAGCGGATACATTTAATAGCAATGTAATTCCATCATATCTATTTACAAACAGTCCTCAAGATTTGTGTTGTATCTGTTTTGAATCAATACATCTTAAAACATTTGTGACATGTAGTGACGATTCTAGCCGTTAGTCAAAAAGGTGTGCTGCGGCTGCATCCCGTAGCATACAAACATGCATAAAACTTACTCTATACATATTGTTGCTACTCCCTATTGCGCTGCATGGCCATGATGTACGGGCGTTGAACGAAGCAAACTGTCGAGTACTCGACGTGCTTGAAAGATAAATTTTGCGTTCACTATTTGGTGGCACATGGGAAAAAAGAGACGCATAAACCGTGAGTTGTTCCATATATACAAACATGCTGATATCGGAGGACTGCAGTGGGCTGGACATTTGGCACGAATGCCGGAGAATAGACCAGCTGTAGTAATGCTTAGCAGTGAACCAGAAAGAGGTTCTCGAGTTCGTGACAGACACCGCGCTCGCTGGCCATGTAAGATCGAGTAACATGGAAGTCTGAAATACATTTCGAGTTACGATTCGAAGCACCCGGATTGTTTGGCCACGTTTCCAACTCTCGAAGACAACAGTCGCTCTACTCTATACCTCTACCCGAAGCAATGCGAGGCGAACGACAAACACTAGTGTGCATTGCTTGAAGTACAAAAGAATCTGTTACTTTTATTCGCACCATGGTGATCAGACGAGATGAGTGAGCCTCAGCAGCAAAACGTTGGGGTCGGGCCAAACACGATTGGTTGAGTATGACAGAGTTGCAATTAATATATATGAAGGGTGGATATTCAAAGTCGACAATTTTTCAAAATTCAGTTTTTTAACTCTAAGCTGATGCCATCATTTTGGTAGGAAGAGGTTGTGCGATATGTGGGGGAGCAGCAGAATCAAATCCAACAGCAACCTATATACCTTTCATTTGAGACTTAGATTGAGAAAATCGTTTCGGTCATCTCCGAGTAACTGATGGGTGATTGTTGGTCACATACATATAAACATACCCGGGAAGCCGCCAGGCGACCCATCGGCGTACAGACCAATCTGTCTGCTCGACACGACTGGCAAACTGCTTGAGAGGATCATCCTCAACAGGCTCACCCCGTACGCGGAAGGTACGGACGGTCTGTCAAGCAACCAGTTTGGCTTTCGGAAGGGTAAGTCCACAGTGGACGCTCTCAACTCAGTGATAAATACTGCCGAGATAGCGATCCAACGAAAAAGGCGAGGTATTCGATACTGTGCGTTAGTGACACTTGACGTGAAGAACGCATTCAACAGCGCAAGCTGGGATGCCATCGCGCTCTCGTTACACCGGCTTAGCCTACCGGTGGGTCTGTACCGGATCCTGGAAAGTTACTTCCAAAACCGCGTACTGCTATACGAGACCGATGCCGGTCAGAAAAGGGTTCCGATTACCGCCGGAGTCCCGCAGGGCTCGATCCTAGGCCCGGTGCTATGGAACCTCATGTATGACGGGGTTCTGAGACTGAAGTTCCCTCCTGGGGTCAAGATCGTCGACGTAACCTTGGAGGTCTACGGGGAGTCAATTCCTGAGGTAGAACTAACCGCAGAACACGCGATTAGCACGGTGGAGGAATGGATGAGCGCGAGAGGCCTGGAGCTCGCTCATCATAAGACGGAGGTAGTTATCGTCAACAACCGCAAGTCGGCACAACATGCAGTTATCCATGTGGGAGAAGTCGCGATCACTTCACAGCGAAGTCT
Organism: Topomyia yanbarensis; assembly: GCF_030247195.1. Taxonomy (NCBI): domain Eukaryota; kingdom Metazoa; phylum Arthropoda; class Insecta; order Diptera; family Culicidae; genus Topomyia; species Topomyia yanbarensis. Next base: position 347,395,091 of record NC_080671.1, read on the forward strand.
GAAGTCTCTCGGAGTCATTATAGACGACAAGCTGACCTTCGGCAGCCATGTCGACTATACGTGCAAGAGAGCGTCGACTGCTGTTGCGGCACTATCGAGAATGATGTCCAACAGCTCAAAGGTGTGCGCCAGTAGACGTAGGTTACTGGCAGGCGTTGCCTATCTATCCTCAGGTACGGCGGCCCGTCATGGTCAAGAGCACTGAGGGTAACCAGTTACCTACAGAAACTGGAGAGCACCTACCGCGTGATGTGCCTCAGAGTGGTATCTGCCTACCGCACGGTATCACACGATGCATCCTGCGTGATAGCGAGCATGATGCCAGTCGGGCTGGTCATTCGGGAAGATGAGGAGTGCTTTGAGCTACGTGGAAATAGGGGAGCCCGCGAGCGCACCAGGGCGACCTCGGTCGCCAGATGGCAGCGTGAGTGGGACAACTCCTCGAAAGGTAGGTGGACTCACCGGCTGATACCTAGCATATCGAGCTGGGTGGGAAGACCCCATGGGGAAGTTCACTTCCACCTGACACAATTCCTGTCAGGCCATGGCTGTTTCCGTCAGTACCTCCACAGGTTCGGGCATGCGGAGGTCCCAGTCTGCCCGGACTGCCCAGGTGTAGATGAAACTGCCGAACACATACTGTTCGTATGTCATCGGTTCGACGTCGAAAGAAGAGCAATGCTTGACGTCTGTGGCTGGGACACAACCCCTGATACCCTTATTCAGAGGATGTGTCAATCGGTGGAGAAGTGGAACGCAGTCTCGGCTGCTACCATCCAGATTGCCAGTAGGCTACAGGTAATCTGGCGAACCGAGCAACAGACGACGGGCACGGCTAACTAGTGATTGGTTAGCTGGAGCAAAAAAGGCCAAGCGCAAAATAAGAGAGTGAATGGTCTGTTCATGCCGAGGCAGGTTGGCGCAGCAAATGGCAACCGCGTAAGGGGTAAACCCAGCCACCCCGAAGCAAGACAGAAGAGTGAGTGTATAGGCGTATAAGTGGACTGCCTCATGCCAAGACGGGAGGGTCGTAGCGTAGTATGTTGGAACTAAGCTATCGATGCCTCATGGCGTGGCAGAGGAGTGAAAGGGTGAGCATCCAAGTCAGTCTCACACTGCATGTTAAGGGTGAGCATAAAAGTCAGCCTCACAGGTTGGTAGAGGCTAGCACAAAAGTCAGCCTAGCAAGGAATGAAAAAGGTGAGCACAAAAGTCAGCCTCGCATGGTATGTCAGAAGTGGGGCCTAAGAAAAATGTCCCACATGGGATGCCAGAGGGAGTGACAAAGGTACAATAGAGCGGCACGATTGAGAGTGAATCAGGTGATAGGGTGAGCACCCAAGTCAGCCTCACATGGATGGGTAGGGCGAGCACAAAAGTAAGCCTAGCAAGGAATGAGTAAGGTGAGCACACAAGTCAGCCTCGCATGGAACGTAAAAGGTGAGCACAAAAGTCAGCCTCATGTGGGAGTGTTTGAGAGTGAATCAAAGTGCGATTGAGAGAGCACCCAAGTAAGCCTCATACAGGATGTATGAACGCGTGAGTGAGAGTGAATGAGTACACTTAGTACAGCCATCCCCCCAGAAGTAATACCGAGAGGTAGTTCCTGGGAGGAATGATGGCGGAGCCCAATGGAGTTTAGTCGGTATTAATGGCTGGTCACCATTCGAGTCCGACACGCCCCCAGTGCACCCCGTGCGGTAGATTGGACCCTACCAATAGCACGTGTACTGGGCTAGGACATAAAGGTCTTCTCCATTGTAAAAAAAAAAAAAATAAAAAAAAAAATACACACACATACGCACATAAAAGAGTTTTGGCCTTCTGGGCTTCTTTTAAAATGTCGATTTTCATAGTGATGGAATAACCTTTCTATAGGAGAAAGACCCATGTTTTACCCATAACTTCGGAACAAATATTTCTTTCAAATTCAATTCGGTAGCAATCAATGTGATTACTTATCCTTCGTTTAAGAAGATTGTAAGAATCGAGTCAGCAATATATGAGAAACAGGTGTGAATCTAATTTTGAGGCTTTGCTATTCCCTCGGATCTTCCAAATTTCTCAACAGTTCTCAATGTGCTCAGAAAGTCATTGATTTGCAGTTAGTGATCAGAATACAATTTCAAGTAATTTAGATCTCATTTCAATTGGTTTCGCATCATTCGGATATTATGATCATTCCGGTTTATATGGGAAATTCGCATCGGACCGCATACTTCAAGTTGTAACACAGAAACCAGAACTCCGATTCCAATGGAATTTTATGGCTATCAATAGGGATGTTGTGGGTCTCATTTGAGGCTAAATTTGAGAAAATCAAGTAAGTCATTTCTGAGAAGCAGATGTGCATTCTATTCAGAACCTTAGCCACTTCCCGAAGCTTCCGCTTCCGCCGAAGTCAATGTGAGTTTGATTGGATATCAGTGAGCTGAAGCTATAAATCCCAGCAATTTAGAACACATTTTAAGAAGTTTTGCACCTTTTAGATAACATGTTGACTCCCATTTATATGGGAATTACATGCGCGGTTGTTCTCTTCATTCCGTAATTCCGGAACCGAAAGTCGGAATTGAATGAAATTCAACAGCAGCTTATAGGCATGTTGTACCTTTTATTTGAAACTAACTTTGATCGGTTTGGACAGCTATTTATTTATTTATTTATAATTGATATCAACAGACACAGTGTGGTCCTAATGATAATTTCCTAATCTATTTAAAAAGTCTAATTGTAATCTGCTACGTGGAATGTGAAGATCGAACTCGCTTGACACTCTGTTGAAGGTCCGCTGCAAACCCATGATGGCACCGTTTACTCCATACCCGAGCATAATACCCCCATGATCATGGGGTTTGACATTGGTGTTTGAAATGGGTTCAAACCATGAAAATACCATCACCATGGTCCAGTAAATCCCATATAAAATACCATATGATAGTGTATTTATGGGTTATTGAGACCATTTTATGGTATCTTGATGGTTGTGAATTTTGTCACGGACCATATTTAAGGTCTTTTCAAGGGGCTATGTGGTGTTTGAACCCATGAGTATTTGCTCGGGTAGTTAGTCCGGCGAAGAGGTAATCGGAGGAATAAATTATTGCGAAGGGCGTGAGGGTGAACATTCATATTTATCGCACTGAGAAGAACGGGGCAGTCAACTCGATCTTGCAAAATATCTGGAATCGTCATAGCATGGAATAGATCCCGCCGCACTTGCAATGTATCGAGCCCAATAAGCAAACTCCGGCTTTCGTAACTTGGCAGCTGGTGAGGGTTGCTCCAAGGCAATCGACGAAGGGCAAACCGAACAAATCTGCGCTGTACTGTCTCAATTCGATGGACACCGTTAAGATAATGAGGGTTCCACACAACTGAACAATATTCCAGAGCTTAAATATTCTCATTATGAACCCCAAACAGCGTGATGCCCTTGCGACAATATAGCTGATATGCTGTTTAAACGACTGTTGTTCATCGAGAAAAACTCCGAGATCTTTGACACAATTCGCTCTGTCAATCGTGGATTCAGCTAGACAGTAATCGAATCGAATTGGCGTTTTTTCCTCGATGAATGTAATGACCGTACATTTCTTGGGGTTTGGGGTCATTCGGTTGAACTCGCACCATTCCGCAAAGGTTACCAGTTGGCGTCGAAGGAAAGTTGCATCATCAGTATTCCTGATCCTATGGTATAACTTGAGGTCGTCGGCGAAAGACAACCGTGGTCCTTCTAAACAAAAGTTAACGTCGTTGAAATACAGAAGAAAAATCAATGGACCGAGATGGCTGCCTTGCGGAATACCAGATGAAGAAAAGAACTCTTCGGATACACAATCACCTATCGTGACTGCTAGACGACGATCGCTGAGATACGATTGCATCCAACGGAGAATATTAGTACCAAAGCCAAGTCTATCCAACTTTGCCACTGCAATAGCGTGATTAATCTTGTCAAAAGCAGCTGAAAGGTCCGTGTAGATAACGTCAGTTTGAAGGCCGGCATCTGTAACATATGTTGTGAACGACAGAAGATTCGTAGATGTTGAACGTTTCGGCATAAATCCATGCTGAGTCTCGGAGATATACTGTTTGCAGTGGTTTGAGATGGGTTCCAACACAGCTATTTCAAACAGCTTAGGAACTGCGCTTAGCGTTGTAATACCACGGTAGTTGTCAACTACCTTTTTATCACCTTTTTGTGAACTGGAAACATGAAGGAGGATTTCCAGAGTTCGGGAAATACTCCGGTTGTTAGCGACAATTGAAACAGATGACAAAGAGGTTCAATTAGACCGGCAGAGTTTTTTTTTAGAATAATAGTTGGTATACCATCTGGGCCTGACGAGGTTGAAGCCTTCATTTTCCTAATCGCCAGTTGTACCATATTATTGTCGATATTGATAGAGCTCAAAGACTGGTATGATTGAGGTATATTAAGAGCCGCGCGTGAAACCTGGGTCGGTGTCAGTTTCTCGTTGGAGAAAACACTCGCGAACTTTTCAGAGAATAGTTGGCAAATCTCCTGTAAACTAGAGCTCATACGTTCTCCATAGCTCATCGTTGAAAGCAACCCGGATTCCTTTCTTTGCTCGTTTACATGCTTCCAGAATGTTTTAGGTTCGGACTTCAACTTGCGTTGCACGTTTCGCAAGTAATCGGCATGGCAACGCTTCGATGTCTTTTTATAGACTTGGTTAAAATGAACGTAGTGGTGTCGCAGCACGTAACCCCCAAACTTGGAGTACTTCTTCAGAGCGGCTCTTTTAGTCGCTTTTAACCGTCTCAGCTCGGCAGTGTGCCACGCTGGGTGCTTAGATTGAAGGCCACTTCTTTTGGGTACATAGCTCATAACATTGGAGAAGGTCTGCACTGCAACGTTGACATCATCATTGTCGAGAATTTCAGTCCAGTGGATATTCGACAGGAAGTCAATAATCCTATTATAGTCGGATTTTCTAAAATTTTAGTTGACGGTGTCAGAAGCATTGCAGTCATGCGTCACTCGAATCGCTTCAAGCACTATATGCAGGGGAGGGTGGTGTCTAACAGTCTTTACCAGAGGGAATGGTGCTGCGGTAACATTTGGCACGTAGTCAGATTTGCTCGAAAAACAGAGAGCAAGGATTCTGTTGTTCTCGTTCACCACATTATTCGTTTGGCGCAGCAGATTTAGACTGTAGCATTCAAGCAAACTGGTGATACCATCATGAAAAAATGACAGTTTGGGATCAGCGAACATAAATCCGTCGGAAGCAGAGCGCCACTTTAATCCGGAGAAATTGAAATCACCAACAATCAGGATCTCATCAACCGGGCTTGCTTGAGCGGAAATCCGTTCCAGTGACTCAGTATGTGAATCAATCAATGTCGAATCGCGAGTGTGGTCCGGTGGAAGATAAGCCACGCAAAGAAAAAGTGCGTTGCCAGCCAGTTTGATTCGCACCCACACCTGCTCGACACAGACCCCCAAAGTATCGTCAATCAGTTGCGCTTTCAATCGACGATGGATAGCCACAAGTACCCCGCCGCCGGTAGCCTTGAGACTGTTGTGTGAGCTGCGATCAGTACGGAAAACATCGTAGTTGGCACCAAATGCTTGCACTGACAGAGTGCTATCGCTAAGCCACGTCTCTGTGAGGGCGATTATGTCGAAGCATTGATCCGAACTTGCTATCAAATAACCGTCGATTCCTGAATTCATACCGCCGGCATTCTGGTAATATATTTGTAGGTCTGAATGCCGAGATTGACTGGAAGCGAGGAGCTGATCAATGCTTGCATTAACAAAATCAGGTTCGTACTTGCCGTTGGTATCGATTTGGAAGACCCCTTCATCACTCCTTCACACAGGACCGGGACGACTGGTGAACGCTGGCTGCAATGGCTCGACTGTGGCAGGGGGATCAAGGGCTTCCATAGTGCTAGCTGCGGTGCGTCCCAGAGTGCGATGAGTCATACCAGCATAGCATAGAGTGCATCGCCGAGTAACCGATGTGCATTGGTTGGTCACATACATACACACACATACGCACACACACACAGACATTTACCGAACTCGACGAAGTGAGTCGAATGGTATAAGAGACTTAACCCTCCAGGCCTCGGTTAAAAGGCCAAAAGGCCCATTAGCCTTCTCGGGCCCGTCAATGCACAACTATCGAGTCCTAATGCAATAACCATCTTAAGACAATTGTCTGTCAGAGGTTTTTTAAAACTGATGCGCGAAATATGCAATATGCTTGCAATACTGTCAAACCCATCAACCTAGGGGATGGGTTATGCTTGGATTTTCTTTCGACAAAATCGTGAAAATACGCAAACTTCTTATTTCTACTTCAACTATCAGAAGTTTTCCTAATAATAAAATGATAAAAGGAATAGTTTTAACATTGGATAAGACAACAATAAAATAAAATTAACAAAAACTTCAAACAAATTTTTAAAATTTATTTTATTTGTAAAATCCTTAAAGGATTTATTTATAGAAAATACATCTAAAATGATCTGTTAAATGTTATTGCAATACAAAATGCTTATGAAAAAGATTTCAAGTTACTTTCAACAAAAAGCATTATTTCGCGAAATTATGACCATTTCATAAGCTATTTACGTTTCTTCAGCAAGAACAATATTTTTTTCAAAATTAACATGAAATTTCCTGCAAATACTATTATATCTAGGTCAACGATGATTTGTGTACGACTGTCGTGACTTCCTTGAATAAAAATACACACGTGACAGGTTTTGGTTGTAACGTGACAGATCATTGGGAAACCCCCCAAAAATTGAAAAAAAAAAATCTACAGGCAAAACTCTTCTGAATTCTAAACTACAGAACTGTTGTCACGCAATATTGTCGGCTAATGAAACAGGTCCGTAGCCAAGATTTTGTTTCGGGAGGGGCTTAAAAATTATTGCATAAATGTATTAATGCTGATGACTTGAGATAGTCACTGGAAACTGAACGTAATTATGAAAAGTGAAAACTATTCCAAAACTAAGACAATAGACACTAAAAAACCCTAAAAGTATGATGTCTGTTACAAGAAATGCTATAGTGCATCGACGAATTTGATTATTATTAATTTAGAAATTTCTCTAGTTACAAAAATGAATATTCAAGAGTTCAAAGTATTTAGGGCTACTTGAAAATGCTACGCATTCTAGATTACACGTTTACAAGGTGTAGAAGATGCTAAATTGGAATGAGTAGAAAAATATCCAAAAACCCGTCTCACGAAACTTTACACGCATTTGCTAATCAAGAGAACGAAACCAACGTCAAGGTTTTCTCCATGGATAGGAATATATCAATGTGAAATCCAAGTTTACGGTTGCAAAGGATGTCCGCACAAAGTAAATGTCGAAATTTGCTTCAAATATTCTGATAAGGCAGGCGATTTGTAGATGCTGAAAATAGGTTTATCTCCTATTTTCGTGATCAGGCGTCTTGCTATTATTACTAGTTCTGTGACTTCATCCGAAGTTTGCGTTTACTCAACTTTATGAAATTTTTAATTTAAATGATACTGATTATGTCGTGATCATAACAATCCTGAGAAAAACACATGTTTTGCCTTTCTCATATAGAAAGTTTATGCAATCATTCTTAAAATCGTCAACCTAATTCCGGCCGAGAGAGCCAAGTGTCATATGACTCAGTTCGTCGAGATCGGAAAATGTTTGTGTATGTAAGTGTGAGTGTATGTGTGTATGTGGAAAAATATGTCACCTCAGAGATGGCTGGACCGATTTGCACAAATGAAAGGTACAACCTTCCCATCGACCGCTATTGAATTTTTTATTGATTGGACTTCCGGTTCCGGAGTTACGGGTTGAAGAGTGCGACCACACAGCAACTTCCCATACAAACTGAAATGAAAAATTCTCAAAGGGAAAATTTCAAAATCGAATTTGCATTTTAGATGCCAAATAACTTTAAAATGCATGAAACGTTGAGATTTGATGAAATCTCGAAAAAAAAATTTGACAAAAATTGACTTTTTTGGACAGGCATATTTTTGCCTTTTTCATATAGAATGGTTATGCAATCACTCTAAAAATCGTCAACCTAATTTTTTGACCCATAAAGGCTTAAATAGGAGTATGCAATGAGGGGTTGCTACTTTAAATTTAAAACTATTTTAAATTTTTTTAACACGTTGAAAATTTTCGGCAGCGTCCGGACCCCCCGGATCTTCCTCCTTGATCCGCCATGCCATGGAATCGTAGTTTGGACAATGAGAAAGACACAATTGCACAATTCAGGTGGATTAACTCAGGTTTTTTTTCATTTTACTCAATATTATCAATATTATCAGGCAAGTGAGAATAACTATCTATTTATTTATCTATTTAAGTAGATTCTTTTTAGATACTTTTATATCATTGGACTTACGAATTAAAAATATCGTAGACTGATTTTCCTAGGTCCCTGGAACTATAATAAAAGTCAAAATGTAAAGTGAGTGCAAAAAAACTACTGATTTCACTACAAAGCAAGAATAAGAACCTTAGCTTTATTGACTTTCAGCGATCTTGCAAAACCGTTGGAACTTGAGGAGATTACCTAAATTAAGTAAATGTTAATTGTTAATATTATTTAACATTTGATGGTTTAATTTCGGAATTCATGGGTTTTTGGACAATGTAAAATATATATATTTCAATGATTTAATCTACTAATGGAAACTACCCAGAATTTAATCTACTGAGCGAAACTGCTCAAAACTTGTTCACTAATCGAAAGAAAATTAGATAGCACTGATTAACGAATGCTTCTAATTTACGTAAAATTTGGTAAATATAACATTGATGACACCACCAAAATAACTAGAAACTTTAAACTTATAAGCTTAATAATTTCAGCATCACTTGCTTCCGACACATGGAAGAGAACACATCGCACTTACATCCAATTTGCCAAAGAGGCTTTCTTTTAGAGTTGTCTGTTTTTAAATTACAGCAAATTATCCGTTTCCTGTGAAACTATAGCGAAACTTTTTATCAATTCGTTAAACAAATATATGGACACTCATCTGCTCAGTAATTGGTTTATTCTTGAATAAAAATAAATAGCTCTTGATTTTTTTACAATCATCATCAAAATTGGAAGAGATGTATAACTTCTTGAAGAAAGTTGTAATGTTTGTCTGATTACTGGTATGTTTTACCACTATTTGGGAAAAAGTTTCAATTAAAGTTGTTGCACCTAACGCATCAAAGTTGTACGGATAACGACGACGAAATGAGAAGATCAGAGCGCAATTCCGAAAGCACTCGTGGTGAGTGTACAAAAGATAAAAGATAGAAGAGTGATCTTGAATCGATTTCGATTGGTTGGTTTTTTTCCTCTCTTTTCTCTCTTATTTAAGATTATCTCTCTCATTTTATTCCATGACGAGCAAAAACAGAACGAAAGACTGTCACATACTGAAGACATGAAATCGAAACACTTATCCAAACTTATTGGCTTATAGATTCAATCAGTTCCAACATTCTAGCCGCCCTTCGTGATTGCCTATTGTTTTACCACTTTTTGACGCGTCCACTTTTAAAATAATTTTATTTTACACGTTTTTTGCAGATATCACGGATTTATGGATTAACAGTGTATTAGTACGGAACGAATTACTCGTAAAATGAAATGAAGCGTCAATAAAAATGGTATTGCGTTAAAATGACGCGAAAAAAATTGTCTTCTCGGCTGCATCGTTCTCAGACAAATTGAAATACTTTTTGTGTAGCACAGTACAGAGTACAGAGTGCACAGTGTGCGCTCACCTAATACAGAAATTCAAAATTGTGTGTAATTCAAAAACTTATCGTTTAAAAATAACAAACGGGATCGTGGGTCTGTTATATATTTCCTTATGTAAACAGCAAAATTAATATAACGAGTTTAAATATTTGTCTGGCAGATCTCGCGCAAGCGCTTAGTCATTGCACGTGGACACCTGTTTACGAGGCGAGGAAATATTTTTTTCCTCACCAACTATGTCTTGGGGGGGGAGTTGTTCTTTTCTATCTCGCTATTGTACATTTCCCTGTCATCATCGTAGTTGCTGTCTTTATGTTCGCGAATATCTGATTTCTCCCAAATGTGACATTAATCTGCGAGTAAGCGGTATCCGATCCTGTAGCGGAACATTGATTTTCTCATCGTCCATATATAGGAGGATTTTAGTTATAGCATTCTCACACACAACCATGTGTTTTAAGTTGATCGAAATGAATGGTTTCGTCTGTGCTAATTTGTTGAGCGCTAAATGCCTGACATGGTAGAACTCGATAAAGGCGGCTTCCGAAAGTCTAACCTCCATTTACACCTTCAGGAAATGTTCCACATTATTAATGCTCGGTCCTATGCGAATCATCAATAATTTTATAATCACCGTATTTGGCTGGAGCAACACTTCTTGCTTCTGCTACTCACTGATCTCGATAGATTACTACAGCAACAATTATAGTAACAGTTTATTCTTCAGACAAGACAATATAAAAGTTACTATTTTTGTCGTTCGCTTCGCACTGGCTCGAGCAAAAGCATAAAGTACACTGAATTTCGTGACCATTGCCTTTGGTGGTTATAAATAGCCTTCTTTAACTTTTTCTCAATAATGTGTTCAAACCAAATCAGGAACAAATTTTGTTAAAAGTAGCCGGTTTTATAAATTTATTTTTAAAAAAATTTCGGGAGGGGCTTTAGCCCCCTAGCCCCCCCTCTGGCTACGTGCCTGTAATGAAACAAAATGGAACTTAGCGTTTCAGACGCATTAAAATGTCAATAAATCGAAAACCATTCATGATATGAATAAAATTTCTGTAGAATAAATATATTGCTTAGAGACCTTAATAATGTGATATAATCTGATTTTATCGGTTTTGCAGATTTATCTTAAATTAGTTCTGGAATTTGACTTCGTCTCATCAGAATCCGACACCAACTTAGTGACAGGACTAAGGAGCTAGCGTCAATCCGGCGCTAGCTTAGTGTTAGTGTCGTATTCTGAAGAGATAAAGTCGAAACGTAAATTCCATAACTCATTTAGTTTTAGATTTTGTGTCGTTTAGCGCGCAATGGTAGTTTTAAACAATTTTCTCCTTAGTAGAGAAAAATTTGTTTTTACCATAAATTTTCTCCACTAAGAAGATATATATATAGGCTTACGAAATATTCCTACATGTGTAACACGACAGAAAAGTGTCTTGACCCCATCAAGGACAGATTATTACTTTTGTGAATAGTGGGAATATTATTGAAAACTTATCAATGAAAGACAACGATTCAAACAATGGAAATGGTCTTATTTTCTTTACATGTATTGTTTCACAAATTTCAGAAAATGGTAACTGTGGTTACGAATGTCTGAAATTTGAATCCACAAGAACATATAACTTGCCATACAAGATACTTTTCAGAAAATTTCACTTTGTAGTTGCGTCTTAGTTGTGCAGGTGAATCTTTTCAACCTTTCCAGAATGGTGCTTGAACTTTTAGAAGCAATATGTTTCCTCATCCGCCACATCAAACGGGTGTTTTGTGAGAAGTTGCCAGTAAATAGCTTCCAGCAGCGCATTTTTACAAACTTTAATTTTTTGGGCGGTCTGGATTAGTTTGTAGCTATGATCTATGTATAAAGGGCGAACACAAAATTATTGCGACACCGAAAATATCATGCCAATTTTCTTATAATGTTTAAAATCAAACCAAAATTTTAGGGTAGTTTTATACATATATTTACTTCAAAAATCAAAAGAAAAGTTAATCGATGGAGCCTTGAGTGTAAAATTGAACGCATTTTCACTTGATGCCCTCCATCAAAGTCTTTACAGTGTCATCCGGTACCAGTTTCTCAGTTTTTTCCATTTTCTTAACATGTCCTTCTCGTCTTTGACTGTCTTCTTGCTATTCCGAAGTTCCCGTTTCATCATTGCCCAGTACTGCTCCACCGGGCGCAGGTCCGGACAGTTTGGCGGATTTATGTCCTTTGGAACAAAATGGACAGAATTGGCCTCATACCACTCCAGGACACTTTTAGAATAGTGGCATGATGCCAAATCTGGCCAAAATAGGGCAGCTTCGTCGTGCTGATGCATGAACGGCAAAAGGCGCTTCTCGAGGCACTCAGATTTGTAGATCTCGCCATTTACTGTGCCCTTTGTCACGAAAGGCTCACTCATCAATCCGCAAGAGCAGACCAAATGAGATATTTGGAGGCGAACTTCGACATTTTCATCTTCTTAAATTTGTCGTCCACATAGAACTTGCTCTTGCCGGTGAAAAACTCCAACCCCGGAATTTGCTTAAAATTGGCTTTTATATACGTTTCGTCGTCCATCACACAGCAGCCATATTTTGTCAGCATCTTCTCGTAGAGCTTCCGTGCCCGAGTTTTAGCCGTCGATTGTTGTCGCTCATCGCAGTTTGGGAAGTTCTGTACCTTGTATGTATGTAGTCCAGCTCTCTTTGCTTTGCATTCTGGACGTAGCTCTGCGACATGCCGATCTTTTTAGCCAAACCACGGCTTGAGACGTTGGGATTTGCTTTAATCATCCGCTTCACCTTTCCCTCCGTCTTTTTGTTCTCCGGTCCCGGTTTTCTTCCAGCTCCTTTGCCGTGGTCCAACGTCAACCGCACCTGGAACCGCTTCAACACTCTGGAGACGGTTGAATGGTGAATGTTCAACATTTTTTCCCAACTGCCGGTGCGACAGGTCAGGAAATTCCAGGTGTTTGGAAAGATTTTGTTCTCTCGACTCGCGTTGGTTCACCTCCAATTTCTTTGAATCGAAAAACACGACTTCGAGTTTGACAGCATGTAAACAATTCACATCAATGAGAAAGTGTGCAAAATTTGGTTGATTTTTACCCAATGGTAAAAAAGTTACGCCCTGTTGAATGTGTCGCAATAATTTCGTGTTCGCCCTTTAGATTCACTTTGTTTACAAAATGGTTGACATTATTCTACTTTTTTCGCTTCGACGAAGATTCTTTTTTTCCTTCCTAAGGTTGAGTCGCCCTTGTTCCTACACAGTCTATTGCGAGTTTTACCCCTAAATAAACTCACAGCAAAATAATTTTGTCGCACGAAAAGTTGCTCACATCGTATCTACCATAGATTGGTGGTTTCGGTGACTAACAAAAACAACATTGAACGCACTCTCTGGGATTGTGCGGTTTATTTATTTGCTGTCTATTTGTTTGACGTTAGGATATTTATTTTGCTGCTTCAAAAATTTGCGCGTAGGTCTATCTACAGAAGAAACGGCAATACAACTTCTTTCTACAGAAAGACGTTCTTTATATCGTTTAGTGACATCTAGGGTTACTGTGCCCTAATTCATCTTAGCTCATGTATTCATTCCACCCATTTCAATACATCAGTTAGAGTAGTATCTGCTATCTCTACTCAACGCATTAGATCAAATGGTAGGATGAATAAGGGTGCGTTGTACTCGTGTTTTTGTTCTGATCAAACGCGAGTATTTTACATTTTTCAAACCCGATTTTTTATGTTACTACTTCAAGGCTGCTGATACCAATTTTAGCGCAATTTCATTTAATCATGATCCCGAAACCAACATGTTCTATTTGGCATTGAAAACATGGTTTTAACCAACGTATAACGTTGGTTAAAACCTACATGCTTAAGATAATTACTGTTTACCTTAGCTTCAGTATATCTTTCACAGGCGACGGAACAAAAACAGCTAACGAAGAATTAGTAAGACTGGGAAGAGAAGCTGAGAGGTAGTAATTAGTTTGAGCTTTTGTAAGCTAGGCACTTGACTCAGGTGCTTACTGTATATTATTAGAGTATAGTGTCGGCAAAAGACTACAGCTAATTGTTTAATTATTCGCAAACCGCAACGTTTACCAACCAGCATAAAAAGGATAGAGTTAAGGAGCTGCTGCTGGTTGTAATTGTGTGAAATGAGTTAAGACGGGCTTTCGGAACAGAGGTACCGAACTGAGTATACATTATACATTCATTCCTAGCTCATTTACCAAAGGATCCAGGTCACAATATTCTCACATAATTTCAACACAGAAACAGTCGAGCAAATAATTTAGATTACATACCTTTAAAGCTATCTTAAATGCTTTTAAGTTATAAATTTCTAACCATGGTACACGTGCAAGTAATACTTTTAAATAACATTAGTTACAGTGCTTTGCCGCACAAGCTTCCCCAAAACCAAAGCAATCCGATTATTTTCCAAATTTCGTAAATTCTCGACACTCTCGATTCTAAATGTTCATCCCACATTGCAATGGGCCGAAATAAATTACCCCACCCAACAAACAGTAACAGAAGTGCGGCGATCCCACGCAGTGTCCGGCTTTTTGGCGCGATTGTGTAATCCGATTCCATCCGATGCCCATTTGGCTGCGATGAGTGGCAATAGGAAATACCTATCACCCACTTGAAATCTTTTCGAGCGTTCGGAGGGAACATCGAATTTCCATTTCGCAAAACAGAAAAGTTGACGGAGTTCATAGTCCGCGTCCTCTGGCTTTTTGCGGGAACAAGTCCTCGTGGAGTTTTGTGATGCTGGCGAATCGGATCGGACACTGGTTTTTGCGTGGGATGGTGGATGACAATCAGCAGAACATAATTGGAAATTCGGAACCGTCTGTTTGAACGGAGATTGAGCCATCGCAGATGTTTTGTTTTTTTTTTTTGTTTTGCAAGGGGATTTGCTATTCTGTTAATAGATTTGTCGGCATGTTAATGATATAATACGACAATGCACAGTGGTTCTGGGTGAACATTTTGTAGAGATTTTAACTGTTCACTAAAACTACACATAGCTTAATATTATTATGTCTTAGGGGACAATACCTATTTTGAGAGATCCTTCTGTTTTACTAAAAACATAGCTAGGGTTATTCTGATATGCAAAAAAATTCCAATAAATTGAGGATCACTATTGTCGTCCATTCATTTAAATGATGAGTTTGACTGTATTGACAGCTCGTTACTATTGTGCTATCTTATGACAAGCACCATTTAGGATAGAAATCGAGAAAAAAGATTTTTAAACTTTGAGGTTGAATATCTTGAAACATATAAGTGGTAGTACAATTCTGAGAAAACAACTTATGCTTCTATCTATTCTGTATAAATCTCTCAACTATTACGAAGTTATTGACTATATTGAGAGATGTTGCTAAAAATTTAAATAGAAGTCGTACTCATACGTGGCATAAGCGTGTATTGATAACAAAATTTGTATGGCGTATCATAATTGTGCAAAAAAAGACAATCCTCCAAAAGTGCTACAAGATCGCACAATTGTACGGTGTATGGCAAGGGTTGGCAGGCTCAAAACGAGCTGTTGTCTCGAACCAAGCGATTTCATATTGTTAAACGGTTTCTAGCCACGCTAGTACACATTTTCGTTACATAGCGCGTTTTTATCCAATATCGCTTTTATCGCAACACACTCATTGAGGCTTGCCAAATACATTCCAATCATAACAGTTTTTGCAACCGGCCGAGACGGTTGTGCCTCCAGGTGGAAGGTTTTGTTCTCGAGAGAGTGACGGAGTGCGAGACGCTGTATGCGTTTTTGTGGGAGAGAGAGAGAGAGACCAGTTTGTTAAGTGTGAGTCGACAGTTGATACGTCGGAGGCGTGGTCAACGGCATCCTCGGTGTTTTGACAGCAAACCGCGGGTAGACGAATTTGCCTACCGCGGTGGCAGAAATCGACAGTGATCGTGCCTGTACACACAGAAAAAATATATTGTATTGGTGTCGTCGGGCAATTCTAATCGACGAGAGGGGAAGCGTCACAGGTAGACCCATTTGCTCTATTCGTCTACCGCAGAAGTGGTACGACGAATAAGGAAAACAAGTGGCACCGAAAAGTGCCGTATCGACAGTGGGATTTTCGCAGCAAGCCACAGGTAGACACATTTGTCTACCACCGTGGTGGAAACGGAGAGAGCGCGCTTGTGGTGGTGATACCGACGAGCAGCTTAACCGGAGAGAGTTTTGAAGTGTTGCAGGTAGGCCTATTTCTCTACTGAAGAAGCAACGCGACGAAGAAGGACAGCAAGTGTCACATTGTCAAACAACGGGCACCGAGTTTACAACGTAACACATGAGGTGTGGTCTACAGGTATAACAGGTATATTTTTCATTCCTTTTTGTGATAGTTTTTCTTGCTAGGTAAAATGGATGAAGAGATGGGAGAACGAGTAACAGACCCTCCCCCTAAGCCTTATGCTGAAAATGTAAATCCGACTAGAATTAAAATTTACCCAGAGTCGTCAACGGGACCATGGATTGTATTTATTAGGCGTAAAGTAAAGGCGCTAAATATTATTCAAATTTCTAAAGATTTGACTTCGCGATTCTCGGATGTAAAAGAGATCGTCAAAGTCAATAAAGATAAAATACGCATTGTCGTTGGTAGTCTCAAACAAGCCAATGCAATTGCTTCTTGCGAGCTTTTTACGCGTGAGTATAGAGCGTATATTCCTTCAAAGGAAATTGAAATTGATGGGGTCATCACAGAATCGAGTTTGACTGTTGATGACATAATTAAGCATGGGGTTGGTCGTTTCAAAGACACCATACTTAAAGACGTAAAAATACTTGAATGCAAGCAATTGCATTCAGTATCACACGAAGGAGATAAAAAAGTTTATCGACTGTCTGACTCATTTCGAGTGACTTTCGCTGGGTCTGCGCTGCCCAACTATGTCATTATCGATAAGATTCGTCTCCCTGTTCGCCTTTTTATTCCTCGTGTAATGAATTGCCTTAATTGCAAACAGCTTGGCCACACAGCCACTTATTGTTCCAATAAGGCACGGTGTGGCAAATGTGGGGGTTTTCATCAAGAGGATACATGCAATGAAAATTCAGAAAAATGTTTAATGTGCGGAGAAAACTCACATGAGTTCCCTGCATGCCCCATTTATAAATTGCGTGAGGATAAAATTAAACGATCCTTGAAGGAGAGGTCTAAGCGCTCCTATGCAGAAATGTTGAAAAATGCTACCCCTAAACCCATTTTCTTAGAAAACACTTACACATCTCTATTTTCGGAACAGTCTGACTCTGACGGAGCGTGCGAAGGTACATCATTTGTTTTACCCGGAAATTCCAGAAAAAGAAAACAGTCTTCTTTTCCCAAGCTGCCAAGAAAGGGCCTTAAAATTTCTCCACCAATAGATAAACTGCGCCCAAAACCGAAAAATTCCGATTCAAAACCGAAATCAATTCCGCCCGGTTTTGGGAACGTACAATCCAAACAGAACACCATTACTGGAAATAATAAAATTTCGACTTCCTCTGAGCCTCAGCCGGGGGTAGGATTATTGAAATTTTCTGAAATTATTGATTGGATTTTTAAAGCATTCAATATTTCTGAACCACTAAAGAGTATACTTTCAGCTTTCCTCCCAACAATTAGAACATTTTTAGAGCAGCTGATTGCTCAATGGCCCATCCTTGCAGCGATTGTATCTTTCAATGGGTAATTCACCTCCTCCAATGAAAGATTCCATCACTGTTTTACAGTGGAATTGCAGAAGTATCATACCTAAAATTGATTCCTTAAAAATTTTACTGCATAATTTAAAATGCGATGCTTTTGCTCTATGTGAAACATGGCTTACCTCAAACATTAATTTCAACTTAAATGATTTCAACATTATTCGCCTAGACCGAGACACCCCGTATGGAGGAGTGCTTCTAGGAATTAAAAAGTGCTATTCTTTCTATAGAATTAACATCCCCTTGTTTGCGGGCATTGAGGCTGTAGCTGTCCAAACGAACATTAAAGGCAAAGACATGTCTATCGCTTCTATATATATACCTCCCAAAGTTCAAATTGGACAACATCAAATTTTTGAGGTAGTGGAATCCATGGCTGCTCCGCGTCTGATACTGGGAGACTTCAACTCGCACGGAGTATTGTGGGGTTCCCTCTACAATGATAATCGATCCTCTTTGATATACAATGTGTGTGACGAATTTAATATGACAGTTTTAAATACTGGCGAAACAACACGCATCCCCAGACCTCCTGCACGTCCAAGTGCATTAGATCTGTCTCTGTGCTCGACATCACTTCGGTTAGATTGCACGTGGAAGGTTGTACCTGATCCTCACGGTAGCGATCATTTGCCAATCGTTGTTTCAATTAACAGTGAATTAGGCCTTACGAATTCAATCAATGTTCCTTATGACTTAACACGAAATATTGATTGGAAAACATACGAAACATTAATTTCCACTTCTCTTGCTTCTACAGAAGAGCTACCCCCTACCGAAGAATATGAATTCTTAGCGGGTTTAATTATTGAAGCAGCAGAACAAGCCCAAACGAAATGCAATCCTGGAATGACAATAAATAGACGCCCGCCTAATCCTTGGTGGGACAAAGAGTGCTCTGATGCATATGAAGCTAAACAAGTTGCCTACAAAGAAATTATGAAACAGAAAGGGGGTATACGTGAGAACTTTGAAAATTATTTCATTTTGCAAAACAAATTTGACAGTATACGTCGTGCCAAAAAGTCTAGTTATTGGAGACGCTTCGTTGATGGCTTGTCAAGAGAAACATCAATGAGTACTCTTTGGAACACAGCCAGAAGAATGAGGAATCGAAACGTGACTAATGAAAGCGAAGATTTTTCGAATCGTTGGATATTTAATTTCGCCAAGAAAATTTGTCCCGACTCTGCTCCTGCGCAGAAAATCACTCGCGATGCTCCCACAAGTAACGATTTCATAGATTCGCCTTTGACAATGATGGAATTCTCAATTGCACTCCTCTCATGCAACAATAATGCTCCGGGACTAGACAGAATTAAATTCAACTTGGTGAAGAATCTGCCTGACCTAGCAAAAAGACGCTTGTTGAATTTATTCAATAAGCTTCTTGAGCAGAACATTGTGCCGCACGACTGGAGACAAGTGAGAGTTATCGCTATTCCAAAACCGGGAAAGCCAGCCTCCGATCATAACTCGTATCGACCGATTGCAATGCTATCCTGTATCAGGAAATTGTTGGAAAAAATTATCCTACGACGTCTCGACAATTGGGTTGAGGCGAACGGCTTGCTATCAGATACCCAGTTTGGTTTTCGGAGGGGAAAGGGAACGAATGATTGTCTGGCGCTACTTTCGTCAGAAATCCAACTCGCTTACGCAAAAAAAGAACAAATGGCGTCTGTGTTCTTAGACATAAAAGGAGCATTCGACTCAGTCTCCATTGATGTTCTCTCGGAGAAGCTACATCAATGTGGTCTTTCACCGATATTAAATAATTATTTGTACAATTTATTGTCAGAAAAGCACATGCATTTTTCATATGGCGATTTGGCGACACTCAGAATAAGTTACATGGGCCTCCCACAAGGCTCTTGTCTAAGCCCCCTTCTCTATAATTTTTACGTGAATGACATTGATAATTGTATTGTCAGCCCATGCACTCTAAGACAACTTGCAGATGATGGGGTGGTTTCTGCCACAGGACCAAAAGCTATAAATTTACAACAACCATTGCAAGATAGCTTGGATAATTTATCAATTTGGGCTTTAAAGCTGGGCATCGATTTCTCTACGGAGAAAACAGAGTTGGTCGTTTTCTCAAGGAAGCGTGATCCAGCTCAGCTTCAGCTTCAGTTGGTTGGTAGAACGATAGCCCAAGTCCTGACTTTTAAATACCTTGGAATTTGGTTCGATTCTAAAGGCACATGGGGAGGCCACATTAGGTATCTAATAACGAAATGCCAACAAAGGATAAATTTTCTGCGAACAATAACTGGATCATGGTGGGGTTCTCATCCAAGTGACATGATAAGATTGTATCAAACAACAATACTTTCAGTAATGGAATATGGGTGCATCTGTTTCCGTTCAGCTGCGAACACTCACATTATTAAACTGGAACGGATACAGTATCGCTGTTTACGAATTGCCTTAGGTTGCATGCAGTCGACCCATACGATGAGTCTTGAAGTACTAGCGGGAGTTCTTCCTTTAAAAGACCGATTCTGGGATCTCTCTTCTCGATTACTTATTCGATGTGAGGTTATGAACCCACTGGTAATTGAAAATTTTGAAAGACTTGTCGAGCTTCAACCCCAAACCAGATTCATGACAGTGTATTTCAATCACATGTCACAAGAAATAACGCCTGCTAAATATGTTCCCACATACGTCAATATACTAGATATTCCTGAATCCACTTTATTCTTCGACACGTCCATGCAAGCAGAGATTCGTGGAATTCCGGATCATCTACGCTCGCGGGAGATCCCTAAAATATTCACAAGTAAATATCAACACATAGACTGCCTTAAAATGTTTTACACTGATGGGTCACGAATCAGTGAGGCCACTGGTTTCGGTATTTTCAACAATAATTTTTCAATTTCTCTCAAACTTGCAGAACCCGCCTCTGTTTATATAGCGGAACTAGCAGCAGTTCACTATAGTTTTCAAATAATTAATACTTTACCCCCGAACCATTACTTTATCCTCACTGATAGTCTCAGCACAATTGCAGCTCTACGCTCAAAGAGGATTGATAATCACGATCCATTCTTTTTGGGGAAGATACGAGAATCTCTGAGTAACCTGACAAGAAAATGTTATAAATTTACCCTAGTGTGGCTCCCTGCCCATTGCTCTATTGCGGGCAATGAGAAAGCTGATAATTTAGCCAAGATTGGTGCACTAGATGGTGAAATATATGAAAGACCCATCGCTTACAATGAATTTTATAGCGCTTCTCGACAGAGGACACTTGCTAGTTGGCAAACATCTTGGGACAATGGAGATATGGGACGATGGCTACACTCAATTATCCCTAAAGTATCAACGAGGGCATGGTTCAAAGGATTGGATGTAAGTCGGGACTTCATCCGTGTGATGTCTAGGCTCATGTCCAATCATTATACTTTAGATGCGCATCTCCGTCGTATTGGGCTCGCTGAGGGTAATCATTGTGCTTGTGGAGAAGGTTACCACGACATTGAGCATGTTGTTTGGTCCTGCACTGAATATCGTGAAGCCAGATCACAATTAGTAGATTCTTTACAAGTCCGAGGAAGACCAATCCATGTTCCTGTTAGAGACATCCTGGCGTATCGCGATCCTCTATACATGGAACTTATCTATCATTTTCTAAAAACAGCGTCTGTCAAAATTTAATTAAATTCATCTCCTCATACTCTCATCCAAGGCTAATCATTCACCAATTAAAGTGTCCTAGAATATTTAGTTTTTAAATTTAGACAAAAACAGAAAAAAAGTAAATAAATGCACCCGAAAATACTAGATCATTATGAAATACAACAATGTAAGGAAAAAAGCAAACAATAAAGTGATTTCAGTGTTAGTTTTAGACAAAGTACTAGTATAGTTAAAATTAGTCTTAAGGATTTTTGTAACGTGCTATGTAAAAAAAGAAACTGGCGTAAAAAGCTTTTGCAAATGCCGTGTCAAATAAACGTATGGAAAAAAAAAATACATTCCAATACATTAGAAAATCACCACTTCGTCGCTATACCACTGTTCGGGTCTTTAGCCCTGTACTAAATATTGGCTACAAACTTTCATTTATATTGAATTTTTAATTTTACCTGGACAAGAGTGGGCATAACAATACTATTTAATTTTTATCCTTTTGAAAACATGGCATGTCGAAACTTACCTGAAAATAGAATAAAAATATCAAAGGCATTAGTAAGAGACAGTAAATTTAAGAACATCAATTCTACTCAATTTTTGCATAGTATATTTTTTAAGCAATAATTATACGTTGTATATGGTTTGATAGGAGAACTCAAGTTTGTCATTTTCATTGTCATACACGCCATTGGAATCTCTGGTTCTCCACACGGAAAAAAAGGTTCACAAAATCAATAATAGTGAAGATATTTGTTTTGTTTTGTGAACTTCAGTCACGGTTTCCGCCATGTCATTACCAAATCGACTTTCGGTACCTGAACTAGTTCACAACTTTACGAAAATTGTTCATTAAACCAAAGCTAGCTTGTGATTTTTCATAAATTTTGGAACAATATTCAAAGGCCAACTATGCGACGTGAACTGATTCATGATTTAGTATATCTGGAACGTTATCTGGTTTTCGTGGTTATTAATTAGTTCACAAAATCAAAATATATTTTCTCGTGAACAATTTCTCGAAACTCGGCAAGCTACAATAATTTTTCTTAAGGGACATTCCCTCAAGACATTTAAAAAAAATCGATTTTTTTGTTTCGCCTTTCTCATATAGAAAGGTTATACAATCACTTTGAACATGGGCAAACTAATCCCGGCCGATAGTTTCATATACTATTTGACTCAGTTTGTCGAGATCGGAAAATGTTTGTGTGTATATGTGTGTGTATGTGGAAAAAAATGTCATATCTGTTTCTCAGAGATGGCTGAACCGCTTTGTACAAACTTAGTCTCAAATGAAAGATAAAACCTTCTCATCAGCTGCCATTGAATTTTTTTTATTGATTGGACTTCCGGTTCCGGAGTTACGAGTTGAAGAGTTGCAACCGCACAGCAAATTCCCATACAAACTGGTACCACCATGATTATGGTAGCTTATTAAAATGAGTGCGAAATTTCTTGGATTTGACAGTCTAGATCAATAATGACTAATCAAAGTCGCTTTGACCCCATTGTCCACCTACGACGGTTCTTGATTCCATATAAGAAAGAACTGAAATATGCTCCAAGGGGGAGTAAAGGAAAATTTCAAATTTGAATTTGTATTTTTGATGCCAAATGCCTTTAAAACGCATGGCACGTCGAGATTTCGTCGCTGTTGTGCTATCTTATGACAAACGCCATTTTGGGGTAAACTAAGTTAGATATGCCACATTACTTGTCTGAAAAATCTCTACAAAGTGGCGTTTTCAGAATTTTGACATTCTGCTTGGTTACTGAGATATAGCAAAAAGGTGCTGCGACATTTTTAATTTTTTGCTTCAAATGGTTGCGTTTTGGGATGGACTCAAGTTATCTTGTTGTATACGATGTTTTTATGTGTAAAACTATCTGAGAAACACTATGGCATAATCATTTTCAAAATAAAAATACACGAATTGTGAGAAAATTGCAGTTTAACTTTTAAACTGAAAAAATAGCATATGCGGTAAAATAACAATTTCAAACGAAAATATTCGTTTCAAGTGAAACTGTGAGCCTTTCACTGTAAGCATACCACCACTATATCAATTGAATTCTGCTGCCGTCTTCGTTTGAGTCACTCAGAGTTCACTGTCAATTGAATAAAAGGTTCTGGTCATTTGAAGTTTTTGCCTGTTTAGTTTCTGTTGAAAACCAACCTCACATTAGCATGGTCTCAGCCAGAGATGCCAGATACTTTTTTCAAATGTCTGCAATAATAATTTTAAAAGTTTGGGAAGTATCAAAAATGCCTAAGTTAATAAAACTGTAATTTGAAACTAGTGTAACCAAAAGCCTTTATTTTCAAAAATCTGTAAATATCTGCAACAAAACTAACAAATCTGCAAATATCTGCGTCATCGAAAAAATCTGCAGCTAATATTAAAAGTCTGCGAATTTGCAGACCTGTCTGCAAATCTGGCATCTCTGGTCTCAGTCAATGGAAGTGAACCATTCCCGGTCAAAAAAATGCGGACGAACATGGCCAGGCGATTTAAACAGTTTGACGTTTGACTCAACTCGCCTGTGCTAATTGCCCCTAGGAACAAATGCAATTTCATTACTTAGAGAAATTTTCTGGCGGCTGAAATGGACTTGGTTGTTTTTGCGTTTTTCAAACATGGCGGTTCATGTTTGGCTTAAGTTTAAAATTGTTTTTTTTTAAACAATTGCCGTGTTCTCGCTTGTATTTTGTTTGTCTAGTGCACTTAATTTAGCCAACGAATGTGGGAAATTGTGGAATCATGTGTAAGTATAGCGGAACAAGATCTTTGACCTAAAGTCTAAATGAAAGTCAGATTGTGATAAGTTTTGGTGTGCAACACGAATTTCACCATCGATTCTTCCTATAGTTGGGTGGTGATTACCTAGTGTACTGATAAATTTATGTGAGTAGATAATGAATCCGAAAATAATTATTATTTTTAATTTTCATATCAGGTAATTAAGGGCGATTAAATGGCGCGTTCCCTGGGCGATTTGGGGGCGATTTAAGGGCGGGTAGAGCGGCAAAAAATGACCAAATGTTGCATTTAAAATGGCCCCCTAATTGCCAGCAAATTGCTGGCAAATTGTAGGGCAATTAGCGCATCCGAGTTGCCAAATAGCCCCCCGCTAGCCAGCAACTTGTCCTTTTTGACTGGGTTCAAATGAACCACTCACAAATGAATATGAATTAACACTCACTGACATGAAAGTAGCTCCTACCAAGATAATAAATACATACAGGGTAAAGGATATGATAAGACGAGGCAACTCAAGACGGATACAGGTGGGAACATTTTTTTCTCTGTATGAGTGAGGTTGTCATTCTTTTTTCGATGGAGCTGATAAATCAGGAGGATATGAAAAAGAAAAGAATAAACAAATGACGTAGTGGGATTTTCTGTTAAAATAAGTTTTGTTTTGGTTTGGTAATAATTATTTTTTTGTTAGTTTCGAGATAAAAAGTGTCCCTATGTAATCGAATCGGAAGATCCGAGGTGAAACCCGACCTTTTTTGTCTTTCCATCGTGCGCCAAAGAATCGGGATGCTCGTCCGGATGTTTATGTTTATTAGCAGGGGCCCGGCGGCCATGCTTAATTTTACAAGTATAAAACAAATACACTCAAAAATTACAAATGCTCTGAACCTTTCTTTCTCTTCATGTTGGAGCAGTTGTCTGTATTTTTAGTTTTCTTGCCTTTCTTGTGCCCTGCTGAATAATTGTTGACAGATGACTCTATGCAACTAGCGAGGTTGGCAGTGCAGCCAATTTCTTTGTCATATTTAGATATGTTGCTATAATACACATAATAATGACCGTTTTATTAACTCGCCAAAATGTATCTGGAACTAATCAATCCAACATTTTTATCACATACTACATGTTTCTAGCAAATTTGGCTAGCATAACAGTCTATTCATAAGAATCAAATTAGCCATAAAAATTGAAATAGAGATGGACTACCAAAATACAGAAATATACAGAACTCGTATTACTAGTTGCCTTGTCTTGTATTAGGAGTAAAAGGTCGAACTCGTTAAAGATGATAGATAACGGAAATCGATGGTTAAAGTCATTTTGAATGAAGGCGCAGTTGGTTGAGTGGTAAGCGTGACAGCCACCCACCCATTCCATTTGGTCTAGGTTTAATCCCAGCCGAGGTCGTTGAGATTTTTCTGAGGTGACAAATCTTCCTTCGGAAGGGAAGTAAAGCTGTTGATTCTCGATCCATGAGTTGATGGGTCGATATCTAGTTACTACCAAATATCCTCCTCCCGTGATACTTGTAGAGTGCGCAGTAGTATATACGGCCTCTAGCAAAAGCAAGTATCGGACTAACGTTCCTTCTGCGATCTACGTTCGGGCCTGGCCAGCGCCGGTTTTGATCAATGAACACTTTAGGATTACCAGGAGTTGCACATTGAAAGATGTTTCCCTAATCCCAAGCATAATTATCTACTGATTCCCTGTGGAACTTGTAACGTATTTAAGAATTTTAGGTAGTCTGTCAGCAAAACCTAGTTGGGTTAAGTTTAACGTGTGCTGAAATATTTTCAGCACGAAACATTTCAAAAAGTTACCGCACAACTTGAGCTTTACCTCACTGTTTATATGGGATATGAATATGAAGTTCAGTCAGTCACCGCATGGTGGCGGGTGAACAAACAAAAAGGTTAAAGTATATAGCCGCCATACCAAATAACTTTACCGCCTTCGCATGGGCGCGGACATGTTCCGAATTAAACCGCCAAATTGTTACAATAGACCGAGGTTTCGTGGTTTGAAACCTTTTCACACTCGACCATTTCGCAAACGAATCGGCTGGAGAACAGAAGTTCGCTAAAAGTTTCTGCAAGTGATTTTAAGTGATTGTGTTTGAATTTAAATAAGTTCAAGGTAATTTTTGAATTTTAAGTTAAAAGGAAGTGAGTTTTAACAAAGTAATTTTTAATTTGATCATATAGATTTAAATTTTCGGTGTTACTAAAACACTTCTAAAGTGAATTCTGTTCTGGTGTTTCGGAAAGATTTGAGTACAAAGGTAATTTTTGAATATTTTAGTGTTTGAATATTTAATTAATTTGCGTTCGCGTTGGACAGCAGTGCTCGAGCGTTTTGTACGGGCTGGATTTTGCTGGTGTTTTGTGCTCGTGTGCCGCGCTATGGCCCGCCGTCCCGGTAGTCAAACGGAGTTGGTGGTTTCCGTTATCACGTTTGCGAAGTTTTCCGAGAGCCAGCAATCCGAAGTAGCAGTTCATTACATCGTGGGGGATCGGTACGGAATCTTAGTACGTGAGGTCCTTCCAGGGTACGTTGTCTGTTGCGGAGGGTTCTGCTCTCGTCGACCAAATCGGAAATCTTCCGTCCAGCCGAACCACACTCCGCACCTTTAATTCGGCAATACGCACACGAGCCGCCGTGGTCGACCACGTTTCGTCGGCTTTGAGTCAGTGCAGTGGATCCACATCTGTTCGGCGGCGACCATCGCTAGTTCGTCGTCATCGTTCCCGCCAAAAAAAACCTACGCAGGTATGTTCGTTGAGTTTTCATGGCCATGTTAACATTTTGCCCGCCCTCGTATAAACTATTGTCCGATCCGAACGTTTTGAAGTAACTAAAGTGGTATGAAAATACAAGTTTAAATTTACGTTTTTTGAGTTTCCGTTACGTTATGAGCAGAATCCTTTAAGGAACTCACTCTTATTTCCGTTTCGTTTTCTCCACTTTGGTTTTCCGAAATTTTCTTCTCGATTCGAAAGTTTTCAGGTTTTGGAAGAGTGTGATCGGCAAACAGGTAACAATTTGTGGTCGCGAAGGTAACACGGCGTGCAAAAGGCGAAGTTCGTTCTGATATTTTTGTGTAGGTAAAGTGGACCGTTCGAGCGAACACCCTGAGGAACGATTTCATGCTGTAGTAGCATAGTCGGGCAAGCTAACACGACTGATGGTCTTTCGTTAACCGCGAGAGTGGCGCATAAACCACTGAGTTTGAGATTCCTCAAATCTCTCGTACGCAAACGGTTACAAACTTCAGCTAGCCCAGATCGATAACGGAGTAGCAGCCAGAGGTGGTCGCACAAGGTTAAGTTCAAGTTCAACCTCGATGGTTAAAGTCATTTTAAAAGCAGAGATGAGGGCAACATGGATACCATTTAAAAGGAGGTGAGGCCATTTTGAAAACAAACATGGCGGTTTCCGGTAACCACAAAAGTAAAAACCATGATCAATATATATATATATATATATATATATATATATATATATATATATATATATATATATATATATATATATATATATATATATATATATATATATATATATATATATATATATATATATATATATATATATACATATATATATATATATATATATATATATATATATATATATATATATATATATATATATATATATATATATATATATATATATATATATATATATATATATATATATATATATATATATATATATATATATATATATATATATATCTAAATCGCTTTTGCAAGGCTGGTCAGTAGATGACGGAAGCTGATGATTGAGGACATTTTGCAATCAATCCAATATGGCGACTTTTGGTTACCTCAAATCAATAAACCCACCTCCGATATGACCTGTTTATAGCGATCATATCGAACAAAATCATTTCGAATTCTTTCTGACGGAGAACATCGACTATTCTCGTGTCTGTAGACTGTGCTCGTAATGTGTGGAAGTGTTCTACCCCTTTACCATGTCATCGGCATTGTGTATAGGAAAATAATAGTAGAGTTGCAAAAAAGAAATAGCTGAATTACATATTTGATTTTAGCAATGAATTTGACAGCTTCGTACAATTATGATAGCATACTGCAGCTATCATATTTCTTTTTCAAAATTTCTTAAATTCGCAAATTTCAGACGAAAAATAATGAATCTAGTAATAACAGCTTATTGGAACTGGTTGCAATGAAAAACGTTATTTGATAGTAGGCTCATCTCTATTATATTTTTGCTGCAAATTTGATTCTGATGAATAGGCTGTTATGCTGGCCAAATTTGCTAGAAACATGCAGTATGTGATTAAAATGTTGGATTGATTAGTACCAGATAAATGTTGGCGAAATGTGTGTTAATAAAACAGTCATTATTATGTGTAATATAGCAACATATCTAAATGTGACAAAGAAATTGGCGGCATAATAACTAAAAATAATAGCCAAAAATACGTCAGTTGTCTCTTTTTGTCTTAGGTTTACCCGGATCTCATTTGACTGGTATTCACTGGGTAAATTGAAAACGAATCTATTCATTTGAGAGGATCAAACCAAGAGGGTGAATGTTTTGACGTTTCTTTGAAAAATGAGTGAAGCCAACATAAGCTGGCTTCCTGGCTCGGCTAGTTGCCAAAAACGACAGCGAATGCTCTTTAAGCAACGTTCACATTGTTACGATCTAATATGTTAACTCGACCTGAAACTTGCCGAATGCAAACAAACTTCATTTTGATGTGCTTAACTGATACTCAGGTGATAAAAACGTTCGGATTTTATGGAGAAGAAGCGATGTAAGTAAAATCGTGATTTCTCATATATTATGAACAATTATTGATTTTGAATTCCACTTTTAAACAATGTTGTACAGTTGATGTGAACAGACCTTAAATATTTGAAACGTAGCTAGCGCTACTGGCATTTTGTGGCAGCTTCAGACAACAAACAGTTTTCACGGGGCTGGATCAAACGAAGGAGGTTGAATATTGAATTGCGACTCATTAGAAAGCAACGGTTAGTGAAGTGCCATGAACCCAGCTTCAGATCAACAGCAACTTTTTTCCTCCCCCTCCCCCCATCAAGCTCCCCTATCAATTACCCCATGACGCCTCTCCATCTCCCATCAAGCCCCCCTATGAAGTCTCTCCCCATCAAGCCCAACAACAGATCCCCCTCAAACAACCACCTCATCCACCCTCTTCATATTCACCCATCTCTCGATACAATCACTATCACCCAGTAGGTATACCAAAATAGGCTAGAGGGTGACTCGGTTGTGGGCTATTTATCTTCTGTACACTCGCGTGATAAAATAAGTTGGCCGAAAGACAACATTGAGCTAATGCTGATTAAGCTTATTAAATATTATACATTTTTGTTTCAAGCAGGGGCTGATCCGGAATAAAATTTCCTAGTGGGTATGTTTTTTAAAGCCCTGGTTTTTGTGGTAAATGTTTAAAATTATTAAACTTTTTCGGTTCATCGACGACAACTCTCTCAAGTATAAAAATGTATGGTATTATGATTTCAAATGAAAATTGAGGACGGGATCACTTACATTACTAAAAATCGATCCTGCATCAAAGTAAACCATTCAATATTCAAAGAAATCAATTTGAAAAATGGCGAACAAAAGTATTTTTAGCTCTCGTTGATGTTTTTTGTGATTAGGTGTCCAGCTGAGTTTCTTAAAGTTTGATTATACCTATAAATCGGCTAGCACCTACACTTTTCTTAAGGGGGTACTACCATTTCAAGAATTATTTTTTATTCGACGCTTTAAAAATATTTTTTCTTTCGCGACATTGTGTAACGGTAAAGTCTGAGTAACTTAATTAATTAATTATCTATATGTTTTGTACGAGCAATATATATCTTAAAAGCAGTTTTTGGCTGTTTCTCCCAACAATGAATTTATATAACTTATGTTAGTTCATGAAAGATTCATTTTGAAAAAAAGCATTAATTCCTTAAATTTTTGTTTTTATCCCAATATTGACATCACTACAAATCAATGCATTCACGAAAATTGGTGCCTGAAACTTGAATGAATAAACCGAAGTAACTAATACTTAGATACATAAAATAGATAGATAAATAGTTAAATAATCCTATATGTCACTGTGTTAGGTCCACTAGTTTGTGGATATAACTTATTAAGAACCTATACCTAACGCTAATGTTTATTTAATGACATTCTGATGTGAATAAAAAACTTTTTAGCTATTTAGCTTTAGTTTAGCTTCACCATCATATGCGGCATCTCACCCGTAATTTTGTTGCGGCTTCTCTCACAATTGTAGGGGAGAGATGCCGCACGACGACATTTTCCTCTGAAATTGTGCATGACTGCACTCATGATCAGAATGCCTTCTAAAAGGTTCCAGCTATTCAACCGATACATGATTTACCAAAAAAAAATCGAACAATTTAAAAAAAAAAACGAAATTTTAATGCGATAATGAAAAATTTTCGATGCTCCGTTATGCAACTGGACGCACATAATCATTAATAAAATAAGTATTGTTTTACATCTCCAGTGTTGTAATTCTTCGAAAGACAATCTCACAATATCATATTACCGTATAAAAGCGACCCCATATACGAGATATAGAGAGTACGGCATCTCTCCTTACGCGGCATCTCTCCCGAAATTACCCTACCAAATTGTTGCTGCTTTTTTTTTCATTTTCCAAAAAATAATGTCAAAAAAGTGCTCCCCTTAAAGGAAAAAAATGGCTGTACCGATTTGTGCATAATGGTACAATAACTAACTCAAAGAAGTTGTATTTGGATGTTCCGTATTTCACTCGTCAGTAACTGACATCAACTAACTGGCGCCGGTTTGGTGTTAGTTTGGATATAGTGTCTAACTGGCAGCAAGTTGGTGTCAGTTTCTGACGAGTGGAACAAAAAAACATTCAAATCCAACCAATTCTTTAAGTTAGGTATTGCGCCCTTTTGCGCAAATTGGTATAGCCATTTTTTCCTATAGTGGAGGGGGTGGGGGGTCCAACGTAAAAAAAACAGTTCTTTTGTGATTTTTTTTACAAATTTGGGTGAAGCGAATTAATCTAAATTTTCGTGCATTGTAATGTATCATTTCATTAAACATTCTGTATTTTTTTCATGCGAAAATATCGACAAGACACTCGGCGACGAAGCTTTTTGTAGAACGTCTCCGGAAAAAAACACAATTTGTGGTGTTACCTGCCATTCAAAAACTACTTAACCGATTTCTTTCAAATTCTGCACACACATTCTATGTAAAAAATACCTAACCACTACGTTGAGTTTGCAGATAATTTTTCGATTAAGAGTGGCGAACATTTTCGAGAAATATAACAATTTTTATTTCAAATTATCGTCGGACCGCGGTCGCTTCTCACGGTAATGAGGGACAAGTCTGTCTTTACCAGATGGCATGTTGGTGGACTTGAGTGATTCGTAGTTATGCTGCAAAAGCTCGACCCCTATCAACAGAAAACAAAAATTAAGTCCGTAAGGCATTAAGCCTGTTCTAATGATCCTGTCACTTCTAGTTTTCCGATCTGTATACTTCACATCCTTGCTCTCACTTCAATATGGCTCTAAATTTTCCTAACATTCCCTACCCAGCAATCTCTAGCCAATTGAATGTTGTTAAAATACAAAAAAGTTAAGAAAGTGTTTTTTTTTCTTGCTGAAATTCTTACCTGGGAGCCCCCTTAAGGAAAAATAAAGGTTGCATAACGGATAATCCACATTTTTTTTTGATAACTCCTGAGTCAATTTCTACTCCCACCAGTAGACTCTGCTGAGCCAAATCGGACAAGTTCGGCTATCGCATTAACGCGTTCGAAGTTTGTATAGGATTTTCGACAATTTATAAGAAGAATGCCCACGAACTTGCATTTTCACCGCTAGGTGGCACTATATGCATCAGTATGGGTCATTTTTTTCTTGTCTCTCTATCGCATACTCACAGGCGTTTGGCTCCAATGCCAAAAGACAAGAGTTTATTTCTCTATAATTCACAAAATCAAAATCGTGAAATAATTCACAAAATATTATTAACGTATACGTGAACTGATGCTAGAATCCTAGCGAATTCGTTAAGACTCACCATTCATGCTCGTGATATGGTTCACAAAATCATAAAACGTTCATGTTTTCGTGCACTAGTTCATGATTTCTAGAGTATCAGTCCCAACTCACCATTTGTGCTCATAAAATAGTTCATAAAAAGGGGTAGGCGTAGCGTAGTTGGTAAATCGATTGCCTTGTACGCAGCGCACCTAGGTTCGAGTTCCGACCTCGCACTTAAGGTTAGAAATTATTTATAAGAGATTTTTCTAACCCGAAGAGGCGAATGACCTTAAGGTTAAAACCTCTTTAATCGAAATAAAAAAAAGTTCATGAAATCATAAAATATTCATGTATGCGTGAACTGGTTCTAGTATATAAGTCACAACTCACCATCCGTGCTCGTGAAATGGTTCACAAAATCGTAAATATTATTCATGAATTCGTGAGCTAGTTCATGATTCTTAGTACATGATTCACAACCAATCTTAAGTGCTTGTTAAATTTAGAAGATATCCCTAATCAACTTTATGTAAACCTGCACATGCCATGAAATTTTCACGTAAACTATTTCCCAAAGACTTATAATAAGTGCGATTAGCATACATAAAAAAAAACTATTAAGACCTCCAACATCGTTAATCATTTGATAAGGTTCAATGTCCTGTTCGAACAGAAAACATAAACGGCGCGTACCTAACATACATTATGGAGCCACAAATCGTGTTCGTGATATAGTTCACAGAACAAGATACCGCGAATCTGTCACTCTTTTATGTTCTTGTTCATATTGTCATATTGCTCCGAGTAAAAAAACCGATAATAACAAAAATTAACATACAGCGATAAGGCGTAGAGAAATTACGTATATCATAATAAAGCCGCTAACGTCATGAACATGAATAACATAACTGCACGTGTAAAATTCGAAAGTGAGGTAAAGAATAAAATATCACGATAACGTGCATAATAGAGTGGGATATGGTTATATGAAAAAAATAAAATTTGGCTCCGAGTAACTTTTTGGGTCCCATTTAGCTCCCAGAACAACTCTGCAAATTTTTAGCTCGATCGGTGAAACTATATTTTTGCGCCCACGGTTTAAAGTTTACATGGGATTTCGTATGGGAAAATTGTCTTTTGTAAATTAATTCTTCCAAGAGTCGTCCGTTATCTCCTAAAAATAAACTGATGTCTGATTTTTATAGGAAATTTGTCAAGGAAACAAAGTATATAAGATTGCAAAACGATCTGATGCTTGTGGAAAAAGTTCTTAAGCAAAAACCGATTGATGCCCTGAAGATTGATGAAAATTTCACTTTTCATAGCATCACTGCTTCCGACGGTTTTATTATATGCAAAATTTTTAACTTTCCCTTATTATGAACAAAAGAAGCCTCAATTTATCCCTCAAAACCTTGCGAAGTGGCCAAATAGTATAGATAAACGATTTAGATACGTTAAGAGAGGATTAAAACAAAATTGCGTATAATTGGACAACCAACAGCAGTGGTGCTAGAAAAAATGAATATTTTATCAATCGTCAGAGCATCAATCGGTTTCTGCTTATTAACTTTTTTCTCAATCATCAGATCGTTTCGTGGTTTTCGAGACTTTTTTCTTTTTTAAATTTCCTATACAAGCCATATAACGATTTATTTTTAGGAAGTAATGGGCGACTCCTGGAGGAATTATTTTGTAAAAGTTAACTATCCCATACAAAATCCCATGTAAACTTTAAACAGTGGGCGCAAAAATATAGTTTCACCGATCGAGCTAAGAATTTGCACAGTTGTTCTAGGACCCAAATGGTACCTAAAAAGTTGCTCGGAGCTGGAATCTATTTTTGTCCCACCCTAGTGCATATAAATTACGAAAATCGTGAACAAGAACCTGAAATCATGAACATAAATCACACTACTCTAGACTTAAATATCAAAAATCGTGACTAAAATCCTGAAATTTGCTAGGAAAATCCATTAGAAAACTTACGAGTGAAATATCACGGTAACGTGATAAAAGTAACGACAATTTCGACAAAACTCCTGAAATCCTGAACAACGTTTGAATGTCGGTTCTTGTAGTTGATATACTTTATACAAACCAGTATATCCCCAAATCATGAACAAGAATCATAACAAAAACGAAACATATCCAGTGAACAACAACAGTAACCCAACCAAACGTTGGAATGTAACGTCATGTCTATTTTCGACGCAAACTAGTTTTTTGAAAACACAAATAGTTTCATGAATACGAGGTTTATTATTCATAATTTTAGGAATTTGATCACGATTTTTGTAAATCGTTCAGTTCACGAAATGGTGATTTGTTGTTGATGATTTTATGAGCGGACTTTTTTCCGTTTGTATAAATTTTGATCTTATAACGCGTTCTAAGTTTTTCAAAGAAAATCACGGCACAGGTTGCCTTGGATAGTTTTAATTTGCATCCAATGTGCAAAATTTTTTCTTCGCAATGATTGTCTCAATCCATCGATCAGTGAAATTGATCAATTGTATCACTGATAAAGTGCGCCGAAAAACCACAAGCCGCACAATGTAGATGAATTTTTTTAGAGATACACAGTCCTCTTCCTTGTATACCACATATTAAATAATTTTCTATCGTTTTAATCGTCCAACGAACTCAAGTGCTGTAAATATCATTCTGACGTCAATTACTATTACCCAACACGATAAAATTCAATTGCCCCATAATTCCCAGACTAGTTGGACGCTGAGAACATGCTCTCCTTCCATTAATAGCAAACTTTCTCCTTTCCAGACAACCAGCAATGGCCAACTGGATCGACTGCGAGATTTAAATTTTTAATTCAGTTCTTCCCGAAAGCTCACACCGCCGCCACCGCGCCGATGTGACAGGGGGAAGAGGCCTTCCCAGACAATGCCGTTCTCGGAGCTCCTAAATTGAATCCCCAGCCAGCCCCGCTCGCGTACATCGGCTGGGGTAATTTGATTTTGATCAGATTCATGTAAGTTTAATGAGATTACGTGATCCTGTAGGGTTCTATGGGAACGAAGATAAGCCTCGGGCTAGGCGAAAAAATAGCTAACGCTATGTAGGTAAATGGCAAGTTCGCTGTCGTCACTTGCGTTTCGGCACTGATTTGAGCGGGATGTGATGGTTGGGACAGGATATAACTTCCGTTGACTTTACAGAAGGTAAGATTGTCCTCTTTCTGGCGAGGGTGGGCTTAGTCAATGTTTCTGGATGTACTTATTATTGAGTTATCCGTATTTGAATTGTTTTTTTTTTATGGCAGCATATCTGCCAAATTTGAAACATACATAAACAAGCTGTAATTTCTTCCCGAAATGCGCATTTTACCTCTCTCTCTCTTCAATTTATTCAATTTTTATTTCTTGCACGATCCCTTTTTTCTTTCCCCCACATTTTCAATTAACTCCGTGGTTTCCGAACACGTTCCAATGACTTTGTGACGGGCGTGGAAAGGAAAGAAGCTCTCGGATGTGGCTGAAATTGTTTTGCAAATTAGTTTACTCGAAACTTTTTCGGCTTCAGGAATCCACGAGCTTCACACGTAATTTATAGTTATTTCAAGGAACAACCCTGGAAATTGTTCACTCCGGAAGGAGAATCGATCATGTGTCAAAGTTTCAACAGGTTCATTAATTTGCATCATAATAATTAATTACACTAGCATATGGAAAAACATTCTCAATTTTCGCTCCTAGCTAGCTATAATTACCATTATCCAATTTTGTCCATTTGAACACGAAAATAGTGTTTCGAAATATCACAATAGGTATCTTTAATTTGGAAAAATTGCGCCAGTTTTTCGTATTTATTGATAGCAGGTGTCCTTACGAGTGCACTCATATCATTCTTAAACCTTAATTATTCTTTTCTGATTTTTAAATTAAAAAAAAAACAAATTAAATTCAACCAACAAACTGACAGTTGTCCGACTAAATGACGTATCTGCAAATATCTCGTTCGTCTCATTGTTAACCGGGACAGCACCCCACACAGCATGATCTGGTACTTTGTCAATCCACTAACAGCCTGCCATCCCAGTTTCATCTGCAAACTATGGTAGATCTGATAAGGCAACCTATAGAGTCGTGCAAGTCGCAAGGGTTTGGATGTGTTATTGTCCTAAAATGAAACAAACTAAAAATGTTTTTTTCAATAGTTTCGGGCCTAAAAATTGGAAAAAGGACTGAGATACCAATCTGCATCATAATATGCCTTAACCCGCACACCCCTAAAGATCCCTATCAAACATTTTGGAGTAATGTATTTCCTTTTGATCTAAGGCAGATCTGAATACTTTATTCAGTCACACAAGGATTACAAATTTCTACAAACTAGCATTTTGTAATTCGAAGAAGGCACTGCCAAAAGCATAACCTTGAAACACTACTACAAAGATAGCTGGGTATTTACATGATGGGAAACAATACAAACAATTTATTCTATTCAGTCACCCTTTAAATTAAACCATTCCTCATATTCACACGTATGTATTTGCCTGCAGGCCATCCAAAACTAATCCTAGCACCATCGGACCGTATCAGCGCAGAACAACAGAAACAGACTCCATTTTACTTGACACATTAAGCAAACACCCAGAGCTGCGATTGTAGGACTGCGGGGCGTGTACTAACTGGATTTAATTTATTACCTTCTCGTCTGGTCCCTCACCAACCTTCGCCGTATCCTTCGTATGTATGCATTTACTTTTCGGAAGCTATTACATTGTTCATGAAAGTTCACTGTGTTTAGAACTTGCCTGTCTGATTCTCACATCCACTCAACGGGTAAAAGGCTAACTTTTCATGAAAACGGTGCCCGATTCCATGATATTATCCTTCAATGAAGACCCCAAATCTGGAATAGCGCATGGGGTACAGTAGATGTGATTAAAAAATATGAATATTATTGGCGAAATCATTGAAGACTTGATAACATGACTATAGTATTAAAAACTTAATTTTTTCCCAACATGGATGTCTGTTCTTTGTGATGATACCACAAACTCATATTTCCAGCTGATCCTACTGGACGTCGTCGCGAATCAACGAATCATCAGGCATCTCAATTTCCCCTAATCGGTAGTCTCGTTTAGTCGTTCTGGTATTAGCGCATTTCCCCAATTTTAGCCAATCTGTCATAATGTTGCAAATTTGCATAAAAAGGGCTGAATGAGTAAACAAGTTGTTCCAAAAATCAGCCCTGCGTTATGCATCGTTTTGTGAAGGTTGAGTATAACAGATGCAAGTGGTGCCAAATTCATCACGCTCAGTAAAATTCAAAAAATCTTTTTAGATTACAGAATTGATAAAATTGGTTTAATGAGCTATAGTTATCAATTAAATTCAGTTTTAAAAATTATCTTTGCGTTTAAACCAAAGTGGGAGGCTCATTACTACTGCAATAAGCAAATTCAAGTACTAGTTACACAAAAAACTTACTGGCAACCTTAGAGCGGCGTTTAGTAAGCAGTTGGTGCGGCGTGTACGTTTCGGTGAATTTCTCAATAATCAATTAGCTAGAGTCAAGTGAATGCGTGGCAGATTACAATCGTTTATCAAAATTCAACACCATTTGCAACGAATTTGTGACAGCTCGCAGTGAGAAGTGCCAGGAGGGCTTTGGACAGAAGGGTAACGTCGCATGCAGTCCGATCCCATTGAAAATTTGCTATAGTCTACAGTCTTGTAGTTACGAGGGGGTGCGCGATGTTTAATGTACGTTGGGCATAATGGATGATAAGCATAACTCATAAAAATATAAAAGCAATCGCAAACCTCTTCGTGTCGTAAAGATTTCAACTAGAGATGGTCGGGGTTCATTTTATTCGAACCCGAACCCGACTAGAACCCGAGAGCTTGAAAATTGAAAAATCCGAACCCGACACGAGCCCAAAATTATAAAATTTGAAAAACCTGAATCCGTCCCGAGCCCGAACAATATAAAAGTACAAAACCCGTACCCGACCCGATCCCGAGAAAAAAAATTTCTTAAAACTCGAACCCGACCCGAACCCGAGAATTTCAAACTTTGAAAACCCGAAAATTTAAAATTTGAGAAACCGAACCCGATTTGTTAGTATGGAGAATCAACCAAAGATCCCGATGGTTAGGCTCATCTAAGAATATTAAAATTACTCGAACCTAAAGTAGCATCATACGCTGGCGAGTGGAATTCGCATTTATATTTACTATTATTGAACGTCGAATTTGTAATGTTCTGAGAAACTTATAAATCGGCGATATCTTCACCAGAAAGAAGGATAAATCGGCGGCTAACTAATGGGGAAACAAAAATCTTAATGATGACAAGTTCAAATAACCTTGCCCGTCGTACTTAACCAAAATTTCTAATTTTTTTTTGTCGAATGCCATTCCTGCATCAGGAGTTTTAAATCATTTATTACATGTATTAAATTGAGCTATGGCAATTGGCATTTCTTATTCTACAGTTTACACGGCGTCACCCGCGGTACTGGTTGTTCGGTCAAACTTATGTCGAAGGGTGTCTTGGTGTCACATCATCGTAGATTTCTACTTGCTTTGAATTGCTGTACGCTTTAGCCGAGTTTCACGCGTTTATTCTGATCGCGGCCTAAGTATCGGCTTCAAAGTATGTCGAAGTTCATATTCCATAATAGGAAGTTGAACTAATATTTTCCGACAAATTTCCTTTGACATGGTTTATTGATGATTATCCCGAAAAATAAATTGCAAAGAGATTTTAGATGTGAAAATCTTATTGTTTTTTTATTAAGCTTTATTTGACACGGCTCAATGCATTGGCACAACTGAGCCGTGGATCTTTTAAATTTATACAAGTAAAAATAAAAAAGAATTAAGAATGTCTATCTGCCAGATCTTGTTGACGCAGTTTGCTGCTGCGTTTTGAGATCCTATTCCTTGGCGCTGAAGCCGCTTGGGGGTCATTCAGTCTGCCTTCTCTCGCATTATTGTTCCCGTCCATGTCATCATCGGTACTGCTTTCTTGCTGTTCATGATCAGATGTTTTTATTTGTTTCTTGTTCTTACGGTTCGCTGTTGTAAATCCGTTTTCATCGGAATTTGCTTCTTTGTTGGCGATGCTAGTTGTTGGTTTAGGAGCGGTTGTCGTGGTCGTTGTATCTGTATTATTGGTTAAAATGGATCGTTGTTTTTGATTTATGAGTCCAACCCCTTAATTGACAGGGATTCACCACTGTGCGCAAATCGGTTGGTTTGATTCCGTCGCTAATTGAAAAGTAATATTTAAATGTAGAGAATCGCATAATAATGGAGTGAAGTGAAAAATGCATCGGCCCAAAGCCCAGTTTCGGATTCAAATGAAGAATCGAAGAGGATACCATTTTTACATCGGAAAGGGCCGTAAAAGTGAACGCATTTTTGAGCCGGAGAGTTTCAAAGTGTGCGTGAGCGCTCCCGCATCAATTCTTACACACGATGCGGTGTAGCCATGGTAGTATGTGAATGAAGTAAGGAAGCATGGTTCTCCACAGCAGAAGAGAACTGCTGTTTTGAGTGGTTCAGCAGATCTAACAATGAAGTTCACTCAGGATTTTTACGAGGTTTTTTGCACGGTTTTTTACCAGATTTTTTATGCAGTTTTTCCAATTAAAGCGGTTTTTTATGCAGATTTTTTCAATTAACGCGGTTTTTACGTGGATTTTACAATTAACGCGGTTTTTTACGCGGATTTTTCAATTAACGCGGTTTTTACGCAGATTTTCCAATTAACGCGTTTTTTGCAAAAAAAAAATCTAAGTCCTTTTCAATGCAAAAGATTTAGACTTTTTTCTGAAGAAAATTTCTAAGTCCTTTTAAATGCAAAGAGCTTAGATGAATTTTGGCAGTTTGTATTTTGCGCGGATGTCGCAATTTTTTGCAAAAAATATGTCCTTTTGAACGCAAAAAACTTCGAAGATTTTCGGAAAGATGGAAGAGACGGGTCTGGAAGATTTCTTATGGCCCGCACCCCAACAATATGGGTATTTTCGGAATGGTCTTGAAGAGCA
The DNA here is from genome assembly GCF_030247195.1 of Topomyia yanbarensis. Lineage (NCBI taxonomy): Eukaryota > Metazoa > Arthropoda > Insecta > Diptera > Culicidae > Topomyia > Topomyia yanbarensis. The sequence continues at coordinate 347,435,124 of NC_080671.1, forward strand.
GGTGCCAGAAATTGATTTTTGACGCCATTTTGAAATCAAAGATGGCGACTTCTGGTTTAGCGAAATTCGCTGTAACCCAATCAATATGGGTATTTCCGGAACGGTCTTGACGAGTAGGTGCCAGAAATAAATAAATCTGCACCTCCTCACAATGTTTTCCATGAAAAATTGATTTTTGACACCATTTTCAAATCCCAGATGGCGACTCCCAGCTTGACCTCTCGAAAGAAATCCTTATCCGTTGGAGGAATGACCTGAGTCAAATTTTCTCAAGAGTGTCACACAAGTTAGGTTTTCTAGTTTCGATGGAAGATCCAATCTTTTGGTAGTATTTGGCATTGTAAAATCAAATCCAGATTTGAAGTTTTTAGCCCGTTTATTTTTAAAAAAATACTACGGACCACCTAATTGACCGATTTTAACAAACTAACCAGCAATGAAATTGTCGTGAGTCACGGATTGCTCGTGATTCAAAAAGTTAGTATTTTGTATATTTTTCAAACAATTGTTTATAAAAAACGCTTTTAATCCACCTAACAGTGTGATGAGACATTTCTTATAACTCTTATCACTCTCTTCGGATATCATATCGTTTGAGAACATTTAGAACTTGATGCTTCGCGATGTTTTTGATAACACATACTACATGGGATTGTGGCAGGACACAGAGAATCGCTCAAATCAGCATAGGACAACATCAGTGCTAGAAATCTCAAACCAAATCAATGGGAAAGCGAAAAAATGGCCCATAAAATAGACATACAAACGAATTATTGCTAATGCTCTGTTAATAAAATATCTAAATTCCTCAATCAATGCATTGTGGTGGGAATACTGAATTTTCCTAAAGGAGTTATGTATATTGTACTGAGCCAAAAAATCGATTTTTTTTTGAATCGAAATGAAGTTTATACTTCACTCAAATTTCCAACGCGACTGAGACCTAAAAATCAACGCTTTTTCTGAAAAAAAAAACGCGATACTAGCAGTGACACCATTCAAAGAAAATCAACAGTGAATATTTCCAGACTTGGTTTTATTTCCTATTTAAGAACTATTGTGTTTTTTACATCCTAGATTGCATGATTCAGTGATCGAAACCCAAAACTTCATGAAGTATTTGAAATTATTAAATTAAAATTTGTGTTTGCTATTGAAATTGACAAAATGATAGTATCGCCCCTTTGACGATTGTTTACTTTTTCGGTCCCACCTATCAGCATTGAAGTATAGCTCTTACGTTTTTTTACAATACCAATTTTACAATTGGTGGGGGTTTGGTGAAAATCGATCTTACTGTCCAAACGGCATAATTCCTAAACCGTAATTTTTGAAGTTTTAAAATTATGCAGAATTAATTTTTCAGAAAATAGTAACAGAGTTCGTGTTTTTAGCGAATTTGTTGAGATTTTATTGTAGTCATGAATATTAACCTGAGAAAATTCACCATAAATACTTCTTGGACGATATACCGCCAAAATTATTTTATCAAATGATGCGCTGTTTAACGTTTGTAAAACTCATCGAAGATACTAAACCTCCGAAATTGGCGGTTTCAAAATGATGTTATCTTGACCTTAAATTACTGATTTTGAACATTTGACCTATACATATAATTGGTCATACAACAAAAATCAAATTTCTCATCAAAATCGATCAGGACCTGCTAGAATCGAATGGAAATCGTCATTTCTCATAAATTTCTCTCTACATTCGGAAAGTGTTATATTAATATAATCATATTACGTTTTCGTCTCAACTCGACGCATTCCCAAAATAAAAACCTGTTTTAATCCACCTAGTGGTGCAACTGTGCTTTTCTCATTTGTCCAGACTATGATTCCATGGCGGGTTATGTTCAATACAATGGTGGAAATGAATATTACATGTTCAGTACGATTTGCACATACGTACAATGGATCGACAGCCACGATCTTGAGATACTATGTGATACTGAAACATCGCTTGACCGCCGTTGGTTTCAAGCGATGTTTCAGTATCACATAGTAAGATCCGGGAGATCCGGGTCCTGCCGAAAATTTTCAACTTGTTAAGAAATTTTAAACTAGTTTTAATTTTAAAGTAGCAACCCCTCACTGCATACTCCCTCCGGGCCGGTATGATTGACGATTTTTAGAGTGATTGCATAACCTTTTTATATGAGAAAGGCAAAAATGTACCAAAGTCCAAAAAAATCGATTTTTGTCAAGCATTATTTTTTTTCGAGTTTACATCAAATCTCGATGTTTCATGCATTATAAAGTCATTTGGCATCAAAAATACAAATTTGATTTTGAAAATTTTTCATTTCAGTTTATATGGGAATTTGCTGTGTGATTGCACTCTTCAACTCGTAACTCCGGACCCGGAAGTCCAATCAATAAAAAAAATCAATTGCAGCCGATGGGAAGGTTGTACCTTTCATTTGAGACTAACTTTGTGCAAATCGATCCAGCCATCTCTGATTAACAGAGGTCACATTTTTTTCCACATACACACATACACACACATACATACACACAGACATTTTCCGATTTCGACGAACTGAGTCGATTGGCATATGACACTCGGCCCTCCCGGTCGGGATTAGATTGACGAGTTTTAGAGTGAATGAGAAAGGCAAAAACATTTTTAGCAAATGTTGAAAGTTATGCATTTTTTGGTGCGCAGTTCTATGTTTCATAGACATTAAATCAATTTTAACTTCGCTTCCTATTAAATAAAGACCTTTATCACAGTACATATCTACAAAAACGAGCTCAATTTGAAAAGGATCTGAGGATTATGATTGATTACAGAACTCTGGAATTTTCTATTGGAATGTTTTCAGGCAGGATTTTGATATTGATGCAATTAGACAACAGTGAAATCAAGACCAATAGATCAGTTACATATCAGGACCCCATTCCGACAATTTATCAAAAGTCCTCATGATGTTTACAACAACAGGATATCAATGTACGGATCAGATAATTGTTATTGTAATGTCGAATTAAATCAGTCAGCATCAATAAATTTTCAACTTCAATCCATTTTTTTTTGTGTGGTGGGGGGGGGGGAGTTGTATGGTGTTAAACCCCAAAAGCTTCTCTTGGCTACGCCGTTGCTTGGAGTTATTTATTTCGCTTTTCATTTTCCGATATGTTTCAGATCGATCCGATGGTTATAAGTTAGAAAAATTGCAGTCAGAAGGTTCGTACAAATGAACATTTTTGCACTGATAAGTTATCAAGTTCCTTCCAGACAACTTGGAAGTGTTCGGTGATTATTTCTAGCGGTTGTAGATAGAAAAATGAAATACAAAATTCGTTGTATCGAAATAATTTTTGGCTTATTTCAATGGATTATTACTATATTGAACAATAAATAGGCGACAAAGAATAATCCACAAACAACAAGCCATAACTTTTAAAGTATTCAAAATAGATATTTGAAGTCTTCAGTAAAGTTATTCGCAAAAGTAAGAGCTACAAATTTGCTGAAGGCATCATTTCGATATAGTCACTTCCAAGAAAATTTGTGAAAATATCTCACTCATAGGGGGATTAATCAGCAAAAGCACAATACCAAAAGAAAGGGCATATTGCCTCCATTAAATTCACCGAAGATACTATTGACCTAAAATAAGCCGTTTTGGCGTTAAAAATAGATTACATGTTTTTGGTCATATTTCTGGCAATGGGAAATGATAAAAATCTTTCGTCCGCATTTAATGTTAAATATCTCTTTTGATAATAGTCCGATTTCAACAATCTATAGCTTGTTCGAAAGGTATTCGTTGAAGCTGTCTAAAAACATATAAATTGTTAATCTATATTGTCAATTTCGGTAGATAATTCAAAAAAAACTGCAAAAAACGCCATTTTTACGCATTCAAGCATTCATATCTTGGAAACTAAACATCAGAATCAAAAACAAATTAATAGCGTTCATACTGTTTTTTAGTTCTTTCATTTAAAATTGGTTTGGATAAGATCGGTTCAGCCATTGCTGAGAAACACGAATGAGAATTTGTCCGTTACATACACACACACACAGACACACACACACACAGACATTGTCCCAAATCGTCGAGCTGAGTCGATTGGTATATAAGACTCGGCCCTCCGGGCCTCGGAAAAAATCTTGAAAGTTTGAGCGAATTCTATACATTTCTTTTATAAGAAATGTAAAAATAGATAAAAAAGTGCTCTGCTCCTTTTTTTTGTTCGAAAAAATACCACATTTTTGTCCATGCGGAGACGGCGGAACGCAAGCTGTTTACGCCATCAATCTGTTGTTCGAAATCCGTACACTGCGATATGCGGCGTGCAATAACTTAGTCGCAACTGACGGGTTATTTTTTTCTCGGCGGCATGTTGTTAGGGACTAAAAGTAGTATATGTGGTCTTTTTTTCGAACAAAAAAGTGGTGCAGAACTCTTATCTATTTTTTTTATAATTTTTTTTTAAATATGCAAGATAGTAAATTTTCTGGGCCGGAAAAAATCTGTTGCTCACGACAACTTCATTACGGGTTAGTTCGTTGAAATCGGTCAATTGGGTCGCCCGTAGTAATTTAAAAATAAACGACTAAAAACTTCAAATGTCAATATTATGGTTAAAACATTTTTTTCGCAAAACCCATCTGAATTTGGTTTTGCAATGCCAACTACTTTACAAAAATTGGATCTTCCATCGAAATTGCGATATCACCTAATTTGGATGGCCAGCTTGAGAAATTTTGACTCACCCTTAAAATCTTTAAATTCTTTGTATTCACTATTTTTAGTGAAGCCTTAATGTGAACAAAAATTGAACGATTTCGTCAAATTTGAATTTTTCACTAAGTTTTAGGTCAATCTTCCAAAAAAAATTAATTTAATTTAGAGCCTTATTATTAGTTTAGAATTTCAGATCGATCCTCAGGCAGTAGGCTGTACGTAGTTTTCGAATTCCACGCACACCTAACCTTAGACAGAATGTCACTAAGGGTGCCATTTTGTTTTTTCGTCTTGAAAAAAAAAAATGTAAATGAAGGCGAAAATATATGCTAAAACTGTTGCCTCGTATATTTTAAATAGCCCCTAAAAAGTTTAAATTTTGTTTACTTTTTGAACATTTAAATTTAAATGTGGTCCCCCTTAAGTGAACAGTTTTTTCGGTTCAAGCACATTTCAAGCCTTACCAATACAACTGTATCCAAATATTGTAAAATAAAGCAAAATAATGAACAAACATTAAGTTTTGGAACCTATGGAAACTTGCAGTGTTACGGACAGCATCAGCCTTAGGCTACGGATGTTATGTTTATGACGACACCTTTTTTGTTTCGGTAATTCGTCCCAGTACATGGAACAAACTCTCCCTCGTATCAGACAGTTTACTTAGTTCTATCTTTGATGGCCTCAACAATATAATTACTGAACTGAATAATTTGGGAAATAATTAATATAGAAGCAGCAATATTCGTATATTCGGTGAATGAATCCTAAAATGCATCGTTCTTTCCTTCATGAGCTGTTCTTCAAGGCATATATTTTCTTCTTGGACAATTGCACCGTGCATGTGTGTAAAATCTAAACTAAGTTAATGTGCATTATTCATACCTTAATATAAATGAGAATAATTTTCAACAAGCGTGTCAAGCCGTTTTGAATCATGTGCAATTTGAGAAATTAACGCAAGCTGTGTTTCCGCAGTATTTTGATACTCTCAATGATTTTATAACATTTGACACAAAGAAAAAATCCCAAAAAAAGTTATGTTGAAAAAGTCGTACTTTTTTCATTACGAGGTACACATACATTGCCGCAAAGTTTTTTTATATACAGGCCAGTGGATACCCGTTTAAACTAGTATTTTTTCTTGTAGTACTTTTCACTATCTAATAATAATAATTTAATATCTCCCCAATAAAAGTAGACTTTTGGAAATTGGTAAAATTAAAAAGTTCACAAAAAACGGGAAAAATACCATTCGTGAGGCAGATTTCTCAGACACAGCCGTCAAAAGAGGGCAGCTTAGTTTCTCAATGAAACACGAAAAGTCATAAATAGAAGCAACGCATGTTCGTTTAAATCAGTTGTTGCTCTTATCCCACACGAGCAACGTCGTCTCCGGGCGATGCAATAAGCGCTATCGATTTTCGGTAACGTTGGCATTTGCACACACTCGCACCTAAGTGACTAAACCATATACGGTTAGTTTATAAATAGAGGTGACGCGTACCCGTTTGAATCAGTTTTTGTTCTTATGTCAAACGGGTAAGATCATGGCTGCAGCGTCTGGGCACTACAATAAGCGGTAGACGCTATGCATTTTCGGCAGCGGTGGCCGTGTGCGGATTTGTCGGGTACCAGCATGGTGTCACAGAATGATTTGCAAAGTGGGTGGGCGGGGTGGTTTGGATTTCAATACGGTGTGTGCTGCTTAAGAGTGTTGCGTTTGAAAAAAATATATTTATTTTTATGCATGCGTTTGCGTTGTAACTTGTTAATCCATGTTTACGGCGCTTTGTAGCTGCGTAGGGTAAAGAGCCTATTGGTTTTCATGTTTCATATTTCGGTTATATGTTTTTTTTTATCAGTAAGGCATCTGACAACGTGCTTCTGTAGTTATTGCACTGTTCAGCAGCGTAGTATTTTATATAGGAGAGTACACTCAGGTTTTTTACGCGGATTTTGAAATTTACGCGGTTTTCATTAACGCGTTTTTTTTTAAATTTACGCGGTTTTCATTTACACGGCCTGTATCCCCTGCGTGAAAAATCTGAGTGTAATTGCATCGGAAACAATCACATTCCCAGCAGAACTTTTTGTTTTCTAATTTCAAACACTTTTGTTTCGTACTGCACACAACGGAAAATTTTACCGTCCCAGCAGCAGTTGAAGCGGGTGTTCTTTTTCGATTCAAATTCAAGCCATGTCTTAAGCGTTACTGGACTTAAAATTGTTTTCCCAGTTTAACCAGTCAGAATATCTGTCCTACCCTATGTATTTAAAACACAGTTCTAATTGCGTTTTAAGGTATACAACAAATACGGTTGGGTATACTAATTTAAATTTTAAAATAAATCTGTTTTAAATTATGAAACAAACCGCTGTACTGAAGATATAATTATGTCAGTCCTATTACCACATAAAACACCTATATAACATAAAACGCTGCAGAATTGGTTTAATAATACAATGTTTACACTACAGAGTTATAACACGTTTTAATAATTAGCAACAAGAAAAATGTCACCAAGATAGCATAAAAACCCGTTTTAACTGGTAGTGCGAACGTTGCATAACAATGTAATTTATCAAATAATTTCATTTTTCCACCACTAATCGATCAAGAAATACTTACACTTAAGATTGTTTACTTAAGTTCATTAGTACATTATTGAAAATTTAAATGGAAAATGAAATTTCATATTTTATGGAGAATCTGTATATTTCCGTTGGCGGGCGTGGGTTTCCTCATCACAGCTCTCAATATGGAACTTTTCTTTTGAATATATTTTCTGGACAGACCAGCCTATTTTTACTAGATGGATCAGCCAAATATTGCCAATCACCTAGTGAGATACTTGATTAATTAATAGATTACCGTTAAAAGACCTTCAATAAATTATGTTTTAATGGGGAGGGTATATAGCAAATTGTAACATATGAAAACAGGCGAGTGAACAAGAACGTGTGTCGATATGTGTGATGGATAAAAAAGCTATATTTTTAATGTCACCGTGGTCGTGTCCTGTACACAACCCTTTAATTTTTTCATAGAATCGAAATGTTTTCCACATATTTCTACATCTCTTAGTAATTGACTTTCAAAATGGCCCAAAAATTATTATGAAAAGATGAATTTTTTGGTTCCTTTCACGAATAACGCGCTTTATCTCAACACCATTACATTTTGGAGGATTTGCATGTTTGCCAAATTTCTCGTAGTAGAATTTTTTTATAACTTATTTTCTATCTCATTTTTGGGTAGTTTAATCACAATTCACACACCAAAAAAATCTGAATTTTATCGTTGACGTAATTGCAAACATGATACAATTCAACAACTCGTAATTCACGAAATGACGGAACATTATCGTGTTCCGTTTAATTTTACATGATACATATACTTTACATGCGCAATGACATAAAATTACACTTCATACCATTCAGAACAAACGCTCTATGTAGAGTAAAATTACATGATTCAGGAAATTAAACGCCATGTAAAATTAAAATCAAACGTAAAACTAAGTCATTTTTGATGCTCGTATATGTCAGGGTCAGGAGACGTAAATTTACACTATTTTTTCTAGGTGTGCAGTATAAATCAAAAGAAAGGGGCTTCCATTCTGAGAAAGTATTCCTAACACATCAAATCACTAAATTCAACTCCTAGAGCACAATTCATTAAACGCATGTTTTGGTACCATTGGGACCACTGTGTCACGGTTGGTTTGTATCATAGTGGTACCGGTTAATATCGAATTTTCTATGTTCTATCCAGTTCTAAAACAATTGGTGCTCAAATAGGTCAGAACATCTTTTTGAATACCTTATTCTACACATAATTTTTAACAACTTCCTTCAAATAGATGCACTGAAACCTCTTTTGACGGTATCTTTTTACGAAATATTCGATTTAATTGACCTTTCAAAGAACTTAGTTTGAAATAATGACCTCTTATTACGAACCAAGTTCGTAAAAAAGGTTTAAAGTCGTACAGGGTAGTATAAAGTTGTATACAATTTAATATATTCTTAGCTGATTATTACCAATAAAAGTTGGGCATTTTAGGGATGGGGTCGACATGTGAATGACGGAAATCGATGTCTGAAGCCATTTTGAAATCCAAGATGGCGACTTCCGGTTTAGATAAATTCCTTAGAACCTCAATAATACGTTTTGTCAGTATAAGTCAACTAAACTTTTTGAGCTTGCTCATAACTTTTGCAATAGAATTCTTGCGAAATAGAAGCATCTCGTGAGTGTAGTTGCCATTTTTGCAGTTTTGCGGATGTATCATGTAATTTCGAATACTAAAAAAATCGATAATATTTAGAATTTTATCCAGCAATACGTGAAAACTTGTGTGCTTAGACAATTCCAGTGATGATACAGCTGTTATGACCAATATTTGCATTGAATAAAATAATAGCAACTTTTTTTATATACGCTAAAATGTAATTAGTTCCATTAGGGTGGATTAACCATTTTTGTTCCTTTCATTACCTACTCCTATTTCCAACAGTGCAGAGTCTTGCAAAAATTAAAATGCCAGCATTTTTGTAATTTATTTGACCATGGACACTAAAACGTACCTTTGAACGATTTGATGTATTTTTGATCGGTGGCAGCGCAAGCGAAATTTTTATAGGCTGCGACATTGAGGGCGTCACGCTATTGTTATCTATCGGCGGCGGGGCGCCCGCATATATCGGCGTGACGAATATTGACACATATGTAACCAAAAACAAATCTTGAGAGATTGTAGTCTCTAGAATCTTCGCCTTGTATTGTAGCAGACTTCGAAGCATTGATAGCTAGAGCTACTGAGACTGAAAATGCTTCGTGGGTTGAGTTCGACCTTACGACGAATAACTTATGAGTTATGAGACCAGAGATTCACCCTCTTTGCCGTAACATCAGTGCATAAGCGTCATGAAACGCTAAGATCGTTCAAGATATTTGAAATGTTGTTCCCGTACGGAAAAAATCTGTTCATGAATTTATGAAAAAAATCACTATTGTTAAAATCAACCATTTACAAAAATCGTGACCTAGCCCCCGAATTCATGAACAATAAAACCTGGTATTCATGAAAAAAGGTGTTCTTACAAAGCATTCTTGAAAGAAGGTGTTTACAATATCACGCAAAAAAAAATACATGACGTTACACTCGAAGGTTTAGTAGAGACTTACTGATGGTGATTGATGAACATATCAGGAATCGCGAATCAGTAGCGGCTTTTTTATCAGGGGAAACTGCCACTGCGACCACTATTCAGGTTATCTTCTGTGGCTGCCCCAGTTTGCGCTACATGTTACGAATTGCCCAAATCCAATGTAGTTGAAAGTGAGTTGTTTGTTTGTCCACATGTGTCGTCCCAACCGGGTAGTATATTATTAATGTAGCTGAGGATCGCTTGGGACAGGTATGCCATACCTCGTGAGGTGTCATAAAATACCATCTGAAGTATCGTAGCCTTCGAAGAAGTAGTACTGCCAGTGCAGTAAAATTTCATTTCATTCAATCGAAACTGAATGAACGCAGTCAATCAGTCGTCTACGGTAGCATTTATATTCATTTAACGCATCAGTTTCTGTTGATCTGAAGCTCGGTTCATGGCTCTTCACTCAACGTCGCTTTCAAATGAGTCGCAGTCCTTCGTTTGATCCTCTCAAATGAATAGATCCGCTTTCAATTTACCCACTGAGCACCAGTCAAATGAGATCCGGGTAAACCTAAGACAAGAAGAGACAACTGGCTTCGTATTTTTGTTTTTTTTGCCTTTCTTGTGCCCTGCTGCATAATTGATGACAGATGACTGCATGCAGATAGCGAGGTTAGCAGTGCAGCCAATTTCTTTGTTATATTTAGATATGTTGCTATAATACACATAACAATGATCGTTTTACTAACAAACATTTCGCCAAAATTTATCTGGTGCTAATCAATCCAACATTTTTATTACATACTACATGTTTCTAGCAAATTTGGCCAGCATAACAGCCTATTCATCAGAATGAAATTTACAACAAAAATTGAAATAGAGATGAATGTACTACCAAATAACGTTTTTCATTGCAACCAGTTCCAAGAAGCTGTTATTACCAGATTTATTATTTTTCGTCTGAAGTCTGCCGACTTTAAGCAATTTTGAAAATGAAATACGAAAACCGCAGTATCACATGCTTTGACATGTGAAATAAAATATTGTGTCTCTTTTGATGTAGAATTCGGTTGCATGGAGATGAAAAATTGTGAACAAAACACATTTTTACATGTTCTTGAATGTAAATTCATGTGAATTATGACGCTCCTTTTATGTCCATCTTACGAGATGTAAATATTTCATTTTAGCAATGAATTCGACAGATTCGTACGATTGTCATAACATACTGCGGATATCATATTTTTTTTAAAAAATTTCTTGATTTCGCCAGGTTTCAAACGAAAACTAATGAATCTGGTAATAATAACTTGTTGGAACTGGTTGCACTGAAAAACGTTATCTCTGTTTCAATTTTTGTTGAAAATTTGATTCTGATGAATAGGCTGTTATGCTGGCGGAATTTGCTAGAATTTAATATGTGATAAAAACTTTGGATTGATCATTACCAAATTTTTTTTGGCGAAATGTGTGTTAATAAAACGGGCATTGTTATGTGTATTAATGCAACATATCCAAATATGATAAAGAAATTGGCTGCACTGCCAATCTCGCTACCCAGTCAAAAAGGGCAAGTTACTGGCTAACGGGGGGCTATTTGCAAACTCGGTTGAGCTGATTGCCCTTCAATTTGCCAGAAAATTGTTGGCAATTAGGTGCTATTTCAAATGGAACATTTTGGGCGATTTGCCGCTGTCAAAAACGCAAAAAACAACAAGTCCATTTCAGGCGCCAGAAAATTTGTGTAAGTATTGAAATTGCCTTTAAATCGTATTCGCAAATTGTTGCAAATTTGTTCCTAGGGGCAATTAGTATAGGCGAGTTGAGTCAAACGTCAAACTGTTTAAATCGCCTGACCATGCTCGTCTGCATTTTTTTGACTGGGCATGTCCGTCCGTTTTTGACTGGGTAGCCACATAAAGTCATCTGTCAACAATTATTCAGCAGGGCACAAGAAAGACAAGCAAACCAAAATTGAGTTCTACAAGACAACACGAGTGAACTTATGGTGAATGAAGTTCATGTTTGACAATTCTCAGTGGTTTGTTTATTTGTCAGTTGCGTGAGTTCGAGTGCAACGGGTGCTTATCTGTTACACTCGAACTCACGTAGCTCCCATGTTAACAAACCACCGAGAATTGTCAAACGAAGTTCATCCGGCTCATCCCGATTCTTTGGCACACGATGAAAGGAGAGAAAATGCCGGGTTTAATCTCGGATCTTCCGATTCGATTACTATTATGAAACTACTTACTTATTTAAAAGTACTTATTACCAAACCAAAACAAAACTTATATCAACAGAAAAGCACACTAAGTCATTTGTTTATACTTTTCTTTTTCATATCCTCCTGATTTGTCGGCTTCATCGAAGAAAAATGACAACCAAACAAGACAGAGAAAAAATGTTCCTACCTGTATCCGTCTTGAGTTGTCTCGTCTTATCTTAGCCTTTACCCTGTATGTATTTATTATCTTGGTCGGAGCTGACATGAAGTCAGTGAGTGTTCATTCATATTCATTTGGGTGTGGTTCATTGGAATGGTTCACTTCCATAAACAGAGACTGTGATAATGTGAGATTGGTTTTCAATAGAAACTAAACAGGCAAAACGTCAAATGAGCAGAAGCTGTTATTCAATTGACAGTGAACTCTGAGTGACTCAAACGAAGACGGCAGCAGCAGTCAACTGATATAGTGGTGGTATGCTTACAGTGAATGGCTCGCAGTTTCATTTTGAAATTGACATTTTACCGCACTGAGTACTGCATAATAGCAGAGAATATGTTCTGAGTTCTCGGGCTCGTAGTTACAGAATCGACAAATGTCATCTTGACTTTTGCCACTTTTGTTCAGTTAATACTTAGTAGTTCCGTAAATAAACCTGTGATTGTTTGTAAATCTTTTCGTTTCAGATTCATTAGTTTAGTAGCTGGCTTAAATGGCACGTTCCTTATTCATCGAAAATTTGACGACGACGAAATGTGAATACCTTATTCTGGCGCAAAGTCAAAACGAAAAATTACCTCTGTGCTCGTATGTGTGACAGTTTCTATGGGCGAATTGTAGCGTCTACGTCATCAATATCACGTTTTATAGGCTGTCTCTGTTCACTACCACTAACAGTTTTGATGCATGCTAGGACCTTGTTTAGAGGGACTTTGATTCTGGCGTATGGTTCGACAACAAAACGGAAGTCTCCTATCCTCCCACTTATCTCAACAATGCCATGTCTTAAGACAAATCCACTGAAGATGGGGATCAAAGAGATAGGAGGAATTGAAAAGACAGATCATCTTCAGTGTAATCGAAGGTGACATTTCTCCGACCTTGTTTGTACTCGACAAGTATTGAGACTCGAAGGCTCTATACAATACACGAGAGAGCACCTCTGCGATTGTGCCTCTTTTCTTTGATTTTTATCAAAAAAATTATCCATTTGTAAGGAATTAGAAGCGCGCATCTCGCAACTGTCAGTATTCACACCTGATGTTGTAGGAAGTGACTCAATTTTCGATTTATAGAAAATCCGAATGAAGTGAAGATGATGCACACGAATCAACAATTTGATCGAAAAGAGTGGAAATTTACATTCTAGCAAAGACCACGTAATTAAATTCAATTTTGTACTACCACTTATTCGAAATTTTAATAACTCCACAGTAGAACCGCAAGAGGCTGCTAAATGATCAAAGACGACGTACTTATGATCAAATAACGATCGAGCCAGTTGAGTACGAGCCAGGTTGCCAACTCATGCGCAATACCGTCAGAGCAGCGAGTTACATCTAGCACTTCTTCGCTACCAGATCGTGCAAATGTTGGGCGATTTCCTACAAAAAGAGTATATGTAGATTTGTGTTACTTAAGTATTTCATCAATTCGGTGCCTCTTAAATCGATATCTGAGCTGCGCTAAATTATGTGGTGCGCATTTGCATTACTGTCGATTACGAGTGGAAGACCATTTCTACCACAGTATAATCAGAAAGTGATGATTCAGTCTGCGGCCAATAAGAGAGCAGTTCTCTCGCACCAAACGACCTCATCGTCAGCGCACACTTGGAATTCGATTATTCTGTCCAGAAATGAAGAGCGTTTTGCTTTTTCTGTGGTGTGTGATCATTGTATCTTTTGTGGTAGCATGAAACTGGCACGCTAGTGCATCAGTGCCGGGCGGTAGCAATGAACCCTATTACCACCGAAGAATGCGAGCAGACATGTAACGCAGCAGCTGCTATCTATGCCTGCGATGTAAGAACACAAACTGACGATTTTTTTATGTTCTAGTTTTATACGTGTTTCACAGTCCATTGGACGACAAAGGGGCAGTCTTAGCAACGCTCGCCGCTTGGTCGAATTGTAAAGACCAATCATTGTGCAAATAATAACTGCTTTCACAAAAACTTCTCAAATAATTGTACATTCTACGGAAATGGTTATGCACTAGAGTGGCTCGCGGTTGTATGGGAAAACTGCAAAATGATATAACAGGGTATTGGAAGAAAAAATGACTTTCTGCGTTTGGATTGAACCATAAGTTTTAAAATCGTTATAACTATTTTTTGAAAACTCGTAGCTAGTTACCGTCTTTGACGAAGTTGTTAACCAATGAATTATCGTTTTATAAAGCTGGTTTTTATATTGAGTGAAATAGCGATATTTATTAACGTAAATGCAAAATAATTGATTTCCCCATATAAAATCTCGTGAAACGCTAAAAGTATTCTATTTTTAAACACTTACCTACTTGTTTGCACTGGTTGAATTTATTTGAAAATCAAGTTTGGATATCACATTTTAAAGTAATAATAAGCATCACATATTATATGGAAAATTTCGTAGTTTCAATAAAAGTAGGGATGCCTCCTACGTTACACAAATCTGTGCAATAAAAAAAAAAAATTTTCTGCGAATAATTTTGTTGCCCGTTGCCTTTTGATCAAAATTGCCTACACTACAAATCTTTTTCGCTGGAAGACAACGCACGTGTTGATCTCGTCTTGGAAAAAAGCGACACTGATGATGACTGGCTAGAAGAAAAAGAACCTGATGATGAAGTCGGCTAAGCAAGTCTTTAGCCCGCTTGCAGCCAAGCTCCGAAGGTCTCCTGTGCTGGTATACCAACCTACTGTTAGTTGGAAATTGCTCTTCAACCTGCAACTATGAGAATGTGTACGTGATGAGGCAAGATGATAAGCGGATTTTCGCCTCATCTTCGAGCTGATCAGTTTAACAACACGATATTTTCGTAGCACGCGGGAATCGAGCGAGGATAGTGAGTGAAAGCGCCCCGGGTTTATGTATGAGAGTAGATCTGGAAAACTGATTGCCGGCACGTATGTTTTCTATTATTCTGGTTATTTGAGCGGAAAATTGCCTATTACGTTTATTTACTTACAGAGGTTGTGGCTGAATTGGATGAAATGGGACTGATTAGGGGCATTATGATTTTCGGGGCTGTCAAAAGGATGTTCCTAAACGGTACACTGCTGGGTACTCAGTGATTAACTGTTTCAGATTACTCCACGTTGTCACCGAGATTAAAAGCCTGACACGACTGAGAACTTGATTATCAAGTTTTCTGTGTAATCGGTCATTAAAGATGTAAATTGAGCAACATGGTCCTCGAGTAGGCGGCATTCGGTAATGATAACACTTGAAGTCTATTAGATCACGTTCACTTGTTTGCATCTTTTTTGCGTGTGCCAACCGGGATGGTGAAGAACGAAAAGAGGAGACAATTTGCTCCTGTTCCCACCGGGAAAAGCTCTGGCTTCGAGTGCCCAGCTTTCTTTCTATAGCCGGAGTGGAAAAATGATACCACTTTGCCACTTGAAAGCAGTTCCCATCCTGTTGGTAGGATGGATACTTTGCATTTTCCTGAAGCAAACGTACCGTCTGTGGACAGCTATCCGGTGGGTGGCTGCTAGATTTAAAGCTTGGATTATCCGGTAAAGCGGAACCGTACCCAATTAAACTGAAAACTGTGGTTCAGCGTTCAAATGCCGAACGTGGGAGTGGATGCAACGCGGAATCACGAGTAAACGAGAGGAAAACTCAACTGTTGCAACGGAAATGGCAAAACTTACAAACGCCCACAAAAAAAAGATCGTTTATATGCAACGCTGTTGGCTGAAAGTGACTGTCCAGGTGATTCTATATTAATTGGATCTACTAAGAATGGGTGCGAGATTCATTCTTTCGTTTTTACTTTGAAGGGTTGTAGTAACTTAACTCAACTTAACAACCGAACAAAAAATGCGGAAACGGTTATCTGAGTATTTAAAAAATGGTTAACAATGGCATCTCTAAGACTGTACTTTTAATATTACAAAAATGATCCACACAATTTTAGTAAGATTTGCCTTTTTACTTCATCTCGTCAGATCGAGTTTGCTGCAAGATAGGCGCTAAACCCAAAAATGAAAACCATACTTGTAATTACAACCAAACCACTGGACGTACCGCCAGGGCTGTACAGAGAAATTACAGGCCCGGGGGGTCTAGTATAAGGACCCCTTCCATCATTGTAGATTTTTCTAACACAGAAACTGTTAAACTCGAAATCTGTAGGAAAAATAATTATCAGCTATTATGTATTGTATGGAAAACTATATATTCCCCTCCTTCCTTAGTGCTGTTAATTCCAGTTAATTGAAGCCAGACACACTGGACTGAGCGGCGGTCACACTTACCACTCAACCACCGACGTCGTCTATGAACAAAATTTTAGTCAAACAACAATGATTTTTAATGATTTTTTTTCATAAGTTCAAATAGCATAAAATATAGAAAAATATTCAGCTAATCTTTCGGTTGAGCGTCTTTTAATTACTGTCATCAAGTTCAGTACAGCCACTCTGTCCATAGCCAGTTTACTTGAACAGTTTCGGGTCTTACTCAGGGTCCGCTTGACGATGGACCAATAGTCCTCGATTGGGACGAGCGCTAGTGTGTTGGGAGGGTTCTTGTGCTTGGGTGCCACCAGAACCTTATAGGCGTTACACCTCTACATGTCCTATTTTCTGTAATGGCACTAATCAAATCCGCTCAAAACAATCGTGGAATAATCATATTGCTTCATGAAAGGTAGCAGACGTTTTTTCATGCACTCTTTCACATACATTTTCTTATTGACGGGCTCGGTCGCAATGAAAATGTCATTTTTCAAACCACAGGTACAGGAAGCCTGCCAAACCAGATATTTTTGTGTGAGATTCGACAGCTTCATATGCTTGAAAATATCGGTTAATGTTCCTTTCGATTGCCATTGCGCTGATGCCAATTGATTTGGTCACTTTAAACGTTTTCGCTAACTTGGCGTGCCAGTAGTAGTTTGGATTCAGGCTAGACGCGAGCAAAATTTCTTTGTGTTACTGCTTTTGTTTGGTTGACACTTTTATAACTGAAGAGCAAATGTCAAATAGAAAAAGCATCTTTCTGCGCGCAGGCAAATGAGGGGTTTGCGGATTTGTTGAATATCGTGCAAAGAAACGCTTTAAGTTTAAGTCGACCAAATTTTGATCGCAAATTTTAAATATCTCTACGAAATTTTTAGTGGCTTTGAAAGTAGCCGATTTATCAATATTTCCATATTTATCAGGATGTCGGTATTGCATGGTTTTATTCGTATCTTTGTCTGGTTTCACCTAAAAGTCGTTAAAGAAACAACACACTCGGCCAAATCGGTGCGCTACCACATTGCCAGTCTCTGAAAACACAACTTCTCCTTTGTTCGATAGTGTTGCTGACTTTTTTTGGCTTCAGGGAAAACTTGTTCAGGTGATATTTGCGAGTTCTTCATTTATATGTTTGGTACAATATTATTGAACAAATCACAATTAAAACTTTTCACAAATTGCGAGAGAAAAACAAAATAAGTAGCAAGGAAGAAAAAATAATAAATAGATAAAATGGAACAAAACAAAAAAGGTACAAAATGACACCTAAAACAATAGAAGAAGATTAATAATACGCAAATAGTCAAAAACGAAAATGGAGAAACAACCGAAAATGGAAAGAATTAACACAATGGCAAAATTAAATTAAATTTAAAGTATGAAAACTATTTGAAGAAATAACAAAATAAAACAGATTGAATAATTGAAACAATAAAATTAAACGAAGGAATTGAAAAATGAAAATTAGATAAGTGTTGAAAAAATAGAAAAATATTGCAAAATAGGTAAAATAATGAAAAACCGGTAAATAACAAAATGAAACATGGAAAAATAAAACATGGGAAAATAAAACATGGAAAACAGCAAAAATGGCAAAAGAAAGAAAATAAATTCGCAACAAAAAATATAAAAACAAGACTACAATAAACAAATATAGAAATGATCGAAATGGATCTACTGAGTTAAACGTAAAAATAAAAATTATACAGAATATTTGAAATAAAAAAATAGTAGCAAATTTAAAAAATGGAAATCATAAAAACAAGAAAATGGGAAAAAAATTTCGAAATAGAAGACATAATAATGTTTAACCTATTCATGCCCATGTTGTTTGTGGACAACAACGTTTTTAAACAGCTATAACTTTTGATTGAGGCAAGATCTGCTCGCAAACACAAGTAAGGCTAATAAATGTGACAATTGCCTTTCATTTCAGCGTTAACAGTTACAAGGATCAGCTCTAGAACTGAAGTTATTGCAATTAGTCTGATTGGATTCCGATCGAGCAGTGCAGCTAGGAACAGTTTACATTGACAACGGAATATGAATTTTTCATATATCTTCGTTATGGTGCAATATTTTTGAAAACTGATAAAACTTATCAATTTAGACTGTCTTTGGTTACGTTTTCCATGCAATTGAACTATTGTAAATAATCTTGGAAAATTGTTTTGAGCATAGGAAGGTGAAAATTGAGTAGCTTCTAGCACTGCAAGGCACTATGGGTCACAGGGGCGGTTTTTTGGTACAAAAATCAATATCTTCCAAACCGTTCATTTTAGAGAAATTATGTCTGAGAGAATATTTGTGGGAATAAAATTGGCTTTCTTTTAAAGTAAAATGTAACTAGGGCGGTCCTCTTGAACATTCTTTTCGAAAAATTATTTTTCGAACGAAATGGTATAGCAAGGTACTTACTTCAGCAAAGTTGTAGAAAAATGTTTTTCAAGAAACATTTTCAAATGCATCAAAGTTATAGCACTATCGGTTTTCATGTTATAATTATTTTTATTCTTTAACTTAGGGTGTTTCTGAAAAAGTCAGTTTTTTAACTATAACTTTTTAAGTAGTTAGTCTATCTTAATACTCTCTATGAAGCAATTTTAGTACTTTTCATTGCGCATATTTTTGCTGAAGAATGTGAATCGATATCATTTTTCGTTATCAAGTTACGATCATTGTTTTAAATAAAAATGATAGAAGGTTGCAAAAAGTAGCAGCTAAATTTGTACTTTTTCGAAAGTGCATCAAAAATACTATAAAGTATATCAAAGTCAACTTTTGCTTTTTTGTCCTTCGATGTCATATATAAACAACAACACCACGAGTCGTAACAGTTTAATTGGTATCAATCTTATTCATGTATCGAATCGCAGTAGCCGACGACTGCTTTGACGTTAGGACGCTTTGCCATACCATACCTTCGCATAACTTTAGCGAGATATTTAACCCTTGCAAGTGTAGTTTTTTTTCTATTTTTTCTGAAGACGAGACGAATAAAATAAAAATCCCTTCATTTAAGTTAACAGTTTTAGTACAAGCACATTTCAAGCCTCTTAGACTTATTACTAATACAGTTGCATCCAAATATTAAAAAAAAAAAACAAAATAATTAACAGACATTAAGTTTTGGATCCTATGGATACTGGCAGTGTCATGAATAGGATCAACATTAGGCTACGGATTCTACGTTTGTGACGATACCTTTTTCGTTTCGGTAACTCGTCACAGTACAGGATTAAACTTTCTCTCATATCAAAGAGTTTCCTTAGTTCTATTTGTGATGGCCTCGAGAATGCAATCATTGTGCTTAATAATATGGGAGACAATCAATATAGAACCAGCAATATTCGTATATTAGTTGAATGAATAATAAAATGCATCATTCTTTCTTTCATGAGCTGTTCTTCAAGGTTATATATTTACTTCGTGGACAATTTCATCTTGAATGCATGAAAAACCAATCTAAGTTAACCCATACATGCCCAAATTATTTCTAGTGTTCATAGAGTTCAAGAAACGTGAAAAACCCGCTTTGAAAGATACTTCTTTCGCAGTGCTGGAAGCTGTTCAATATTTACCTTTCGGTGCTCAACACAATTCTCCTAGAAAATTTTCAATATTCTATATGCTAGGAAAGATAGTGGAAGACGGTCCAAATTGATACGTTTTATCAGTTTTTAACAATAATGGAAAATAATGAAAAATTAACAAAATTTCATTTATCAACCCTAACTGTAAATATCTCTGGTAGTACTGCTCCAGCAGAGCTATATTAGACTAATAGCAATAACTTTAGTTCTAAGTTCTAATAGTACCAGTTACTGGTCTTACTTGTTTTTTTGAGTGAATTCTACCTAAATCAAATGTTTTAGCAGTTTAAAAACATTGTTGATTATAAAAACTATGGGCATGAAGGGGTTGATGTGTGTTATTCATGCCTTAATACAACATAGACCGATTTTAAACAAGAGTATTAAGCCAATTTTAGAGATGTGCAATTTGTTTATTCGTTTATTCGATGTGCATTTGCTCTGCATCTTTTATTTGAGTTAAGATTTTTTGAGGCATTTACAATAGAATAAAATGTTGATCGGGTTCTATCAGCTTCCAGATTAATTCTACAACATCAAAAAATTTCAAACATTTGCGCTCTTACCACCCGAGGCTGTCACCACCAAAAAGGTTATTTTCGTAAAGGATACTTCAACATGATAATTTATGCCTAACGTCCATTATGCCAAACATCCATTATGCCTAACATCCATTATGCCTAACATATATTGTGCCTAACGTCTATTATGCCAAACATCTTTATGCCTACCGTCCATTATGCCTAACGTATGTATGCCAAACGTCCGTATGCCTATGATTTATAGACTCCCAAACGGCTTAACCGATTGCCGTAAAAATTTCTACATAGTAGGCATTTGTTATGGAGCGTGTTTGTGTGCTATTGGTTGGGAATTATCTGCCCGTCAGATGTCGCTTCGGTACAAATTATGTTTTCCTCCTATTTCGTTGAAGGTCGCAGCAACGCGCGATGGGTAATAGCTAGTTCACTGATAATACAAATTCGTAAATATAATAAAATCGATCATGCAATGCACGAATTCATTCGTTGTTTTCTGCAACGAATTATTTTCGTGCATTGTAAATAGTAGGTTTCGTTCATTTCATAAACAAGAATAGCCGCTTGCTGAACGAAAGCATTCGTAAATTTTACACATTTAATGTACACTGCACGAATGTTATCGTTGATAACGACATTATTTTTGGTGAATGAAACGAAATGTTTTATTTATTTTAATAAACGTGTGTGTATATTACGAACGATTTCGTTGGTCGCACGAATTCAATTCGATTATTTTAGAAAAGTTTGCGTACTTATTAGCCTGTTGTTGTTTTCAGTCAATCTTTTGGGATCGATGTTTGACAACATCGACTTTTTTTAATTTAAAACAATTGATGTTGCAAAATCGATTTTATTGTGGTACGAATAAATGGCCGCTTGATGAACGAAAGTTTTCGTAAATTTTACTTATCTAGTTTGCATTGCACGAATGTAATCGTTGATAACGACATTATTTTTCGTGAATGAAACGAAATGTTTCGTTTATTTTAATAAACGTTTATGTATATAACAAACGATTTCGTTGGTCGCATTCGATCTTTTAGGATCGATGTTTGACAGCACCGATTTTTTTTAATTAAGGGGATCGATCTGGCGAATACGATTCTATTTCAACCTGCTCATCATTAGGACTAGAAAGATTGTGGTGTGAAGAAATGGCCGCTTGATAAACGAAAGTTTTCGTAAATTTTACTTATTAAGTGTACATTGCGCGAATATTATCTTTGATAACATTATATTTCGTGAATGTATCGAAATGATTCGTTTATTTTAAAAAAATGTTTGTGTATATTACGAACGATTTCGTTGGTCAACAAGAACCCGAATAGTGGGCTAACCGCTACGTACACATTATATACATTGTCTAAATAACATTTCAGCTGAAACAGTGACGAAAGGATGAAGTTGTTTCGTAGGACCAGTTTTTGTATAGGACTGTGGAAGCCCGATGTAAATTTCAAACATTAAGGTCGGACTGGAGCTTGATCCTTCTTTTATTAGGCATTATTTGTACTATGTACACAATTTTTATTATATTCATAAATTAGATTTTATTCTTTCTAAATAATTCGTTGCTTTTTTCAGTAAAAATGGCGAATTTGTATTGTATGACCATGCTTTGTAGGACCCGCCTTGATTGTATTTGAGTCGGATGACGATTTCATATGTTAATGTTGGACTGGGGCTCAATCCTGCTTTTTATTAAACATTAAATTTGTTATGTTCACATATTTTTATTATATTTCTAAATTTAATTCTGTTACTTTCAAGTATTTCATTGCTTATTTCACTATTTCAACTATATTCATTGCATATATTACATGTATCACTCCTTATATGCATTTTTTGTGATATTTCTTTTTTTTATTATTTGGGTAGGGAGGGTGCATCAGGGCATCATACGAACTGTGTCATGGACTAGTGTACGTGGAACGCCTAGTCAGAAGATAATAATGTCTGCACTGACTTCCACATTTTTCGGAATTATGTTGTTATTGTAAATATTCCTCTCTATCACGGCACGATAAGTTTGACGCGCTCTTCTCATACAAACCATCATGCAGTGCCTTAACGAGTATTGCAAATGTCACCATTCAAATATCTGGATTTTATTGTTGGAAGGAGATTCTTTGTCCCTGTGGAGAGCGCCTAAGAAATTCTGCTTATGGATCCCACCCTTTTTGGTCCGTTATACAGTAATAAATTGAAAGTAGTTTGCTAGCAACATTTGACTTTGCTGTTAAAAGCAATTGCAGCCACTGGCGTAGCCCTTGCACTGACGGCGGGTTCGCTACATCATCAAAACATCATCAACACCTCCACTTCATCGAGGATTTCGCCAGCCATCGTCAGGATAACGTCATCTGAAAAACCGACGATCTCGACAGTTGCAGCGTTAACACTCCGTTGTATGTTATATTCCAGAGTCTTGGGCCGAGTATTCCCGCCTTGATCCTAATTGACTTCTGCCCATGTTCGACTCGTAGACCAGTACTCGGTTCTGAAAGAAACTTTTCAGAACCTTGCACAAATATTCCCGGACCTGAATTCTTTGCAGCGCTAAGGCGATAGCCACCCAGCTGGCGCTGTTGAAGGTGTTCTTCACATAGATCGTAAATACGGCGCAGCTTTCTCAGCGCTCACGATGACAGCGCGGATGGCGTCCACTGTCGAGATCCCTGTCTGAAATCCGAAATGCCTCTGAGATAGTTCACTCTCACTTTCAGTGTAGTTCGTCAGCCTCAGCCACGTTGGGGATACCGTCCGGACCGGGAGCTTTCTTCGCTTTCAGCCCTTTCGCCACTCTAAGGAGTCGTTGGAGACTCGATTGTCACCAACATTTTCATCGTCTGCATATGGGTCGTGCTTCCGGAAAAGACCCTCCACAATAATTTACAATTTGTCAGCGTACTTTTCAGTTGGCGTCGTTGTACCCTTGATCCTAGCCATAAAGACACGGTATGCGTTGCCACAGAGGTTTGTGTCTAGTTCTCTGCAGAGCTTCTTGTAGCAGGTGGACTTATTAAGCACCATTTTGCGTTTAAAAGCGGTCCTAGCCGCCATGATTGTCACCTTACACTATTCTCTGACTGCCTCAGATCTTGCTTTCTTAACGCGTCTTCTGACATTTAGGCAGACAGCGCGGATGATGCTGAGTCTTTCATTCCACCGATGTGCCGGATATCGGAAGTTTCTTGGCTTTATTTTCCTCGGCATTTTACGTCCATGTCCTTGCTGATGTTTCCGACAGCTCATTGGCCTTCGGAATTGGAGCGAGGCTGTCAGCACGAAGTGTTTCCACAAAAAAGTCCTTGCCGAAGTCTTTTCATTTTCCACTTACGCACGTCAGTCCTCACTCTCCGCGTTACAATGCAATTCTGCCGACCAATTGTGCAGTGAATCGGCTGGGGGTTGCTATGCGTGTACTGCTCGCTGACTCACCAATTCATGTTTTCCATCAGCGACTCTCTGCAGAATTTTACGTCGACGATGGATTCTCGGCCGTCTTTACGGAATGTGCTAGCGGAACCTTCGCCAGGGCTTCTATCAGGCTGTAACCTCTTGCGTTGGTCAGCCTGCAACCCCACTCCACGGCCCAAGCGATAAAATCTCCTCCTATAACAACCGGCGTATAACCTACTAAAGAGTCGGTTAGTGCGTCCACCATCCGATTGCACTGCTCTGGTGTCCACCATGGGGGAGCATAACAACTACATACGAATACACCGTCGATCCTGGCGATCACAAAGCCTTCGTGTGTGCTACCCCCAACATCTTGAACAGGGAAGTCGCCCATCACTTGGATTGCCGCCATCCCTGCACTATCCACCACTCAGTTACCGTTACCGGGAGGAACACGATAAGGCTCTGCTGTAATTGCAAAGTCTCACTTCGTTTCTGTTGTTGACTGCCACAGCAGTTGCTGTGCAATATCACAATGATTGAGATTAAGCTGGGTTATCTCCATTATCATTGGTCTGCCTTCGGCTTTATGTACTCTGGGCATAAGAAGTTCCTTGCCTGATGGTCGAAACTCAGGCACCTGAAACACCTATCCTATTGCTTAGTGGCTCTAGGGATCAATCGTAACGAGCACACCGACCATCCGATTTTGATCTTACCGGTCGACATAAGTTTGTTGGCGATAAGCGTATCACTGCTGTCTGTTTGCCACTGTACGCCTTCCTCAAGCTGATTGACATCTGCTCTTTCTCCAGGCTACATTGCTCTATTAGCGCGCTCCTCACTTCGTCTTCCGTTGTGATCTCGTCCAGACTCCTGCACTTGACCACAGCTTCCTGAACTACAGCTCTCACATTCGCTTCTCCTCCCACCGCTTCTGCCACGATTTCCCGATAGGGCGAGCTCTTGATCAATGGATCTTTCTTCAGCTCGAACAGCATCTCGCCTTTCTGAGTGCGCCTGGTACTTGTAACGTTCTTCCCCAGCTCCTTCCTTGGAGTTGGAGGACGGATCAGGTTCAGTAGAGAGCGAAGCCGTGTTGCCGTTTTGAGCGTGTTGGAAGATTCCACGTCAATCCCACGAATAGTATTGCCCATAAATGATATGGATTTAAGGACATGCTGAACAGAGTCACAAGGTGGCAGCTAAAATTGCTGCCTTCGTTCCTGCTTCTTCTTTTTATTTCATCATCAAATTCAAAACATTGCATTGGCGCGCAAGACAAAATTGTTTGTAACTTAAATGTCTTATCTCAGATTGCTTAGAAATTGTATCACTGTATGTAAGCATGTTAGCACATGCAGATGAATACATTCTCTTCACGGAATTTTGATTCCGTTTGGGAAATTTGTACCTTTTTATTTTTCAAAACAATTAGGCAATCCATGAGACGTTTCTGATCAGCTGATTATTTCTTGTTTACTTATTCTGACGTTATTCCGAGGCTAGGGTTCGTCGCGGTTGCGGTAATTACCGCAACCGCGCGGTATTTACCGCACCCGCACCGCAAAATCTGCGGTGCGGTGAGACACTTTTTCCCGCAGATGCGGTGCGGGAAAAAGCCTTCACCGCGCGGTTTTACCGCAACCGCACCGCAAAAAATAATTGATAAAGTGATAGTTTTGATTATTCTAAATTGATAAACAGACTGCTATTACAAAAGAAAATCTAGCTGTGTCCGAAATATTTTAACGCTATTATTTTTACGACATATTTTGGACTAGTTATTTGATACTTCTAAGTAAAAATTCACAAACTAACCATTTCAAATACATAAAATGCAAGATCCAAATAACGTATGCGGAATAAAATTTGGACAAACTTCAAATGGCAATTTTTTTGTAGAAAACCCTTTATCAAATGTTCTCTCTATATGAAAACATTTATCAGCTTATTAACTTAATGTAGAAATACAATCACCGGTGCAGTGCAATTGATCATCGGTTCGAAACTGGATGCTGGGATATCGGATTGACGGAGACTGCCAAAAAAATTTGCTGGAACTTCGGTACCACCGACGATTTGTTCACCATAGTTCAATGGCGTCTTCAGTATATCACCATCACGAGAATCAACAAAAAGGCTTTGCATAATGTTGCCTTCATCATATACTAAATCTGCCAAAAGGAGTTCTATTAGTCACAATTCATCGTACATCTTACACACATTTAATAATATACTTTTTGAAAATTTTATTGGACAATTAATAGTGCAAGACCAAAAAGTTAATTAAGAAACATTCAGTATATGCATAACACTGGGGCTTTGTGCCCTCTATTAGCTATAATCTCTTTTGTTTTGCTTGTATAAGTTTGGCATTGATGGCAATGTAATAATGTATATCGAATTTTTGAAATATATACTAATACTAAGTGAGAATATATAATAATACTAGGCAATTATTACTCTGAGCGATAGTTGGATGGAAAGCTCGCCAATATGAATATTATTTAGCATTTATTCTAATTTCCTACCTTGGATCGAAGTACCTTCTCCAGCATCCCAGCATGTAGCTTGAGACGCATTATATTTCGTCGCATTCTTGCTCGCCCGATGACGCTGAACTCGTTCAGCCACTGTCTTCGCTCTCTTAGAAGAGTTTTCCACCTGTTGCTCTTTTGTGCGCTTTCTATAATCGCGCTTATACTTTGCCGCTATATACTGAGACATCGTTTAACACTGGAAGTATCCTGTCCGTTTGGAGTACACAACTACAATGATTGCGAAAGAGGATATCGCTCTTTATATATTAGCGATCAAATTGTGCGAAAATATACAACAAACTGGACAGAAACGTGTTATATTATTGAAAATCAGAGATTTTGGGAACCCTGTCACCTCCGAAAGAGACACCAAAAAGAACACGCAAATTTTTTTCGTTGTTTCACAAATAGGACGGTCTTTCATCAGCACCGTAGAAGTGATAAAAGGGATGCAGTGACTTAAATTGTCGGCATTTCAAACAAGTCATCGAGGTGGAAGGTTGTTGCTGATTTATACCGTGCGTTGCAGTCATGACGACAAGGTGCGGATCGTTCGTTTCTCATCCTGAATAAAGTCAACGGAAGCTATTTCACCAAACCGTCCTTATCAGGACGAATATATGATGGAAAAAGAATTGAATTAGAAGTTTTCTTCTTTTAACTCTATTATTTTTGTGCTAGCTAATAGGTTATACATTTGTGGCCATTATAAGTTTAAAATTGTTTTTCTAAATTTGTACCGTGCACTTACCGATTTCGCAAAATCGAAATCTTCATCACAGGTCAAACAATTGCCCATTTGGTGTTATGATAAAAGTAGATTACTTAACATTCGTCTCGAACATTGTACCCAAGCGAACGGTAAACAGCTGTACAATGCTCGAATCAACAGCTATGTGAATAAATTGTATCCGTATACGAATGGAAGGTACATGCACGTCAAAATGATTCAATGCTAGTGATAATGGGTAGAGCGAAAGGGACAACTAGTACCACGACACTATATTAACTATGTTTGCACCAGGAGCTCGACTGTACAAGCAATTTTGTGCACATATTTTATACGGATTAGTGCGATTGAGGTATACATTGAACAGCATTGCGTAGCGTACCTCTACAGCCAGTGTATCGGACATATCAGCCTGCTACACTATCTATAGAAACTTGCTGTGCAGTGTTCTACTTTGCTTGCTGTTTAACAGGCGACTGAGCTTGTCTTGCCAAATCCGTTCTTTAAATAGTCGATGATGACGTAATTCATAGAAGCGTTGCGCGCTAGGTACACCAATCCGTCGTACAGGGCTTGGGAAGCGCTATCTTCTGTGTGTTAATGCGCGATATTTTGACAAGGTTGTATATTATTTAATTTTTTAATGCTATAATATCAAAAATCTTTGGGTTTATCTATTGGAATCTATTCTTAGAAGTATTTCGGGACGATTTGTGCAAAAAATTTGAAAATTTATCGTGAGATGGCTGAATTATATGCGTTTAAAATTGGACCACTTTTCGTTATATACCATTTTTGTAGAATTTGCAACGTGCACCCCTATATCGAAAACAAAGACGTAGTCCTACGTCAAAAAAATTGAGCCTATTCGAGAAGCTTTACGACAGTTTGCAGGAACTTTTGGCAAAGGAGTAGAAAAAATTGATGTTGGCAATGTTCTTAATTTCTTTCTTAATTTTTATTATTATGTTTGTTAGTTTTAGGTCGAAAATTATTGGCATATACTCACTGCTTCAAATTATCCCAGAAATCCTCATTTGGATGCAGTTGTGGTACATTTGGAGGGTTATCAGCCTTTTGTACCAAAGGTATGCCATAATCCTCCAATGGGTCAAAACATTTTTTTGGCATAATAGCTATGTGCCAGATTGGGCGTTCGCTGCCATTTTGTTCACATAATATCTCCTAGCGGGTCGTAATTAACCCTGGATGTTTAAAATAAGTGTGCCTAGAGTATGACATTTAATAGGGTGCCTTACGCAGGGTTGCATTTTTATTTTAATGCTGGAAGCGTTGTCCAAATTTCATTCCGCATACGTTAGAGACAAAATTATTAGATCATTTAAAAACAATAAATTTGCACTCTTAAATCCAATTTAAAAGTGCATCACTTCTCCCGATTTCTGTTGGTAATCGTGGAATTATGAATCGTTTTCGATATCAATTTTTCAATCGCGAATTTTGACTAATTTAAAGAATTAGAGATGAACTAAATATGCTGGGACTTAAACACAACCCAAAGAATATAATTATCTTCGTCAAACCAAACGAATTTGCAATAATTGGCAGTAAAGGATACAAATGTATGAAAGCGTCCAAAATAAGGAGGGGTCCAAATTTGGATGATTATTCTATCATTCGTTCATCAACATCGTATTTCTATCTTCTTTGATTGCTGTGTAAATTCAATGTGATTTTTTCTGCAGTCAATTTGTTTGGACTCTTTCTCAAAAAGTATGCTACATAACTTTTTTTCGCGTATTTCCATTAAAATTTACTATAATTTTCTACCAAATTAAGTCCTAATATTTTTCAGTAAAGACTATTTTGTAGCTTTTTTGCCAAATACCACATAGTTTGACTCCCGTTCACTGCAATTGAAGTTTTTGCCTTTGGCTTATTGGCAAAATATTAGAGGAAAATACATTAAATGCTAGAACTTTCGAACTAGCCTTAGGAAAATTACACTTCATACATTTTTAAAGGGAGCAATCTTAGTTGTTGAATGAGAATACATTTGTTTCTTGAAGAATGCGGAAGTTAGAGTTTTGAGATATATTGTCCGTAAAACCCCCTATTTTTAAAAATCATTTCTGCTGTATGCTACAAATCATACATTATTTGCAGTTTTTCTAATGTTCAATAATTCTGTATCGGTTGAGACCGGTCTCCTGATAAGATGTATTGTATAGAGCATTTTTTTTCGTTAAATATGGCGTCGTTCTTATTGATGAAATACAATATGTTTTTATTTCACTGTATTGGAATATATGCGCTACTATATAAAAGTACTGGTATTTCGACTTTAATTTTTTTTGGTGAAATTCCTTTAAGAATGAAAGGTGTTTTTACTACGTAAATGCGAAAATCGTCCATTTCATTTTCATATGTCAAAAACATTGAAAATATGAAAATTTAAAGAATAAAGTATGTAACTTCATTTCTTATTACATTTTTATTCCACTTTTTTCCTATTACTGCAGTAAAACGTTTTTGAATGTATAATGTTTGCCTTAAAATGTATGGAATTTTATTAATAGAAAATGCAAAAGTTGATTTTTTTCATAAACATTACATTCTGAGGAGTCTCTTAAAGTTAAATTTCGTGTGAATAAAAATAACATTTTATTATATACTGTTACACAAATGAACAATTTTCCAACACTATTTTTTTAAAAATATAAAATTTTTACCGCATTTACCGCGCGGTGCGGTGCGGTAAATAAAGTGCGGTTGCGGTAAGCGGTGCGGATTTATTATTTTTTTGCGGTTGCGGTGCGGACATTCCATTTACCGCCCACATCCGCACCGCGACGAACCCTACTCCGAGGGGTGCGACGTCCGACAATATCGTTGATTCGATCCAACATCAAACGAAACGGACTAACAAAATTGTTCGTCGGACGAGTTTTTCTGTTCGCAGGAGTAGATTTGTTGACAGAACCCACCGCTGAATTGTCAAACAAACGTCTAATGGATTGCGTAATTGAAACACGTGGTGCAAAAATCAGTCAGCTGATTGCTGAACCTTAAGGTGAAGGGATGCCAAAATCACAACAAAGGTTCGGTTATGTTCGACTATGTTCGGGTTACGTTCAGCTTCTGTGTGTGGTTAAAAAGCACTATACCGATATCAGATGGCACGCACACAAGCGTATCGTTCAGCAATCAGCTGACTGATTTTTGCATCACGTGTTTCATTTGTTTTGAAAAATAAAAAGGTACAAATTTCCCAAACGAATCAAAATTCCGGGAAGAGAATCTATTCATCACCTTGTGCTAACATGCCTGCATACAGTGATACAATTTCTAAGCAATCTGAGATAAGACATTCAGGTTACAAATGATTTTGTCTTGCGCGCCAATGCAATGTTTTGATTTTGACGATGAAATAATAAGAAGAATCAGAAACGACGGCAGCCATTTTAGCTGCCACCTTGTGGCTCTATTCAGCATGTCCTTAATGGACAGTATAGAAGAAGTTATCTCCATCGAACCATTTTAACAACAAACGCAGGCGGAGTGCCATGCTCTACCAAACGTGAATTAATTTATCGTGTCCTCTCAAGCACAAATTATAGTTTTATAACGCACTACAAGTGTATTCTAAGTTTTAAGAAAGGTTTCAAGAGTTATATAAAATCTCAATAAATCCTAGAACTACGTATTTATCACTTTATATCATTAAATAGTACTTAAAGTCACACGCACCGTTATAATGATTCATTAGAAACGCTTTGAGCGAGCGTATCCTAGGCAATTCATTTCATGCTCAACTCCGCCCCCTACCCTAAATAAATGCCCGATCACAAGCAAGCTACGGGAAAACTATTTCTCATAATAACCACCACACCAACTATCTGCAAATAGAGCAGAGGCCTAATCCGATCGGTCCGTAATTTCCCAGCGACCGAACACATCAGCGTGGAAAGCTTCCGGAGCAATTTTCCCGTTTACGTCTCGACACGGCTGATAGCAAAAGCCTAATTTTAATGATAAAACATTTTATTCAACCGACCGGCAGTGTGGAAGTTTGGGGAAAAGGCAAAGTGAACATCTGGCGAAGGCTAAAGTTCAGTTCTCAGTACTAGATTACTCCGTATCCATTTAGTATGGGAATGGCGGGAGCCTCTTCACGAATGCAATGGCTGGATTAGATAATGAGATCGTATAGGTCTTTCGCCGAAACTATGTAGCCGGTAAATGTGATAAGGATGCGTTAGTGGGAATGGATATTTTGAAGTGCTTCTAATTTTCGTTGAATGGGCTGTGCATATCAGCAAATTGCACTAGCTGGAAGCTTCCAGTCGAGTAAAATGAGAACCTTGTTAGGGTGTTGTGTTTTCCACCGTCGGGAATATTTAATAGGAATTTTCAATCAGTAAACATGTTCATTAAATATTTCATATGATCCTAAATATTACAGCGAAGTACAACGCGACGAAACTGTACAAAATCAGCGATTAAATTTCCCCTCAAACAACGGAATTCTCCTGTCGGTGGAGAATGACTAGCTCAAAACGATACAAAGCTGCCATATGATGAATTAATTTGGCAAAATTTAACGAACCTAACCGAATTAAAATTTTCCCAGCACGACAATCTAAAACAAAAAAAAAGTTAAATTCGCTCAAGCATTGTCGTGTAATGAAATTAAAATTCGTTTCCGCCATCATCAGCCAACATCGCGAATTCACCCACCCACACACACACGAATTACACGGGGCTTACACTTTGCCGGCAGTGGATATGACCTGGAAAACTCGTCCGTGGAAATACCTTCAATTTTGTCGTCAAAAAGTAATAGAAAGTTGTTTCGCCCGTTTGCTGATGTTATCCCCGGGCAGACTCCAGACGGGGAGAAATCGGCTCTCGCTTGTTTAAGTAGGATATTAAATGTAATGAAATTAAAGTATTTTCCTTCTATATGAAAGTTGCACATTGTACCAGTTTATAAAAATTGAAAATTCTTGGAAATTATGTGTCGTGCTGCAAATCACAATTTTAAAGATGAACACCGTTAATTTTGGGAAAAGTATAGCGTCCTTGATTTCAAACTTTTAGCATTCCTTATTTTTTCAATTATTTCCGCTTTTTCGAAAAAAAATCTCATCAAATAGTTCAGTGATTAATTTGTATCAAACCAGTGCAGAGATCTGCCGAAAATAAAATCTCCCCATCCAACAATTTACCAATTCCAGCAAGGACGCAGAAACAACGCAGGGGAAGAACGTATCCAGCGCCCGCTAAGCCGTGCGATGTCGGTGCCGGCATAGTTGAGGTCCGGTATTAAAGTACGGATACCAGTTGCAAATTCCGGAACCGGCATGCGAACAAAGTAGTGTATAGTAATTGAATTAGTTTTCCTTCTCTTTCATCCCTTTGCCGGACGGGAGGAGGTGACACGTTGCGCGAATGTTTCAAGTGGATCTGTTTGCTTTCGCTCGCATTGTTCGTCCGGCAGAAGCAATATCTCACAGTTGGCTGAATTTTCGCTGCGAATTAAAGCGTTAGAGCTTGTATTTATGCAGTTCCACAATGCGACAAATTGCGTTAAACTGATTTCAAAATTTATTCAATTGGGTATATAAAACAAATTCAATCAACCAGTTCGGGGTGCTCGCAAGAGTTTCGATTTGCATACCGTTTTCGATTATATTTACATACAGTGGGACTGACTGTAACATGTTCAGGGGATCAATAATTCGGTAACTAAGATCAGTCCTCTTTAAACTCCAGTTCGAAATGGGCACATGGTCAAGGCTCCGAAATGGCAATCATGGGGGGAATTTTTGAAAGGGTGTATGCAATCTTACATGCACTACTTTCAATAAATATTGTTCGAAAATAACCATTTGTGCAACAAAACTATACAGCAATGAGTGGCAAAGAAGTATTTCTGCTGAGCGAATATTTTTCAAAGCTCATAAAAAAATATTAAAAAATGCAATTGCAAAAAAGTAGAAGGAATTATAAACAAAAAGAAATCCTGGCAACAGCTAGAAATATGTTTCTAAACTTCATACTGTAGTGTTGATGAAATGTTATGGTTAATTGATGTTATTTATTAGGGGTACCAAATGGACTGAAAGCAAATTAAGGACATCCCAGCCAAATCTATTCGGAATTGGAGTCTGAATCAGTTGTCACTTGAGTTAGAATTCTGAAAAAGTCGGAATTCTGGCTTATTTTTCAGCAGTTGAACTGGGACGTTGAATCTTGGTCGAGACAAATTGGAATGGTGTAGTGCCAATATTGAACGAAGATAACCACTTTGGCCAAACCTCATATCGAACTATCCAACAAATTTTGGTGACTTCTGAGTAAAAGAACTTTTGGTTTGAATGAGTCGCAGAGAGTATGCATTACCAAAAACAATCGCTGGAAGTATTTGAAATTGTCAATTGAAATTGATTCTCTTGGAATAAAGTTGATCTGAATAAGTTAATATAGGCTTGACGACGTTTTTTTGATCCCACAAAAATTTGAAAAATGGAGTAAATCGCGAAATGTTTATTTGTCAATCGAAAGAACATTTTTTGCCATTTATTGTTTGAAAACAATTTCTTTTAAATGTTGACCATGTTGGCGCTTGAGGTAATCCATTCGACTGGTCCAATTTTTGATGACAGATTCGAGTATTTCAAGTGGTATCTGGCTAATTAGTCGAGTAATATTGGTTTCCAATACTTGGGAATGTCACCGCCGCTATGTTTTCTTCAATGCGTGTCGGATGTGGTCAATTTGTTCACTAATCATCCAATAACGAGAACTGCAACTTTTACTCCTTGATTGTATAGCGAATAGTGGAGTCAGCTGGCCGATTATGTCGACCATATTATGGTCGGAGTGCACGAAACACATTTCTCACAGATCGCTGATTTTCGAAATATATTTGAATAATTTGAAAATGGTGAGCATACTGTGGTGGCAAACAATACTAAACTACAATAACATGACATGCCCTGTTAAAAACCATCATGTTGAACCTCCCTATATATGCCAAGGTTTGAGACTATAAATAAGGACATTTGAAGTAAAATAAGGACGCTTTCCAAAAACCTCGGAAATAAGGACATGTCCTTTAAAATAAGGACGGTTGGTAACCCTATATTTATGCAAATGACAAATTGTGATGACGAAGAAACCTTATGGCAAATTGGTTTTGAGAAATTGTTTTATAAAGAGCGCGTTTTGTATCTAAAGATAACTGGCTACCATGCATTCAAACGCGCATTTACGAAACGCAAAATCGATGCGTTTTAGCAGGAAAAAGAGAACGCAAAGTTATCGCCTGCTCGATCAGGAAGCGAGGGATTCTGACATTAATTCTGTGTAAGACTTTTGAGGCGAAAGGAAGTACTGTTCCACTATTGACGAATTTCGCGCCAACTCGAACCAATGTTGGCAGCACCCTCTCAGATTTTAATGAAACTTTCTGTACATGAAGACATTGTCACAAAAAGCCACTTTGCATATATTGTTTTCCAAAAACGATCTAGACTGTCTTTTGAAAAGAGCCAAACTTTTTTTTACTAATTTTTTACAAATGGCTATAGTCAAAAAATGACAAATCCTACAAAAAAATGTTGTAGGAGTGGTTTTCACAAAATTAGCCAAATTTTTAAATAAAAATATTGAAAAAATTCTTCATTGACTACTACACTGAAAAAAAATCGATTTTAAAAATTTAAAATCGATTCACAAAAAAACCCATTTTTGATTTGGATGAAATTTTGCTCCAAGATAGATATTTATGTTCCCTCTCTACCGTCAAAAATTCATGTTGGGCACTTTTCAAGAAAAAAAGTTATTTGAATTTTTTTCCTTGTCTAAACTGAATTTTTCTTTCTTCAGTGTATTTTTTATCGAAAACTAAATCAATGAAAGTCATAATCATCTTAGAATACATTTTCCCAGCTGCTAGTTGCCTTATACATGCAAAAAGTATCAGTAACGAATTTGGTATATATTCATAACAAACTTGAATGATGATTGGAAGAGTGGAAGACTGGAAAACAAGAAGACTGGAAGACTTGAAGACTGCAGTTCATTTATTCCTCTTAAATCAGATAAATTTTATGAAACAATTGACAAACTTTTCCAAAATTTTTTTTATGTCTGATGGAGCAGCAGCACAATACAAAAATAAGAAAACCATTGCAAGCTTGTGTAGATTCCAGTCAAAGTATGAGTTAAGGCTGGAGAGAGAATGGGCCAAAATCGAAAACGAAAAAAGCAGTTTTTTTCCACACCGAGTGTTAGTTCTTCATAAAAATCAATCAGCTTATGTAAAATGTAGTTACAGTACTGCTGATTGATTTTTCTGAAGATCTAACACTCGGTGTGGAAAAAAACTGCTTTTTTCGTTTTTGATTTTTGCCGATTCTCTCTCCAACCTTAAGCGCAGAATGGCATTTTGTTGCAGCATCCCATGGAAAAGGACCCTGTGATGCTATTGGTGGCACTCTCAAGCGAATACCAAAAAAGCTAGTCTTGCTCGCGACTTTGGAAATACCATAACAAGTCCCCAAGAGTTATATAACTGGACAGTTTAACAAACTGATAAAAAATCACAAAATTAAGTTTCTGTTACATATTCACTGAACAGCACAACAAAATGTCAGAAGAATCCTATGAGCTGTATAATAACTCAAAAATTCCACAGTTTTATGCCTATTCCTGGGGGCAAAGTAGAGACGAAAAGGTATTCTAATTCAGAAGATGAACCAAAAATATTTTCCTTGTATAGAAATAATACAAAATAGCATGCATGAAGAAAGTTTTAAGACAAATTTAATATATATAAAAATAAATAAATAATTATGTAAAATTCAATAGGTACATAATGTTTTGGTGGTTATTTCTTTATCTGATTCTTCTTCAGCACTAAACAAGAAAATAAAAAAGTAATAATGGAATATTTGTTTAACGACATAAACTTTTTGAAATGAGATTCTTGATTAAAGGGTTTCATACCTTTTAGTGATACAAATGTCAAGAAAGTTTGAATTTACGTGAAGGAATAAATGAATGATTGCATTACATCAAACATAATATTTTGGTAGTACATTTTTCAGTAAAATGATTTGATTTGATAATTTTATAAAAATAAATTGATAATTGACGGAGTTATGGCTTTTTCCCTGAAACCCTTTTTATTTAAGAGGTTTGCGGTGATCACGATTGGAGACCAGTAGATCATCTAAAATCCCAAAACTCAAAAAATTCCATTAGTATATGAGTATTCCTCGTACCTTAATGATTAGTTGAATAAATAATAATTTTTTCCTGCATTCGAGAACGTTTTTTGTAAAAAATCGCTGCTTTAAGCTCTGAAAATGGCATTAAAAATTCTTATCCATAAAACAAAAATTTATGAATAAAAAAGGAATTAATTACGATTAATTGAAAAAATTAAGAAAATTGATTGAGTAGTTTTTCGGCAATCGTGATCACGGAAAAACCATTTTTAGTAAAACTACATTACAAGATAATCGAGCTTAAAACTGTGCGTGTAACTTTCGATCTATTTCTTAGATCTTTATAAAAAATTGAGAAAACATTCGTAAGGAGTTGTACTTTCAGATTAAGCAATAAAAAAATTTTATTTCATGAAAAATGAAAAAGTAGTTAACCCCTTAAAAATATGCTTAGTTGCTAAATTAGACAATATCTTCTCACAAACTGAGTTTTATTGGATTCGGAGATGATTATGACTTTCATTGGTTTAGTTTTCGATAAAAATACACTGAAAAAAAAGTTCAGTTTGGACAAGGAGAAGCTTTTTTCAAATAACTTTTTTCCTCAAAAGTGCCCAACTTGAATTTTTGACGGTAGGTAGGGAACATAATTATCTATCTTGGAACAAGATTTCATCCAAATCAAAAATGGTTTTTTTTTGTAAATCGACTTTAAATTTTCAAAATCGTTTTTTTCAGTGTAGGAGTCAATGAAGAATTTTTTCAATATTTTTATTCAAAAATTTGACTATTTTTGTGAAAACCACTCCTACAACATTTTTTTTGTAGGATTTGTTATTTTTAGACTACAGCCATTTAAAAAAAAATGTAAAAAAAGTTTGGCCCTTTTCAAAAGACAGTCTAGATCATTTTTGGAAAAACAAAATATGCAAAGTGGCTTTTTGTGACAAAGTCTTCATGTATAAAGTTTCATTAAAATCTGAGAGGGTGCTGCCAACTCTGAATACGATTTGGCGCGAAATTCGTCTATTTCAAAACTTGGATACAACACATACTGTTTTCCAGAAAAACATTAAAAAAACGTATTTCTGACAAAACAATATGATTTTAAATATCATTTCAAATACTCTTAAGAAAAATCTTTGAAAATATTTAGATCATCTTTCAACAAAAACTACTAGGTACTGGAAAGACACTCTTTTCTTAAGTTATTCACGTTTCTCCATGAGCTGCCAAATATTTTGGATAATAAACATAAAAAACCAGTTTTAATCCACCTAGCGGTGTAATTGTGCCATTCTCATTTACTCAAACTATGATTTTAAGGCCTGATTACGTTCAATATAATATTGTGGAAATGTCTATTAGTGCACGACTATCACGAACCTGATGAGCAACATGTCGACACTGAGACACTGAGTGTTCATGTTAACATATTTTGAAATGCGGTGTGGTGGGGAAGGGAAGGGGTATAGTTAGTAGGAGGGGGAGGATGCGCCGGGAACCACCTAAAACTTATTTTGATATGCGGATTGGATGAAGGGAATGCAGGTGTGAGGTTGATCTGAGGGGAGTGGGGGGGGTGAGAGAGGAGGATGGGGTTGAGAGGAAGGAGGAGGAGCGATAAATGGGGGGTCCAACACCCAACTGCATGTTATAATTTCCATTTGAGACTGGTTAGTCAAAATTGGTTCAGTCATCATCGAAGTAGCTTTAGTTCTGGAATATGCCCGGAACCCGGGACTTCCGGAATTATCGATAGTGGACAATGTATTCCAATAATCTTTGATTCGCCATCAGTGATCTAGGCCTGCGAATCGAAGTAATTTTATTTTCATTTCAATAGATTTTTAACCTATGAGGTATTACGATTGTACCGGTTTATATGAGAAATTCCTATGTGATCGAAATAACCAACCTGTAACTCTGGAACCAAAAGTTAGAACGGAATGAAATTCAATAGCATTCAATGGGAGTATAATACGTTTCATTAGAACTGAAGTTTGTGAAAATCGGTTAAGAGTTTGCTAGAAAATATGTGTGACATTAGCTTAGGAACTTGGCGGGTTCCACGAGGGCCGTCATAGGTGGCCAATGTGGTCAAAGCTACTTAGATGGCCATTAGCGATCTAGACCCGCAAATCCAAATAACTTTGAACGTATTTGAGTGCGTGTAACATCATTTGGACATTATAGGGTTACCAATTTATATGGGACATTGCTGTGTGACCGCACTTTTCAACCCATAACTCCGGAACAGGAAGTCCGATCAACAAAAAATTCAAGCGGTATACCGTTCATTTGAAACTAAGTTTGTGCAAATCGGTTCAGCCATCTCTGAGAAAATTGAGTGACTTTATTTGACACACACACACATAAATACACACATACATACGCACACACACAGATATTTTACAATCTCGACGAACTGAATCGAATGGTATATGACAATCGAATCGATTTTTGGAGTGATTGCATAGCCTTTCTTTATCTGAGAATGGCAAAACCTCCACCTAACAGTGAGATGAGACATTTTTTACACAAATCACGGTTGTGTAAAGTTAACAGAACTCACGCAAAGTTGGCAACCAAATAGAGGTGAGATGAACGCAGTTTCGAGTCCTGCACGAATAAAACATCGAATAAACTGAATAATTCTATAGTTTATATCAATAAAACAAAAAAATAGAATAAAAAAAAATAATAAGGCAAAAAATGAACAAAGAATATATTATAATTCACATTATAAAAATCAATTAATAAAAATAGTTCAGACCAAATGAAAAATAGGCTACATTAAAGAAAAAAGCTATAAAATAATAGAATTTCAAACTAACAAATAAGATGAAAAGAATACAAAAATGACAGAAGAAAATCAATAAAATTAATAAAATAAAGGAACTGAATAAAATATATGAACTAAAAATAAAATAAAATACTAGAATGAATAAAATAAAAGAAATGAATGAAATGAGTGCAATAAATAATGGTAATAAAATTGAAACATAAATTAAAATAATAAAGTTAATAAAACATTTTTTATAGGGGTTATGTTCGGCTTCCAGTCTTTGAAATATTTAACAAACGGAATATTTACTTATCATCCGACGTTTCGGCTGCATGTATTGCGCCTTTCTCAAGGAATCTACAAAACGTTACACTTAGTCAAAATTACATTACAAGAAACATTGATTAATCTAAACACTTATTAAGCTAGTTACCGTGTTATCGTCAAGCACACCTTAGTATATTGGTGCAATTGTCATATTTAGCTGTTCTGAGGGTGAAATGTGCAAGAAATGTATGATTATTGGCACGATGCTTTTTGAATTTGAAAAATATTACTTTGCGTATTCCCACTAACTCACGTACGTGGCGGTTTAATAATTATCCGAAAACGGTCCGTAAACGAAGAAAACTATTTGTGTTTGCTGTTTCTGTATCCACTTCTGTTTTGATGACAGCGGTACTCATGATCAGTGATCGTACCCCTCTCTAGGTGGGATCCGTGTGTGTATTTTCGAGATTTGTTTTTCTTCTCTCTCCTCTCTGTGTTATTAAGTTTTTGAATGTGTGTAAAACCCCTGCATGCGTGTTACTCAAATTGTCTGTGTCAGTGCGTTTATTGACTGTGTGTGGTGTGTTTACAATGTGGCATGTTTCGAGTACAGCTAAATTTTGTCTCTTCCATGTGCTGTCCAATACCTCTACCCGAATATAACCCCTATAAAAAGAACTCCACCAACAGTCGTTAGTTTTCTCACAAAGGTAATAAAATAAATAAAGTGAATAAAATGAATAACATTGTAGAAAAAAACTCTTTCATGTTCAATTTTTTTTTCTCCAAAAAGCCATTTTTCCTTAAAAGTGTTGGAGTAAAGTAACACTAAAAATCTGTTTTAATCAAGAGAGGTTCTCAATTTTCAGCTTCCAAACTTTAACACACATATCTCGCAAAGCTTTCAATAGTTTAATTGGGCGGAGAAGATAGTCGAAGACAGTATTAAGGGACCGTTTATAAATTACATAACGCTAAAATTGCCCAAAATTGACTCCCCATCCCTCCATGGAACCAATTTGTTTCAAATTTCTCTATCCCCTCTCTCCTATTACCTAAAAAATCCTTTGAAAAAAAACTTATTCTTCTGTCAAAGCATGTTACGTAACATTCTAGCTTACTCTCTCTCTATCTCTCTCTCTCTCTCTCTCTCTCTCTCTCTCTCTCTCTCTCTTTCCCATATATCACAATATGTCACAATTTGTCGTACACCCTTCCCGCTGAAAACGTTACGTAATTTATGAACGTAATTGAATATTTATGGGATTTACCACTATTTAAAAATACTTAAAGATAACGAAGATATAAATAAACATGATTTTTCACTGGTAATTGAAAATATCTCTGGCAGCACTGTTCCAGTGGAACAGTGGAATTTTATCAATTGCAATAACTTCGGATAATTCTTGTAGCTGTTAGCGCTCAAATTAAAGAAAATAGTCACAGTAATTAATTAGCTTTATTTGTTTTTGTGAGGAAAGGTTGTCTCACTCCAAAGTTATGGCTGTTTGAAAACGTTGCTGTTTATAAACCAATAACAACAGCATCTGTTCAGGCAGTCTACGACAGAAACCTTGTGTGACGTCGTTTTGATTGCAGAGCCGTATCAGCCGTCCCCTCTGATAACGGTAACTGGGTGATGGATAGATCGGGAACGGTGGTGATAGCAGTTATGGGCAGATTCCCCATTCAAAAAGTGATAGAACGCTTAACCGAGGGCTTGCCAAAATCAACGGCGTCTTCGTGTGCAGCTGCTACGCTCCTCCAAAGTGGATAGTGAAGCAGTACAGCCTAATGCTGGAGCAGTTAAGCGAGCAGTTAATCGGCCGGAAGCCGGTAGTCATTGGTGATGACTTCAACGCGTAGGGTAACCAACACAAGAGGGTTTATCCTGCAGAAAGCTCTAGCAAAGTTAGACGTACGATTGTGCAATGAAGGTTTCGTTCCGCACATTTCGGAGAGACGGGAGGGAGTCTATCAACGTCGTCCCATTCTGCAGTCCTTCATTGACGGCGAACATGGATTGGAGAGTATGTGAAGTATGTGCTCCAGCACGGAGAAGGATGACCGGTGAGCGAAAGTGAAAGACGAAAACCTTCAACCTTTTGTTGAGTCACTTTGGCCGAACAGCGGGACCGAGAACGTGGATGCAGCTTTTCTAACAAGAAGGATTATGACGGCTTGTGACGTCACAATGCCGCGAAAACTGTAGCCACGTAATACACGGCGTCCACCTTGTTTGTGGAACGGCTTGCTTCGTACTCTACGCGCAGCTTGTCTCAGGGCCAGAAGGCGGACTCAGAGAACAATATCGGAGCCAGATAGAGCAGAGCGCAAGGCAGCGTTTCGGGAGATCAAGCTTAGCAAGTCAGATGGCCTCA
The DNA here is from genome assembly GCF_030247195.1 of Topomyia yanbarensis. NCBI lineage: Eukaryota > Metazoa > Arthropoda > Insecta > Diptera > Culicidae > Topomyia > Topomyia yanbarensis. The sequence goes on from NC_080671.1 coordinate 347,477,125, forward strand.
AAAGATCTGTGCCGAGATGTAAACGCCAATCCATGGGGCGACGCGTACCGAGTCGTGATAGCGACAATGAAGGGCTCGTCGACGCCATCCGAAATGTACCCGGGTAAGCTGAAGAGGGTTTCTTCCCGAAACACTATCCAACTATCTAGCCACCAACACCGTACGGCGAAGAAGGAGCAAACACGGAAGATCGTTAAGTGCTTAACGATGAGCTTGCAGAAGCATCCCGGTTCTGATGGAAAATCAATCGTTATGATGAAAGCTGCGATCCCGGCATATCCGGACATGTTCAGGATGGTGCTGCAGAAGTGTCTAAATGAAGGCAACTTACCCGAAATGTAGAAAGTCCAGAAGCTGGTGTTGCTGCGGAAGCCAGGGAAGCCACCGGGCGATCCGGTCTCGTACAGGCCCATATGTCTGTTTGACACGCTCGGAAATCTCCTGAAAAGGATCATTCTTAACAGGTTGACGAAATTCATGGAAGGTGAGCGAGGACTTTCCAAGATGCAGTTCGGACTCCGCAAAGGAGCATCGACGGTGAATGCAATTCGCGCAGTGCTCGAGAGTCCAATCTAAACAGAAGCTAAGAGATGCTCGATACTGCGCTGTGGTCACGATAGATGTGAAGGATGTATTTAACAGCAGAGGGGTATATACGGCTTTTCAGTCAATAAATAATATCAAACACTACTTTTTTATAATATCCAGACGTTTCGACCGCTGGTTTCGACCTTCTTCAGTGGAAATTATAGGCGGCGTTTTTATTCTTCGCTATAATATAATTTCCACTGAAGAAGGCCGAAACCAACGGTCGAAACGTCTGGACATTATAAAAAAGTAGTGTTCGATAGTATTTATTGACTGAAAAGCCGAATATACCCCTCTGTACCAAAGACAGTCGTAACATCACCTAGTATTTAGCAGCGCGGCAGGGAAACCAACGCTGCAGCGCTGCACAGAATGAGAGTTCCCAACTATCTATGCCAGATCCTGAAGAGCTACTTCCAGAGCTGTACGAGACGAGCGAAGGGTAGAAGTCAATGCGAGTCATAGCGGGCGTTCCTCAGGGCTTCATTCTTGGTCCAACTCTTTGGAACGGGATGTACGATGCGGTCTTAGCACTGCGGCTGCCCAGGAAATTGAAAATCGTGCTTTTCGCGGACGACGTGTTACTGACGGTGATGGGTGAGACACTTGAAGAAGTAGAAGTGTCTCTGAAGGAGATAATGGACTCGATCGAGAACTGGATGAACGGGGTGAAGCTGCAAATAGCTCACCACAAGACGGAAGTGTAGTTGTTGACCAACAAGCGGATGCAGATCGACGTCGGAGGGCAATTGATTGCATCAAAGCGTGCGTTGAAGAAATTGGAAGTGATATTCGACGACCGGTTGAGCTTAAATAACCACGTCTACTATGCCTGCGAAAATTCGGCGAAGGCAACGAACGCAATGGCGAGAATCATGCTAAGCGTCGGCGGTCTGAGAAGCATTAATAGACGTCTGCTGTCTTCATCATCGATACTCCGATATGAGGCTCCTGCCTGGGATGCTACGCTGAAAACCAAGCGGAACTGTAGAAAGGTGGACGGGATATTCCGGCTGATGGCCGTACGAGTCGCGAGTGCCTTCAAAACAGTATCGTCGGAGGCAGTATGCGTTATCGCTGGGATGAATCCCATCTGCATCACTTTGTCTGAGAACGTGGAATGCTATAAGTGCAGCGGAGAAATTCACGGATACAACGTGGTACAACGCGGATGAAGGAAGGTGGACCCACCGACTCATCCCAAATGCATCGGCTTGGGTGGATAGGAAGCATGGAGCCTAGATAGTTAGATCGAGATTCGGGAAAAGACACTCAACGATTGTCTTTAGCTTACCCGGGCACATTTAGGATGGCGTCGCCGAGCCCTTCATTTTCACCATCACGACTCGGTACGCGTCGCCCCAAGGATTGGCGTCTAAGTATCGGCACAGCTACTTGTGTCAATCTGCCTTGCTAAGCTTGATCTCCCGTTCTAAAGCCATCCTAACTTCCCGAAACGCTGCCTTGCGCTCTGCTTTATCTTGTTCCGATATTGTTCTCTAAGCTCTACCAGTGAGCTGAACGCCGTATATTCGTGGTTCCAGTTTTCACGGCATTGTGGCGTCACAAGCCGTCATAATCCTTCTTGTTAGATCAGCCGCATTCACGTTCTCGGTCTCGCCGTTCGGCCGAAATGCCTCAACGAAGAGGTCTTTGTTGAAGGCTTCCGTCTTCCACTTTCGTTCACCGGTCATCCTTCTCCGTACTGCAGCAGGGTTCCGTTGATCGATACGGTAGCGAATCGCCTGGTGGTCACTTCCATTTGACGCATTTTTTGTCCGGACAGGGATGCTTCCGAAAGTACCTGCATCGGTTTGGACACGTCTCTCATTTGTCCGGAGTGTGTAAAAGTTGAAGAAACACCGAAACGCGTAGTTCTCGAATGCCCTAGGTCCGAAGAAGTTCATAGAGGTATGCCTGGTGTGACAGTTGACAATATCATCCAAGAAATGAGTTACGACGAGCATATCTGGGACGCTGTTAACAGAGTGGTTACGAGTATACTCTCCTAGCTGCAGAGGAAGTGGCGAATGGACCAACCAAGTAGCGCCATTGGCTAGAAAGTTCCTGCGAAACCACAAATTGGGTTTCGAAAGAAATTCAGCCGCCCGTTAGTATAGACTAGGTCCACCGCCGTGGATCAGTTGAGTAGTACGCGACGCAACACCGGGTTCGGGTCGTTGGAAAGCCAGTGAACCGGATGTCAGACTTCACCCGGAATCACCGGCCGACCTCGACAGCCTACTAGGTTGAGTAGGCTAGATCCATTGCCGGGGATTAGTGCAAGTAGATTGCGTCGAGCAATTAGCAGTGGGTCGTTTGGGTCCACTCTAAACCGCTGAACAGACCTCAGCACTTACTGGTTGGCTCCTTGAGTAGGCTAGGTACACTGCCGTGAACTAGATCGAGATGATCGGTACCAAGCGGAGAGCTGAATTACTCACGGAAACGAGCATTAGTTTAGGGAGAAATTTACCGCCGGGAAATTCACAGCAGGGTATTTTCACCGCCTCGACTATCGGGCTATATTGTGCCAAAAATGGGAGCTAATTGGATCACGAAACAGACATCGGTACCGAGAGAGAAGGAACTATCCGAGTAGATTGAGATAAGGCTGGGAGCTGAATGATTCACGGAATCAGGAGCTAAACGATTCATTGAGACAAAAAATAATAATAACTAATAATAAATGGAAACGGAAAGTAAGAGAAGAGTCGAAACTTAAATGGCTCAAAGATCGAGCAATTTCATGGATGATGTGAGGTCCCGAGATAGCTGCGTAAAAATCGTGAGCAAAAGAAAGAGGTACGACAAAAGCACAACCAGCCTACAGTGGGACCAATCCAAAAAAGGTGGGACAAAAACTATTTGAAACCTTAGATGTCATTTTAGAGCCATAATTTCTTTGCAGGTTATGTTTATAATATTATTCTGCAAAAATAAAAACCTTTCTGATTAGCCTAAAGTAGAGTGCCCGAGCAAAATTTTTTGAAAGGTTGTGGTTGTAGAATATTATGTTTTAAATAACTTTGTCGAAGATATCACAGACATCAGACCTAATTTTCGAGGCGTTCGGTTTTGTAAATTTGACTTAGTTTTTCGACTTTTCCATGTTTTAACCTTAATTGATTAATTTAATAAGTTCTACAAACTTGCAGGTATCACTAAAATACAAGTTTTTGTTGAAGAAAGCAACACTGTAAAATCAATGTTTTGTCTTCTAAATTTTTTTCCGCGTTATTTTGCACTATTTTCGTCTAAGATTTTTGTTTTCGTAGGCCCTTTGTGACAGGCAAACTTTAGCTATGCCGATACTCTATTATTCCAAGAATAAATTAAATATTACCAATGAGAACTGACATTCAAGTAAAGCTTTCAACTTGTGTAAGAAATAAAACTGTCGCTTTGAAATGACAACAGCAAGTAGCAACTTGCCACTGACCGGCGCTTCGATCGACCTGCAATCGCTATACGGGCCTTGTGTGCAAACTTGGATACAATGGTGATTCACGCATGCGAACCTGTATGCAATGGTGTTTTCAACGTATTTTCATTTAAATGTTTACACAGGTTTTTCGGGAAGGTTTGTTCTAGCTTATATGTCTGTTCTCTGTGATATTGCATAGGAGCAGGATATAGTGGGATGCATTGCTTGGGTGATTATTTATGTATGACGGCTTATAACACAAAAAGTGTATATATTATTTATAATTATTAATAATTAGCTATAAACATGAAATTTTATTTTACACGAACGACAAGTATGGAGAACCTTTTATATAAATCAGTAAAAAATCACTTTTCTCGTCAAACTTACTTGCAATAGTACAGCCGCCCATCTTTGGCCGTGTGCACCGTCCAGCCCTCCTTGAGAACCTCCTGTGCCATTTCCAGATATCGGTTAACATCCTGGATCGGTGGCGTCGACGACGTACTGGACGAGGACGTGAGAGACGATGGTTGCTGGCTGGACAGCAGATTCACCGGCAGCTGCGATTGTAGCAGCTGTGGTGTTGACTGCGACACTTGACTTGACGGCAGTATCGGTGAGTTCTGCGGCTGCTGTTGTTGTTGCTGCTGCTGCTGCTGCTGGGTTTGATCAGCACTGAGCGTATGCCCAGGCTGCAGAAGCATCGTTTCTCACTCGATGGCAACGTGGTTAGGAATCTGAAAGAATAATGCAGAGGAAAAAAATGGTTAGACACTACTTGGCTACATCACAACCGAAACAAACTGAATAAATGATATTTGTTCAATTTCGATCCTGACTTGAATGTACAAATATGTTCACACAAGAGCTGAAATACGTCCAGTGGTGTTATTTGCCAAACGACGGCACTCACCTACGAACATGTAAAACCGGAAGAGAAACATACTGCTTTTTTCTATATGCTGTGGAAGGAGTAAGGAAAGGGTAGGATCAACAATATGAAGACACTATCTACGACCCTGAACAAATAGTATCGAAAGGAAACGGGGTTCGGCTTCAGTTGCGATGTCGTAGCTCGGTCAATCGGGTCAATCCTTAAAGTTTATCCTCTTTTTTCCACCAAAGCCTTTCCGATCATAGAGCACAAAATATGTAAATTTTATGGTGCAGAGCGCTTTAGTTTGCCTTCGGAAAACATCTTGTATCGTTTCCGAGCGAACGATGGCTCTGAACGTCATGTTCTTTCGAACGCAGTGGCGTAGCAAAGTGCCAAACCCCAGTTTACCCTACACAGTTTCTACAATCTCAGCTAAAACTTGACTTTCATGTTAGTAGGGTAAACATAAAGTGCTGCAGATATTCTTGAAAACAGATTGTTTTCTTCCTGATTTTCCCTACATTTTTCATGCCTCTGACTACGCTACTACATAAACGACCGAACTGTTGCAGGATTTTGTCGCCATCGATTCGAACCGATACTCGAATAGTGCATGATTCTTCTCAGTTGTAAAAGCAAATAGGAAAAACGACGCCACCATTGGGAAGGGGGGACAAAGGACTGCAGACCTTCTCTCTCCCCCCGGGAATACCGCACGTTCCAATAAGCTGTATTTGAAAAATTCATCCACTTTTTCGCTAACCTGCAGTGAAGCGGATTCTGTGAAGTTAGCAAGATGGACCAGCACTTCAAATCAGCCACGAATTTTCCGACAGTGGTGAGGAAGAAAGAAAACTCATTTTTCTTGTTCCGATCAGAAACGATTGCCGAAGAAAAGTATTCCACCGAGGCGAACGCCGATTGCATACTTTTTCTATACACTCAACAGGGAAGGTACATAGTAAATGGCACAGTCAGTGGTACATGGTTACTCACTATTTTTGCGGTGAGGCAGGGATGATGGTTTCGCCGGTTGTTTCAAACGATGCTGGTGGCTGGTGCAACAGGAGCACAATTTGTCATTGCGGTAGGTTCGGAATTCAATTTCCATGTTTTAATGCCAGAAGCACTGCCACCGAGTAGAAGATCTAGTTCAAGTAAGTGTAAGCAGCCCAGCAGCGTGCTAGAGCGTCCTGCGGTTTCTTTTTGCAATACACTGCAGCCGAGTGGGGGGGGGGGGGGGGTCTGCGTTGAAGCTCTGTGATTTTATTTTCCGCTGCAGAGTAGTGATTGAAAGCAGTGATTCAATTTGGCCGGCTGAGCGAGATGAAATTTAATAAGAGTGAAGCAGATCAGGCGTTACCTAGGGTGGCATGATTCGATATTGATTCACTAACACTGTTTAGAGGTAAACAGAATAGTATTCGAAAAGCAATCTTCAATGGTTCATAATTTGTTTGTTTCGTCATCGAGTTATCTGAAGTAAAATTATCTTTGGTTGATACAAAATAAACAGAATGTGAATTTTCCATGTTATATTATTATGTTATTTATACTGAGTTCGCGGGAAATGTTTTATATTGAAACCTCCACCAACGGAGGTGTGATATCGCCCCTGCTCTGATTGCTAGTAGTGAATGATCTTCCAATGGTTTTTCTAAATGGATTTCGAGGTTGTCGATTATGCGGATGACATGAGCGACCGAAAATAAAAGTCTCACGAACAGAATATGCTTTGTAAAACCCGCTTCAAATATATTTGAATGTAAAAATCACATATTAACATCCATCGTAAAAATCTGACTGAGATCCTTCAGCAAGTCGGCATGGATGAACATTCAGTATTAAAAGCAGTTAAAAAAAATAAAATTAAAAGTCTAGTAAATTATAGTACTGTATTAGAACCAACAATATCTTTTACGGTTTTTATACTGAAGGTTTTTTGACGACTCTTGCCTCGAAGAGCTCCTGTCTGATTTTGACGCTTGAATTTGATATCCGATTTTTACATTGTAGTATATTTGAAGCTAAACGGTTATACGAAGCATGTGCTGCTCTTGCGAATTTTATTTTCTGTCACTCATATAGTTTATGTGTTTGATTATGCAGTCTTTGGTTTACAAAAAACACTATTTCGTCTTCATCCGACGTTTCGGTCCGTTTGGTACCTTTTTCAAGGAATCGATAATGTGCGTTATTTTGTCCTGTTTCTTGATTTGCACCAACAATTAAATTGTGCTCTGAAATCCAATTTAAAAAGGCAACACTTCTCTCGATTCCTCTTGGCAATGGTGGAATTATGAATCGTTTTCGATGTTATTGTTTCAATCGTGAATTTTGATTAATTTGAAGCAATTAGAGATGAACTAATGATTCTGAGACAAACAACTCAAAGAATATAATCTTCATATCTAACCAAACGAACTTAGAGAAATTGGTAGTAAAGGAGGGGTCCATATTAGGCTGATTACCATATCATTTGTTCTTCAACATTGAATTTCTATCTCTTTTTAGGTTTGTGTAAATTCTTTGTACATGTTCATAACTCTTTTTCGCGTACTTCCATTGGATAGATCTCCCAAATAAAGTTTGATTTTTTTTTGTGTTTTGAATTAATCTCGTCAGTAACTACCACCAACTGGGTATCTAGTTAGATGAGGTATCTAAACTAGTACCCAAATTAGAACTAGTCAGACACGAAAAAATTCCAAACAGTTCACACGACACATGTAAACTTTTTTTTTATTTTATGGTTTTAATCTTAGGGTCGTTCGCCTCTTTTCGAGGCGAAGAAATCTCTTTTGGAAAAAACTCTAACCCCATGTGCGGGGTTGGGAATCGAACCCAGGTGAGCTGCATACAAGGCAATCGATTTACCAACCACGCTATGCCCGTCCCCTGGAAATATATTGTCTGATCACTATATTGAGAACGTATTAAGCATCATGGGGACTTTTGGAAAATTGTGGGAATTCGATCTTGTAACTGATCTCTTAGTCGAGCTCCCATAGTTGTCAAATAATCATGAGCTCTTTTTTGAAGAGATGCTCCGAAATATGGATTAGGGACAATGCTTCTAATGGGAAGCGCATGTCACAAACATGGACTTACCCACCGAAAAATTGTGTACAATTCAATATTTGATAAGAAGGCATAGAGTTGAGACAAAAACTCAGTGTGATTAACAACGACAACAATATTTTGAAAAGTAGAAGAAAAATGACGTTTTCCGTTTGTTTTATGGGGTTTTATTTTTTTATTATCAAATATATAAATAGCCTATGCGCTAGAAAAAAGAGGAGCATGAATGGTTTAACAGGCATTGTAATTCTTTCTCACTCACGCGAGAAGAGGCTTATCCGATGTCCAACTTTTCCGAGATAAGATGAGTCGCAAAATTCTCCGTCTCCACAAATAGCGCGAGAATAATTCTAGAGAAAATTTTCAATAGGACGTAAGTAACATTGAGAGCCTCTCTTTGCTTACATTCTCTTTCGTTTATTACGACGTCATTACAACACTTTGCACTAATTTTCCATACGTATCGAAAGCCGACGGTTTTAACTAGAATATTATGCAAAGAGTAGAGTAGTAAATGTTGAAATGGCCGAGTAATGAACAGACCCCAAAGAAAATCCCTCATTGTTACTTACGCCCTATTCTAAATTTTCTCGAGAATTTTCGGGATAAAATTTATTTGATTTTTTCTTTCTCACCGGGGAAGGTGATAATATTTTAATTTCGTGGAAAGCAATGAAAGCGTCAAAATATACACTTAATTTCAAAGAAAAGTGGCAAAGAAGTACGACAGACTTGTTTTTTCGTCTTTTGGAATACCGACAGCAAGGCAGCGAGCGTAAAAAGGATACCGTGATAAACTCATTCGTTCATTCTCCGGCGGTTTTATTTATCCGGAGAAATAACACGTTGTATTTATCCGGAGAAGTTGTGTGAGTGCCAATAACTTTTCGTGTGAAAATGTGAGTTTTTATTTTCGCAGTAGCAAATTATCCGGACGCATTATGAGCGATAAATGCAATGCCTGGTTTAACCCTTAATAATGGAAGGTGGCAACTATATTGCCATCTTTTCGTTTCACTCATAAAGCAGGAATATGAAGTGATAGTGTTCTAATCTTATGAAATGTATTTGTTATGAGTCTGGCAACCCTTCTAATTGCTTTTTATTAAGATAACGTAAAAAACTTTAAGATTGGTGAAGAGTTCTTTGGAAAAATAGATTAATTCTCTATGTTGAAAAAAAAATCTATAAGTTGGTGATGAAGATTTGTAAAATTAACTCTTTTTTATGTGAAAAGCTGGTATATAAGTGGATTGAATTACGAAGAAGATAATAAATTGAAATAAAATAGGTGACACGCGTAATCAATTACCGCCTCAATTCACTATGAAAGAACTTGTTTAACACTAGGATAGGCCTAGTGATACGTGATTCAGAAATACGGAGGTACATATTATCGCCATATTTTTTAGATTTGTTTATTTTTCTTGGCTGCACCTACTAATTCTTTCCTGTGTGCTGCATAGGGAAAAGCCGCTGTCATTTGACAAGTTGAGAAAAAGTAGAAAAATGTAAATAAAAACGCAATATTTTTGTGCAGTTTTCATAAGCCAAATTTCCGTTCAAAATGTATGAAGTCTATCATTTTCAGCGTTAGGTATATCTTGTTTCTATAAATACAACCTAAATCGATGCTTGAAATGAGAAGCAATGTATTTGCGATTGCGTAAACCAGCGCCGAATGTAATTGTTCCACAACGTTTGTTGATTAGCGCCACTTTTTACAGGCACTTTTCTGTATGAAAAGTGTGTTCTTATAAGCTCCACTCATAATTTTAAGAAGAAAGTTCATAGCGTAATGTTTTGGAATTATCAGAAAAAAACACCCAGTAGGGTAGATGTGCCCTTATTCATCTCATTAGTCAGTATATCACGCTATTTAGTGGATAACTCGACTTAGAGTGACTGGATTGCGCTTAAATATGTATCATCATCTTTGCTACGTCCCTAAGAAGCAGTACAGTTAAAAATTTTGCCTGGAAAATGTGAAATGCTCCCGTTTCAGCGAAGCGAAAAGTCGAGTACAACGTTCCCTTATTCATCCTACTATTTGAGCTAATGCGTTGAATAGAGATAGCAGATACTGCTCTAACTAACGTGTTCAAATGGGTGAGATGAATAGAGGAGCTAAGATGAATTAGGGAACAGTAACCCTACGTTGCAATAATCGCTACAATTAGGGATTGAAGAACTGCAAAATCCAACACATTCCTCACAATTTTGTTCACTTGTTCTTCCATAGCTTTGTTTATATGGTAAAAAGAGATAGATAGCACATGAGGGAGAGAATGAGATAGTTGCATTCGGAGATCTTTTGAGAGCGAAGAGCGCATAACTGCAGCTGTCGGTGGTTCTCGGCATGAAATAAGTGAAAAATTATCTTGTCAAACACACACACACACGAAATCTTTCTAATAAATTAATGTCGTATATTCTGATTATACGTGGGCTATAGGGATGTCTTCAGACATCATAACTAGCAACGCTAGATAACTACCTAAGTATAAGAGATCGCTCGTAGTTGCTACCCCGTTATTGACCAGAACCAAATTAGGTTGCAAAATGTTCATTGGAACAACATGCTTGGGAATTACATGATGAGCCACATTGTACAATCTATATTGATCGGTGCATGCTGATCAATACCGACGCCGGCCACGTCCGAATGCAGATCTTCTGGGAAAGGAAGGAATGTTAGTCCGTTACATCTTGCTACTAGAGATCGAGGAATCTTTTGCATCTCCACATGTATCACGAGAAGGGGAGAGTTGTTAGTAAGTGTGCCAATGGCGTTATCATGTAATAATTGCTCTGGTCAGCCGGCTGCCGAGAATTTGGGAAATTTATAATTTGTTGTATTTGTAAGCAACTTGAGCTCCGGATAGCCGGTTATAAGGAGCACTGTTTATATTTTTACATTTCTCACAAATGAAATGTAAAGGATTCGCTCAAACTTTGAAAACTTTTTCCGAGGCCCTGAGGGCCGAGTTTCATATACCAATCGATTCAGCTCGACAAATTGAGACAATGTCTGTATGTGTGTGTATGTGTATGTATGTATGTACAAAATGTCATGTAATTAGCTCAGCAATGGCTGAACCGATCGTAATGAAACTAGTTTCAAATGAAAGGCCTAACGTGACCATTTGACACTATTTTTTTTTAGGTGACTTCAACTCCCACGGTACGGCATGGAGTTGCATTCACGACGATAATCGATTCATGAGCTTTGCGACAATACTCAATATTACCATTATGAGCACGGGTGAAATGACACGGATTCCGGCGCCTCCAGCGCGTCCGAGCGCCTTAGACGTGTCTCTCTGCTCGGCATCGCTGCGGTTAGATTGCGTGTGCAAGGTAGTCTCTGATCCCCACGGCAGCGACCATCTGCCAATCGTAATTAATATTGCTAACGGTATTGCTACGAATACAATCAATGTTTCGTATGACCTCACACGAGATATTGATTGGAAGAGCTACGCGTCTCCGATATCCGAGGACGAGTACGGGTACCTGGCTGGCTTGATTCTCGATATCGCGATTCAAGCTCAGACTAAACGCGTACCAGACAAGGAAAGGCAGTGAAGGTCATCGCCATCCGAAAACCAGGAAAACCAGCCTCCGACCACAACTCGTATCGACCGATTGCAATGCTGTCCTGTATCCGAAAGTTGTTCGAGAAAATGATCCTGTTTCACTACGACAATTAGGTTGAAGCAAATGGCTTACTGTCAGATACACAAATTGGTTTCCGAAAAGGCAAAGGCACGAACGATTGTCTTGTGTTGCTCTCAACCGAAATTCAAATGGCTTATGCTAGCAAAGAGCAGATGGCATCCGTTTTCCTGGATATAAAGGGGGCTTTTGATTCAGTTTCTATCAACATTCTTTATGAGAAGTTGCACCAGCATGGTCTTTCACCAATTTTAAATAACTTTTTGCTAAACCTGTTTGCTGAAAAACAAATGCGCTTCTCGCATGGTGATTTACCGACATCACGATTTAGCTACATGGGTCTACCCCAGAGCTCATGTCTTAGCCCACTTTCTACCATATTTACGTGAATGACATTGAGAAATGTATTGTCAATTCCTGCACCCTAAAGCAGCTTTCAGATGACGGTGTGGTCTCTATTACAGGTCCCAAAGCTGTCGTATTGCAAGGACCATTTTAAGAAACCTTCGACAATTTGTCTGCTGGGGCCCTCCAGCTAGGTATCGAGTTTTCCTCGGAGAAAACTGAGCTAATCAAATTTTCAAGAAAGCGTGAGCCAGCGCAACTAGAGCTTTAATTAATGGGTCAACTTATTGCTCAGGTTGCAACTTTCAAATATCTCGGAGTCCGGTTCGACTCTAAAGGTACCTGGGGATGTCACATCAGGTATTTGAAACAGAAGTTCCAATAAAGGATCAACTTTTTCCCTAGAATAACCAGAACGTGGTGGGGTGCCCACCCAGGAGACTTGATCAGACTGTACCAAACAACGATATTGTCGGTGATGGAGTACTGGAGTTTTTGTTTCCGCTCCACAGCGAACATATATTTCGTCAAACTAGAGCGAACCCAATATTGTTGTTTGCGTACTGCTTTGGGTTGCGTGCAATCGACTCATACGATGAGTCTAGAAGTGTTGGCGGGCGTCCTTCCGCTGAAAAATCGATTTTGGGACTTCTCTTATCGAGCAATGAAGAGTTAGCACGGTGGCAAAATTCTATCATCCTGAAGGTGTCAAATCAAGGTTGTTTGCGCCAGCTTTTGAATTAGATTTATACGAGGTAGTGAGACTTCACTGTAGTACAGGACAGTTAGGTGTAGCATAATGAATCGAGTAGATAGGCGTTACGGAACAGTTTGTTGCGTTTCGTTACCCATACTACAGCTATATTCTAGAAGATTCTTACTTCCTGAACAGAACAGTTGTGTTCATCTAATAGTGGTAGCAACCAATATATAGTTCAAACAATTAAGAGTTGTCAGTCATCATACAAGGTTAGTTAGTATCAAGAGTTATTATCTATAGTCAGTCACTATTAAAAGTTACCACCAACAGCTAGAAGCTATCATGTCGTAATAAAATGCATTGTTTTATCTACCGAACAGTACAGTTCTTTCAGTGCATGTGCACATAATTACTTCTCCTCAATAAACCCACTGACTTTAATAGTAGTGACCGCGAGTTCTTACTGCACCGCGAACCGAACAGTTTCCCTCGTCATAAATATCCGACAGCTCGACAGACGCTTGAATGTGCGCGAACAAAGGTGAAGGTGAAATCTTGATTCAGAGGAATGCATGTGGGTCAGGATTTCATTCGTATGATGTCACGGCTCATGTCCAATCACTACACATTAGATGCTCATCTTCGACGTATTGGGCTCGCGATTTGCGATATCTGCACTTATGGCAACGGTTATCACGACATCGAACATATTGTCTGGGCATGCGACGATTACAGTTCTGCCAGAGTTCATCTATTGGACTCCCTTCGGGCCCGAGAAAGATCACTCAATGACCAGGTTCGAGATGAACTGGCAAGCCGCGATCTCCTCTATATGTCCCTCGTATACAGTTTCCTGAAAACCGTCAGATTTAACTGCCTCTGTTTTTTTACCATTCTCAGAAGTGCCCTCGACTGAGCCAACAAATAAGGGACCCACAGTACAAACACCACACGCGCAACGTGGTGTGTTACCGATCCGCATCTGAGCCGTATAGAAAATCATCTAGAGGAACCCCTGCCGGCTCGAGGAAGACCGCCCGGCGTCCCAATACATGAAACTAGTCATTATCCGTTGTTAGCCTTATTCCTTGCGAGCGTAATTCTGGGAGCTGTCCTTCTATCTGATGGGGTTATTTCATGTGTGCGATGTTGCTTTGATCTGGCGAAAAAAAATGGAGTGATTCGTTCTTCAAATCATGCCATAGCGTGCATGATCTGGGCACCAAGTTAGATTTTTTTCGGCGCAATGGAATATGATCCGACCAGAAGCACATTTAAGAACGATTTCAAAACTATATCTCGCTTTGTTACTTATTATAATTTTCTGTTATTTTAACTACTTACGATGCCAGATTTATAACACAACTTACTACGAAAATTGCGTTCTGTTACAATTTTATTAATTCATTCTAAAGGGCGAACACGAAATTATTGCGACACCGAAAATGTCATGCCAATTTTCCTATAATGTTTAAAATCGAACTAAAATTTTGGGGCAGTTTTATACACATATTTACTTCAAAAATCAAAAGAAAAGTTAATCGATGGAGCCTTGAGTGTAAAATTGAACGCATTTTTGCTTGATGCCCTCCATCAAAGTCTTTACTGTGTCATCCGGTTCCAGTTTCTCAGTTTTTTTTTCCATTTTCTTAACCTGTCCTTCTCGTCTTTGACTGTCTTCTTGCTCTTCCGAAGTTCCCGCTTCATCATTGCCCAGTCCTGATCCACCGGGCGCAGCTCCGGACAGTTTGGCGGATTCATGTCCTTTGGAAAAAATGGACAGAATTGGCCTCATACCACTCCAGGACACTTTTAGAATAGTGGCATGATGCCAAATATGCCAAAATAGCGGAGCTTCGTCGTGCTGCTGCAAGAACGGCAAAAGGCGCTTCTCGAGGCATTCAGATTCGTAGATCTCGCCATTTACTGTGCCCTGTGTCACGAAAGGCTCAGTCCGCAAGAGCAGATGGCCTACCAAATGAGATATTTGGAGGCGAACTTTGACATTTTCTTCTTCTTAACTTTGTCGTCCACATAGAACTTGCTCTTGCCGGTGAAAAACTCCAACCCCGGAATTTGCTTAAAATCGGCTTTTATATACGTTTCGTCGTCCATCACACAGCAGCCATATTTTGTCAGCATCTTCTCGTAGAGCTTCCGTGCCCGAGTTTTAGCCGTCGACTGTTGCCGCTCATCGCGGTTTGGGAAGTTCTGTACCTTGATGTATGTAGTCCAGCTCTCTTCTTTGCATTCTGGACGTAGCTCTGCGACATGCCGATCTTTTTAGCCAAATCACAGCTTGAGACTCCGCTTCACCTTTCCTTCCGTCTTTTTGTTCTCCCGTCCCGGTTTTCTTCCAGCTCCTTTGCCGTGGTCCAACGTCAACCGCTCCTGGAACCGCTTCAACACTCGGGAGACGGTTGAATGGTGAATGTTCAACATTTTTTCCAACTGCCGGTGCGACAGGTCAGGGAATTCCAGGTGTTTGGAAAGAATTTGTTCTCTCGACTCGCGTTGGTTCACCTCCATTTTCGTTGAATCGAAAAACACGACTTCGAGTTTGACAGCATGTAAACAATACACATCAATGAGAAAGTGTGCAAAATTTGGTTGATTTTTACCCAATAATAAAAAATTTATGCCCTGTTGAATGTGTCGCAATAATTTCGTGTTCGCCCTTTAAGTGGAAAGGCATTGCGTTTCAGTCAGATTTTTTGTAAGCCGTCAAATTTGGCATAACAAAAAACAGTGCACTGATACTTTATTCCGAGAAAGTTTATAGATAATATAGTTCTACTTAAAAGTTGTCGAACAAACTGTGCGGCCTTTCCCTAATAGGGCCAAAATAAGCCCATTACCCTAAGTCAATGTTTCTTCCACTTGTTCCTTTTTTTTCTAGTTTGATTTTGATATATGTGACATTCAAGCGATACCGATCTTGAACTAAGCAACATAGAGTAATAAGCCTATTTTCGCCCTGTCATGTTGACAGACATTGCAACTATTTCTACATGGGAATGTTCTGCGATCCTACTGACACTATGAATTCTGCATAGACGAGGCTGGAACACTGACTGTTTACTGAAATCAGTGTCCAACACTGCTGCAACACAAGACCAAGCTCTACATCTAGGCGTCAGCGCATAAAAAAGAACGATAAAATTGCCCCAAACTGTTGCATTTCCACGTGCATAACAGTTCCGTATCCCGACACTTCAGAATCGGATGGAAAAAGGGAAGATGGGAATTAATTCTCCTCAAAGCCACCTGTAAACCAGAATTGTGGATATGTTATAGGTCTACCAACTGGGAGGAGGCGAGCCCAGACCATATCACGGGGGAGGATAAATTGGGCCAATTAAACGACGATTAACTCGAATGGCTCGAGCAACAGGTTCCCGGTGTGACTCGGGGTTGGGGTGAAGATTCCCCTCGGGGAAAAGAACGGTACGCATGGAAGTAGGTGAGGACCCGTTTGTGAGTAGGTGAGCAGGTGAGGGGATGTGCTGTTTAAGTTTAACGTCGGGTCTGGATGGATTAGTTACTAAACGGCTACCCGCGGGTGTATGTGGAATCGTTTGGTTTTAATTGGCCTATTTCGGAAAAGTGATGGAAAAAGGATTGCAAGATTGATGCAGAGTGTGGGCTACCGTTGTTTACTGTTTGGGGGGTAAGATAAGTTTTGACCAAGTGCCACAATTTGTTTTTGCGCTGCTTACTTCGGAACAAGATCTTTCGATATGACGTCCGAGAGGGTTTCATATCTGAACATTTTCTATCCTGTAGTGGTTTCAAATGCCCACAGGTTGGGAGCGTTAAAGATAGGAGTTGAGAAATTTAATTAATTAACTTAATCAAACGATTAAATGATTCGGGCCAATAAAATAATTAAGTAGTTCGTAGTTGAGTTTGTATACAAGTCGTTTCACGATTCTAGGGTCAGCGGACATTAAAAAACATACTACAAACTCTTCTTTCGATTTTATTGCGACATAAACAAATCTCGCATTCTTAAAAAGTGGTCTTGATGTATTCATTTCTTCCCACTAGAAGCGGAAAATCTAAGAACACCTTAATTATTACCGTAATTGAAGTGTTATTTTCTCCTGAGGGTGAACTGCGGAGATGTGTTTCTTGGCAAACGTTAGCGTTCTTCGGTTTTATTCGCAGTTAGTAGTGCTCACCAAACAAGTGGTGATGCAATGTAAACATACAAGTAATGTAAATCCTATTCTGTGTCTTGCTCATCTGGCTGTCGACTTTGCGGGTTTGATTGAAATCTGGTGCATATATTAACATTTAATTACACAGCCTTCCTAGGATCGCAGGATGTTTCAAGCGTTAGAACCCTCTGGCCTAATTTACATACGATGGTAAAGTCAGATCCAGTGCTTTTCACTTTTACTAGCGAGACAATTTTCTAATACTTACATAAATGAGCTGTGGTGTATACACTCTTGAATGGCGTTGTTCGCACTTAATATGGGTAATAGAGATAAATTCATTCACCACGTTGAATGGCATTTGCTTTCTGTTAGAAAATTTGTAGCTTTGTGACATGAGCTTGATACATTTCAGCATTCATGTACTGAAGTCATTTTTTAGCAATTTTCAACGTTTTTATGGTAAATATCTGAATTCATCTTTTAAATAAGTTAATTGATTTTTTTGAAAAAGTTTTCATGATATCAAAAAAACTAAAGGCATTTTGTTTTTTTTACAAAGAAAAATGTACAATGATGAATAGCATATAATAAATTCTCGCGAATAATGTACTGGGCTCAACATTTCTTAAGGAAATGCATTTCCTCCATTTGCTAGAAAAGTAAAATCGGTGATATTCTTTCGGATACAATAAAACTAACACGAACTGATTCACGATGTTCTGTTTTAATTGTTTGAAAATGTTAAAAAATGATACAAAAACCATTCAGTGAGAGTAAAGGCAGTTAATCCAGGTTACCTGTTGATTATCGCAGCAGCTTTTCCACTACCGTTAATTTACTATTTCCTGCTATTAGTACCTACAAGTATTCTCAATTATTCGTTTGTTGTTTGTGGCCGTGCTTTGAAGAATTATTAGCGATCTATCCAAAATTTCAAACTATCGCCTCTCGAACATCCGCCTAGTCGTAAACATTACATGTTACAACCATCCTCAGCATTCTAATTAAACTGTTCGGTTGTATTTAATTGTCTTTTTTTCGTATCGAATTCTTCCGAAACCCGTCAGTGTCAACCGAGCGAGCAACTCAACCGAACTTAATTTAAATATTGTACAATCACGCTTACGGCGGCCTCCATACCTACTACCTTCACCAAACGGCAGCACACACCGGCCGATTCTGGGGCTTGTTGCGTATTCCAAACGTAGCCCAGCCGCTTTCCTAAGGCTTTAGTTTTCGAATCACGTATCATTCAATTTCGCTGGAAACCAACCAACCAACCAATCGACGGTGACCAGGAATTCGATGGCAACACCAGTCGAAGAGCGTTGACGATTTGTTGGTTGCGTATATGGTAATGTGTGTCGGTTCGGACGAAGTTGAAAACAAAGCTGAACCCTCGGGTTGGAGGTGGTTATTTGTCTTCTTCGATCGATGATGGGTGTTTAGAAGATTGGGGCCTCGGGGAGGTCGAATGTATTACGCGCTGCCCCACTTCGCAGGAGTATTGAAAACTATTTTCGGATTGGACCGTATCAAGTTCTGGGTAGGTTTAAACAAATTTCTTAATTCTCGTAGATGGTTTTCGATTTGGGACTGTTTATAGATATGATCAAATTATAAAGCGCACAAAATTTTTACACTTTGGCACATTTCTTTCCTCGCAGCTGTATACTTCCTTACATAAAAGCAAAAATATGATTTTTTTTAAACAATGCACAATGGTCCGAATTCACAATTGAGGAAGACAATGGATGCAATATATGAACGAGCTTTCTGTGCTCAGAATAATTGAATAGTCAAAATCATACATTCTAACTGATCTGAAATCGATGAAATTATGATAAATTTCACAAAAATTATAATTTCTTTGCGCCGTCGTTTTAAAACAGCCTTTCCTTCGGTTAGATTGGCTTCCGGAAATATCTTGCAATTATTGGCTTAAAAGATTTCAAATGAGCCTAAAATTTTGAATATGCTCACGGAATCTTGAAAAAATCACTGTTTGATCATTGTTAATCAGCTCACCCGCTGTACGAATTTTGGTAGTTTTATGCTTCCTTATTTGTATTTCTATTTCTAATTTAGTTTGGAATTATCTTAATTTTGGTCCTCGATAACTGAAAGACAGAATCTTAAAAATATTGCTATGGTTCATATCTTTCCATTGAAGCGTTTATTTTAGGTTCACGCAACAGGTACGTACGACGAAGAATATTTCACATTAATTTTGTACTACATCCTAAAAAATAATCTGTTTATTCGGTATACAGGTTAAAGGGTGGGCATAGCGTAGTTGGTAAATCGATTGCCTTGTACGCAGCGCACTTGGGTTCGAGTCCCGACCCCGCACATAGGGTTAGAAATTTTTCATAAGAGATATTTCTAACCCGAAGAGGCGAATGACATTAAGGTTAAAACCTCTATAATCCAAATAAAAACTACAAAGGGCAGCCCTATGGGGTTGCACGAACTGTAGACGTAGGACTATACTACTTAATGTAAAATATTTATTTTCTTAGTACTTAGTGTGTGGGAAAAACACCCGGACCGGTGAAGAAAAATTAAATTTTAGCCAATATAATCACATCTCATGTATAGACCAAGCTTTCTAGTTGCTCTCAAACAGATCTTAAAAGTTCAAACACCCTTAGATAACCCTAAGTTTGTAGATGTGTTTCGATGCCACAGGATTGTAAAATGGTTAATATTACGTCATGAAAATTCAATTCTTCCGTGACATTTTTGTTTGCCTGCAAAATGCCATTTCACCAAAATTCAACGCGGCCATTCCCGATTGAAAGGAACGGCCGCTTTTAGCCCATCTGTCATAATATCGTGATTTTGCATAGCGAAGGGCTGAATGATAACACATTTTGTTCCAAAATCAGCCCTGCGTTATGCAACACTTTGTGCAGGTTGATTATACTAGTTGCAAGTGGGGCCAAATTCACCAAGTTCCGTAAAATTCCTTTTAAATGACAGAATTGATAAAATTGCTGGGATGAGCTAAACTAATTAATCAAATCCTGTTTTAAAAACTGTCCTTGCGTTTAAACCAACATGGGAAGCTTATTACTACCACTACATTACTTAATTTCAAGCGCAAATAGCAAATACATGTGCTAGTTAAACCAAAAATTTACTGGCAACATTACAGCGGCATTTAGGAAGCAGTTGGAGCGGTCGCCTGTTGGACGACACAGTGTAGCGTCCCTCCACAGCCAGTGTAACGGACTTCTAACTCAGCTACAATGGCTGTAAAAAACAGCGCAGTGATCTGCTTCGCCAGCCGTTCTACAGGGAACTGAGCGTGTCTGGCCAAGTCCGTTCTTTAAATAGTCGATGATGACGTCATTCATAGAAGCGTAGCGCGCTAGGTACACCAATCTGTCGTACAGGGCTTGGGAAGCGCTATCTTCTGTGTGTTAATGCGCGATATTTTGACAAGGTTGTATATTATTTAATTTTTTGATGCTATGATATCAAAAATCTTTGGGTTTATCTGTTGGAATCTATTCTTAGAAGTATTTCGGGGCGATTTGTGCAAAAAAATTGAAAATTTATCGTGAGATGGCTGAATTATATGCGTTTAAAATTGGACCACTTTTCGTTACATACCATTTTTGTAGAATTTGCAGAGTGCACCCCCATATCGAAAACAAAGACGTAGTCCTACGTCAAAAAAAGGTAAACAGGTTATAATAAAATCTATTTCGATGCGCTTTTGAATACTCTATCACGAATCGATTGGGCGGTTCTTTTGGATGGACAGAATTCTCACGATATTTCTGAAACGTTTTGTGCCGTTTCAAACAATTGTATGGATACGAATATACCGGTCCGTCGCTCTGCTATCTTCCCCGTATGGAGCACGTTTGTTCTAAGAAAATTAGAACGGAAACGTAACGCTTTCCGGCGTAGGTTACATCACCGCAAACCTGAAAACAAACGTAGCTTTCATCTTGCATGTAATGAGTATCGTCAGCTGAATGCATCGCTATATAAATGGTTCGTTTTTGCGGGTGCAATCTGGATTGATCCGAAACCCTAAAAATATTTGGAATTTTGAACTCGAAGAGAAAGCTTTCCACAATTCCAACGAACATTTTTCTCCCCAATGTGGAGTAATAAATAGGTAGAGAGAAATGCAAATTGTTTGCTACTACTACTAATCGATTACCTCATCAGAATTGAATTTAGCACTATTAAATGTACCGGGTAACCTAGTAAAAGTATCTCAAAACTGGTAACGCTTCCAATGGTTACAAAAGCCGCAAAGAAATTAAAAAGTACATTCTCGCCAGGCCCCGAACGGCATTCCTTCTCTTGCAAGCAGTCTTTCATGGTTCCTGTCCAATAAGATTACCGTTTTACAAAGAATATACACTGAAACCTCCATTTACGAACTCTTTTTTACGTAATATTCGTTTTACATAACTTTTATACGAACCAAATTCAAAATAACGAACTCTTTTTTTACGAACCAAGTTCGTAAAAAAAGTTTGAGTACGTTCAGTACAGTATGAAGTTGTATCCAATTTAACGTATTGTTAGCTAACTATTACTAATAAATGTTTGGTATTTTCGGAATGAGGTTGACGCTTTTGAGCCATTTTGTAATCCAAGATGGCGACTTCCGGTTTGAATAAATTCTCTATAGACTAAACAATATAGGCATTTTCGGAATGGGATGACTTCCGAGTGAGCACACTTTTTGATGTTCCTAACATTAGTTTTTCCGGAAATAATGTCAGAAAGCGATTTGCAATGCCATCTGACAATCTTAAATGGCGCCATCTGAAAAAGCAAAATATTCTATAGCCCTATTAATATGGGTACTTTTAAACTAGCTGAGTAGATTCCGAAATTCGCATGTCAATATATGATTAAACATGAAAATTTAAAATGACGACTTTCAATTGCTATCTACACGACAAATCCGTTCCAAAAACACCCATATTGCTAAGGTTTTGTAAAGTTTTGCTCAACCGGAAGTCGCCATCTAGGATTTCAAAATGCTAAGGTTTTAAACAGTTTTTCTTAACCCGAAGTCGCCATCTTGGATTTCAAACTGACATCACTGATCGATTTCCGCAATTTACTTATCACACCCGTTCCAAAAACACCCATATTGTTAAGGTTTTAAAAAGTTTTGCTCAACCAGAAGTCGCCATCTTAGATTTCAAAATGACGTCCTTCGTCGATTTCCGCAATCTACTTGTCATGCCCGTTCCAAAAATACCCATATTGTTAAGGTTTTAAAACATTTTGCTCAAACGGAAGTCGCCATCTTGAAATTCAAACTGACATCACTGATCGATTTCCGCAATTTACTTATCACACCCGTTCCAAAAACACCCATATTGTTAAGGTTTTAAAAAGTTTTGCTCAACCGGAAGTCGCCATCTTAGATTTCAAAATGACGTCCTTCGTCGATTTCCGCAATCTACTTGTCATGCCCGTTCCAAAAATACCCATATTGTTAAGGTTTTAAAACATTTTGCTCAAACGGAAGTCGCCATCTTGAAATTCAAAATGACGGCACTCATCGGTTTCCGCAATCTACTTGTCAAGCCCTTTCCAAAAATATCTAATATCCGTCATGTACTCATCAAGCCAGTTGCGAGAATATCTTAATTCACTTCACTTGCATTTTGATCGATTCATTTTATCTGCTATTATTTATAGTGGTTACGCATGTCGATCTTTAGACCTGTGCTCAAAGACGACCTTAATTGATCTGTGACATCCGTTGAACTTCATACTATGTAGATAGAGCATTATATCATGAACCTCATAGAATATACAGAGGAAAAAACATGTTTTAATCCACCTAGCGGTGCAATTGTGCCTTTCTCATTTCTTCAAACTATGACTCCATGGCCGATTATGTTCAATATAATTGTGGAAATGTCTATTACATTCTTAATACACTTTGCACCTACACACGCTCGCCAGCCACGGACCTGATATCCTCCTTACTTATTTACGCTCCTGTAAAATCCTTAAATCCTATGGCAGTCGAAAGAAAATTGGGTTGACGATTTTCAGATTGATTGTATAACCTTTCTACAGTGTGTACCACATTTATACGTTCACCCTGGTTTTTCAGTATAACTTTTTTTTCGTTCAAGCAAACTGCACCAATTTTTCGTCGTTTATTTTAAAACTTAATCAACGATGTTTCTCGAAATTTCGAAACCCTGGTGCGTTTCGTTCGTTTGTTATGGCAATTTAAGCGAAAAATGTGTCCCTTATTTATCCTTTCATCCTATTTTCTCAGATTAACTCTTTTCAGTCAAATTCAGATCGAGATAAAATTCAATAGCAGCTGAAAATGTTTTCTATGTAATATGAAATCTAGTCGATTCATGCATTTTGGAGATATTTGGCATCGAAAGTACGAATTCGATTTCATGTGGTCCCCCTAAGAAAAAAAAAAAATGTATTGCTTATGTAGGAATTTCATATGTGACCGGAAGGTTCGATCTATATCTCCGGAACCATATGATCGATCCGTACAAAATTTTATAGACATCTATGGGGATTATATACCTTTCATTTGGGACTAAGTTTGTGAAGATCGTCCCAACCATGCTTGATAAACTGATGTGAGTTTGTTAATTTTTATAGGTGGCGATTCTTCCGGGGCACTTCCGGAACCGTCTATGATGGTCAATGCGGTCGACGAGACTTTGGATGACTGTTAGTGACCTAGAACTATAAATCCAATCAGTTGCGGTTCGCCTTTATACATTTTTTGCAGTATCCGTTGAAATAGGGATTTTCTGCGTGATCGTACTCATCATCCTGAAATTCCGGAACATGAAGTCAAATCCACACAAAATTCAATAGCAACCGATAAAAACGTTGTACCATTCATTTAAGACTAAGTTTGTGATGATCGGTTCAGAAAATGCCGAGAAACTGATGTGGACTAATTATAACAAGATTTTCTATGTAGCCGTACTCTTCAACTCGTATCTCCGGATCCAAATGTCGGATCAAAATGAAATTCAACAACAGCCGATGGGCACGTTGTACCTTTTCATTTGCGACTAAGTTTGTGAAAATCGGTTCAGCCATCTCCGAGAAACCGATGTGGACATTTTGTTGACATGCCTGCACATACACACACATACATACACACATACAGACATTTTCCGATCTCGACGAACTGAGTCGAATGGTATATGACACTCGGCCCTCCGAGCCTCGGTTAAAAAGTCGGTTTTTGGAGCAATTGCATAACCTTTCTATATGAGAAAGGCAAAGAAGATGAAAATAGATGAGAGCAGTTCCTTCATTTGTTTTCGTTGCTACAATAAACTGTATCAACCAAATGATCCCGAGACCAAAGAAACCGTTGCAGGACCATCGAGAATCGCTGTTCTAAAGGGGCTAGGCGTAGCGTATTGGTAAATCGATTGCCTTGTACGCAGCGCACCTGGGTTCGAGTCCCGACCCCGCACATAGGGTTAGAAATTTTTCATAAGAGATTTTTCTAACCTGAAGAGGTGAATAACCTTAAGGTTAAAACCTCTATAATCGAAATAAAAAAAAAAAAAAAGAAAAATCGCTGTTCTAGGTATATTATCGAAATTATGACATGATTGTTTTTTAATTTTCCATTCTATTCTACAAACTATTAACACGAACTCTTGTTCTTTGAAACCTTTTTTCAGAGTCCTTCGAAACATTGACCGCCATTACAGGACCTTCCGGATTCGTTCCATTTTCCTACCAAGGTAAATAATAAAAACCTGTTTTAATCCACCTAGCGGTGCAATTGTGCCTTTCACAATCATGAACACGAGAATGTGGGCGTTGTTTATATTCTTTAAAAGCTTTCAAATGCATATATTACATTTTATTATTATACATGACATGACATCTATATACAAGAAAAGAAATCATTATTCGAGTTCTAAAATTTTGTAAAAGAAAAAACAGCCACGGTAATATTGAACTGAAAAAGGTGCGAAATCGGCAAAGTCCCAAAAAGTCGATTTTTATAAAAAAAAATTTTTTCGAGATAGCATGAAATCTCGACGTTTCATGCATTTTAAAGATGTTTGGCATCAAAAATACAAACTCGATTTCTGAAATTTCATGCCCCCCCCCTTTGAAAAAAAAATTTTGAGTTCCGGCTTATATGGGAATTTCATATGTGACCGGACGGTTCAGTCTATATTTCCGGAACCATATAAGCGATCCGTGCGACATCTGTTAAGATAATATAGCTATCATTTGGGACTAAGTTTGTGAAAATCGGCCCAACCATTTCCGGGAAACTGATATGAGTTTGCTAATTTTTAAAGATGGCCACTTTTCCCGGGCACTTCCGGAACCATCTATGGTGGTCAATGTAGTCAACGAAAGCTTGTTTGGCCGTCGGTGACCTAGAACTGCAAATTTAAGTTGTTTGAGAGACATTTTAGCGAACGACATTTTTGCTTTCATCGGAGTATTGGTTTGAATCACAATTTGCTATGTGATCGCACGCCACAACCCGTAATTCCGGAACCGGAAGTCGGTTGGGGATAAAATTTAATAGCCATTTACGGGGACGCAACATCTTTCATTTGAGACTAAGTTTGGTTGATTCGGTCTAGCCATCTCCGAGAAACCAATGTGACTGTTATGGCAGTACACGTGGATTACGTAGAACTATCAAAAAAGGCAAAAATATCTTTTTCGGAAAAAATGTGGGTTAGCCCCTTTTGGGCGCCAGCCATTCAACTATTGAAATACATAAACTAAATAGCAATGGAATATAATGTTAGTTAATTCCGAATTGTTTGGTATAAAGACGGATTTCAGGCCCAGAACCATTTTTTGGAATCTCATTGAGTGCCCTCAAAATGGAACTGAAAAAAAGTTGGAATCCCGAGCAAATTCTCATGGGTCTGAACCCATACACCATACAACCCCTCGAAAAAACCATGAATATGACTTCACAACCATCACCAAATATGGGATTTGCCGGACCATGGTGATGGTGTTTTCATGTGTTAACCCCATTTAAACCACTATCAAAAAAAACATGGAGTGGGGGTGAAATTGAACCATGACCATGGGAGTATTATGGGCTTTTCGTTTGCTCGGGATACACCGTTATAAAAACTGGACTATGACAATCAAATAATTTTTATTCGAACAACGATAAAAAAAATCTTGGATTTGCTTAAATTATACAGAAAAGAACAATGGATCATGACAGGACTACTAACCGGATACTGTACGAGTAAATATCATCTTATGAAAATTGGTAAACTTACAAATGATAAATGCCGCATTTGCGGATGAGAAAATGAAACAACACAGCAATCCTCTCTACTCTTCGAACTGATGCAACGCATAGTAAAAGACGGCAAAGAAACACTGGAGGCATTTGATATTTGGACTGCGAATCCCAATCAGGTAATAAACTTCATACGAAGCGCGGTACATAGCTGAGAAGAGTGCTTATTTCAATAAAGACAATTCTAGAGAAAATTTTCAATAGGACGTAAGTAACATTGAGAGCCTCTCTTTGTTTACTTTCTCTTTCGTTTATTACGACGTCATTACAACACTATGTACTAATTTTCCAGTACATGTCGAAAGCCGACGGTTTTTACTACAATATTATGAAAAGAGTAGAGTAATAAATGTTAAAATGGCCGAGTAATGAACGGAAGAGAAAGACCTCAAAGAGAATCTCTCATTGTTACTTACGTCATATTGAAAATTTTCTCTAGAATTGTTCACAAAATAGGGATGAGCCAAGTAGATAATACACTAAGATTGATGACAATGATGGTCCCATCTCATACCCCCACAATGGTGTTAGATGAACGATTCATCTAGAAGATATTTAATATTTTAACTCATGACAAGAACAGTTAACAAAAAACCGGACTGGTTCAATTTGCAGACATAGCCTTTCCTTCAAAAGAACGTAACCAGATACATTTCGAATATTCCGCCAACAACCAGGGTCCATCAAGAAAGTTTCCATTCCGGGAAGATACTCGATAGAATCGGGAATTGAACCCAATAGCTTCCATTTCCGATAATTTTCTGTAACACTCCTCCTGTCTGACCAAGACATCGGTACTGCCACCTGCTAAGGTGACAAGTGACGAGCCTAGTGGCAGTGCAGAGTCCGGTCGAGTTATATCATCCACATCAGACCCCTTTATTGAAAGTTTCCTTCCATTTACACATGACAATCAAGGGATATTCCTATCCGAGAACATCCTAATCAGGAATTGAACCCGATGTCTAGTTAGTTATCAGAAGGAGTCATCACCTACTCAAAGAACTAACTCCGTTATCATTATCGCAGCAATAACTGAGATTAACTCTATTGTCGAGCAAAGCCAACACAACTCCATCATCAAATCAGAGCCTGATCACAACAAAAACTAAAAGCTTTGATTCTACCCGACAAGTTCTTAGTACTGACCACCACGTTCGATTAAGGAAGGAGCATTCCCCAATAGATCTAAATGTTGATTGCGGTGATGCATCTCACATCCCTTACAAAAAAGCTTAATACTATCGAATTTCGAGGCCAAAATATGAAAAACAAATATATTGTAAAATTTAGAATATAAACATTAATAGATCAGAAATCAATATACTGGAACCCTGTTGCGATCCTCTATTCAGGCTATTCCCGTTTTTATAACAAAACTAAAACTTCTAAACACCTTTGGACCATGGCTGAATACAATCAACACGCCAAAACAACTGTCATCTCAAAAAATAGCAATATTTCTGCATCATTACAAAAACGCAACGTTGTTAGTAAATTGGAAAAATAGACAAGAAGTTGAATAGCTAAACTCAAAACTTTCAGCTATGCCAACATCTTGCCAAGTTGCCAATTCCACGCCCAACACTTTAAGAGTAAAAACTCCGGCCCAGCTCACTTCCACGCACTCACTGGACTCCAACTCCGGTTCTTTCTTCGGCTCTTCCTGGCCAGGATTAAGTGTTGAACACTTGACGGATCGGAGCGAACTGAAGCCCAGAACCGGTGACCAGTAGCGAAGTGCGTTGTTAACCGGAAATTAATAACCTGCCGTGTGTGCTTCTTGGCTCTCCGTATGTGTGTGTGTGAGTGTCGATGCTTGAATGTGCGTCCGCGCGCTCGGGGACATCAAAAGTCCTGTCACGCGCGCAGCTTCGGAAAAAAGGCATCGATAGAATGGGCAGTGCCAATGGGAATAGAGGAAACATAAATGATATTTGAATACCTTACCCACTTTGTTTTGCTGGTCCCTGCGGCGCGGGGAGGCCCGAAACGATCGACGCACGGTGTGCGCACAGTAGCCAACCAATGGTGGCGGATGGTTCCGACGCACGGTCATGCAATGATGGCCCTAACCGAATCCGGTGCGCGATGCGATTGAGTGTGTTACGCATGGTGAAGGCACAGTTGGAAATGTGCGGGTGGTTAGATTGACGGAAACTCTACAGTTTTCTTGGTTCGATTATGATCTACTGAAGAACCGAAAATCACTTTTTTCAAACAAAGAAACCTATCTGCTATCCAAATAAACCTAATGAAACGAAATAGAGACGTTTTGTTTTCACTGTGCACCTTCCTGTCAGGCGTTTATGACTCAAGACAACCGATTTGGACGCAACTATCATTGCGCGGAGTGAGCATTACACTTGAATTCAAATCAGACGATCGGAGAGAAAAAAAAGTCGGATAATTTACTGTTCATGTGTACCTGTTTTCGGCGGCTTGATGGCCTGTTCGACCCATAAAGGATTACCATAGAATTGAAAATGTATGCATGCTTTGTACCAATATGGATTTCCGGAGAAGTATTGTTGTCTACTTTTGATGTCCAAAAATAGAAACAAAACTCAATTCTAGGCTCCGTTCGTTTGAAATCGTTTTCAGTCCAAATTAAAAGTAGTTAAAGTGAAACTCACTGCTGTTTGGTGCAATAAAAGATAGTTGAAAATAAACGATAAGTTGGAATTGGGCAACTTTCATTTCAAAAACAATGTCATCCATCTAACTTTATAAACGAGTCGACTGCCTCTTTGGAGTTTTGATTTTAATCCATCTAGTGTCATGCGAATCCACCTGCTCAATTTTGTTGGTAAGCCATGTTCTTAGATTAACGGCAGCAGGTTTCGTTTAACTGGTTCGTACGCTGCTTAAAAATCAGAAACTGGCGATGGAAATGTTATTCACATGTTACGTCATCAACGCCTTTAGTTCGTCATTGATATTTTCGAAATCTAGTCTAGAAGGATTCACAGATCGTCCATTAACTTCAATATCTATTTGTTTGGTGCGGTATCTTCCCTGTTCGTTTATGCGTTCAGTAATTACTCGAGATATTCATGGTACTTATTGAATTACATATACGACAGATTAGTTTGAGCAATAGCCTAAAGGAAGGAAGAATTATTTTTCCCAATTTTCTGCGAAATATACAGATTGTATAGTCCTAAAATGTTAAACGTTAGTATACTAATTTTATGAAATTTTTCCTGACCTTCTGTGATTAGACAACCGCATTCTCTTCAACAATTGATTTTCTTTTAATATATTTTTATATGTTAATTTCTGGCAAATACTTTGTTCTGGAGAATTTTGGAACTTTTGTAAACGCGCATTTTCGCAGAAGCAATGAAGTTTCTGTCTATTCTGTGTTCCCAAATACGAGAGATTTTTAAAACAAAAATAGTTGTCTTCAAATATTGCAAATGGATTTTCAATCTGTCAATTTCATTTGAAAGAATGAAACTTTGTTAATTTTGTTTTAATGAGAAAATTGCGGGAGCGTTAATCCTTAAAAAAAACATTTTTTTTTTGAAAATGGTATGGCTACCCGGGGCTATTTAGACCACGGGGGTAATTCAAGCCCCCTCGATTGCTCAGAAAATCGTAAGACTTTATGACTTTCGTACTTATTTGTGGAAGCGCCATTCTGAAACATACAACGTGTTTCATTTTTTTGCCATCCTAAAAACAAAAGTCATTACAATGGTAAAACCGTGATTTTTTACATTTCTTATAAAAGAAATGCATAGAATTCGCTCAAACTTTCAAGGATTTTTCCGAGGCCCGGAGGGGCCGAATCTTGTATACCAATCGACTCAGCTCGACGATTTGGGACAATGTGTGTGTGTGTGTATCTGTGTGTATGTTACGGATTGTCGACAAACTCTCATTCGTGTTTCTCAGCAATGGCTGAACCGATCTTATCCAAACCAATTTTAAATAAAAGACCTATCACCCAGACAGAACGCTATTAATTTGTTTTTGATTCTGATGCTTAGTTTCCAAGATGTGAATATTTGAAAGTGTAAAAATGGTGTTTTTTGCAGTTTTTTAAATTATCAGCCGAAAGCTATAAAAAGCTATGTTAATAACTCCAAGCAACGGCGTAGTCGAGATTAGGCTTCAGGATTCAACCCCACTTCTTGACACCCAGCCAAAAAATAATTAGATTGATGAAAATAATTCATTGATGTTGACTGATTTCATTCAATATTACAATAATAATTATCAAATCAGTACATCACATACGTCTCCCAACCTTTGAACGGAACAGATCGTTGTACTTCACAGTGGTGTTCGGTTTGTAAATTTCAGTGAGTGAAGGTCGTCCTTTGTTCGTTCGTTAGCTGCCGTTCTGCTGGTGCCGGTAGTAAATCCAGTACATTGTTTTCGCTGGTGCGGAACAATCGACGTATTTGCAGATAAGTTTTGTTTGATTTTTTCCTCTTTTGCTTTCTTTCCTTTTCCCTTCTTTTACTCTACCTTGTAATCAAATAATAAGACATATCCCCGTTTATATAACGCTCTGCCCTCGTGCTTAAATGGCCGAGGGCGAAATACCATCTGATGTTATCATGGAAGTCCCTGATCCCCCTAACACTCGCATTGCTCCCCGTATAAAGTAGTACCCACAAGATTCTTCTGGGCCATGGGTGGTATATTTTCGGGCCGGAGAGAAACCGGTTAATATATTAAAACTTTCTCAGGATCTAACTGCTACCTACCCGGCCGTAACTCAGATAACACGTGTTCGGGCAAACAAGATGCGTTTTCTGTTGAATGATTTCGACCAGGCAAACGCGATTGCTTGCTGTGAGCGCTTTACGCAGGAATTTAAGGCGTACGTGCCTGCTATTGCCATAGAAATCGATGGGGTAGTGTCCGAACCGGGCCTGCAATGCGAAGAACTGTTGGAGCAGGGGGTTGGCTGCTTTAAAGACTCCTCACTTCAACAGATTATGATCTTGGAATGCAGACAATTGCATACCGCAAACACCGAGGGAGGTAAGACTACCTACTCTCTATCAGGCTCGCTTCGGGTGACATTCGCCGGGTCCTCTCTTCCCAACTACATCCTCCTTGATAAGGTTCGCCCACCTGTTCGCCTGTTTGTACCGAGGGTCATGAGTTGCAGCAATTGCAAGAAGTTGGGCCACACAGCCACATATTGTGGAAATAGGAAACGATGCGGCAAATGCGAGGGAGAGCATGAGGATGAATCTTGCGGCAAAGAAACTGGAAAGTGTATTTGCTGCGGAGGCCCTTCGCATGCTCTTAAATCATGCTCGGGGATAAAATTAAGCGCTCCCTTAAGGAGCGCTCGAGGCGCTCTTATGCAGAAATGCTAAAGAATGCTTCGTCATATGTCCTGTCCGAAAAACTTTTTTCTGGTTTGGCTTACGTTGAGCAAGAATCTGATGATCCTCAAGAGGGAACATCTCTCGTTAACCCGGGGGAGTTCAGGAAGAGGAAAAATCTAGCCTCCCCTAGACTATCTCGTAAGGATCCCAAGATGTCCTCCTCTGAGAGTGCGCCACCAACATCTAATAAATCCAACGGAAGTGCTGCCCCTCTTTTTCAAACCGACACTCAGCCCAGTAATGGACTAATGAAATTTTCTGACATCGTGGACTTAATATTCACAGCTTTCAATGTTACTGATCCTCTTAAAAGCCTTCTGATACGTTTTCTCCCTATAGTGCAAACATTTTTGAAGCAGTTGACTACTAAATGGCCCCTCCTTGCAGCGATCGTATCCTTCGATGGCTAAGTCATCGAACGAGGTCACCGATTCGATCACTGTTCTACAGTGGAACAACAGAAGTATACTCCCGAAAATCGATTCCTTCAAATTTTTACTAAATAGTTTTAAATGTGCTACTTTCGCGTTATGTGAATCTTGGTTAACTTCCGATAAAAATTGCAACTTCCACGACTTTAATATAATTCGTCTGGATCGAGAAAACCCCTAAGGAGGAGTACTTTTTGGGATTAAAAAATGCTATTCTTTCAACCGAATTAACCTCCCTTCGGCACCAGGCATTGAAATTGTCGCTTGTCAAGTTTCTATCAAAGGCAAATATCCTTGCATTGCTTCCATCTACATTCCTCCTAGAGTTTCGATTCCTACACCACCAGCACGCGCGTGCGTGTTGGATTTATCGCTATGCTCGACATCGCTACAGTTAGATTGCAGGTGGAAGGTGATCCCTGATCCCCACGGTAGCGATCATTTGCCTATTGTGATTTCAATTGCTAACGGTTCAAGACCATCGGAAACAATCAATGTCTCGTATGACCTCACACGGAACATTGATTGGAAGAGTTACGCGACCGCGACATCCGTTAAAATCGAATCCACTCAAGAACTTCCTCTGGAGGAAGAGTACAGGTTTTTGGCTGGCTTGATTCTCGGCAGCGCGAATCAAGCACAGACTAAACCAGTACCGGACGTGAATACCAAAGGACGGTCTCCCACCCTGTGGTGGGACAAGGAGTGCTCAGAGTTATACGCGGAGAAGTTCACTGCCTATAAGGCCTTCCGGGAAGACGGGTTACTCGCTGGCTATCAACAGTACGCGTCGTTAGAAAAGCGAATGAAGAGTCTAATGAAAGCCAAAAAACGCAGTTATTGGCGCCGGTTCGTCGACAGGTTAACGAGAGAAACAGCGATGAACACTCTTTGGGGTAGGGCTCGACGTATGCGTAATCGAAACAGTACCAACGAGAACGTGGAATATTCAAACCGCTGGATATTCGCTTTCACCAAGAAGATCTGTCCGGACTCTGTCCCGGTACAGAAAACGTACCGCGCCGCGTCTCCTCACGACACTGCGAACGAAACGCCGTTTTCGATGGTGGAATTCTCACTTGCTCTCTTGTCATGCAACAATAATGCCAACGGATAGACAGAATCAAATTCTATTTTTTGAAGAATCTACCTGACACTGCAAAAAGGCGTTTGCTGAACTTATTTAACAAGTTTCTTGAGGGTAACATTGTCCCTCATGACTGGAGGCAAGTGAAGGTAATCGCCATTCAAAAACCAGGAAAACTTGCCTCCGACCACAACTCGTATCGACCGATTGCAATGCTGTCCTGTATTAGGAAGTTGTTAGAGAAAATGATCTTGTTTCGCCTCGACAATTGGGTTGAAGCAAATGGCTTACTGTCAGATACACAATTTAGCTTCCGCAAAGGCAAAGGGACGAACGATTGTCTTGCGTTGCTCTCAACAGAAATTCAAATAGCTTATGCTAGCAAAGAGCAGATGGCATCAGTCTTCTTGGATATTAAGGGGGCTTTTGATTCTGCTTCTATCAACATTCTGTCAGAGAAGCTGCACCAGCATGGTCTTTCACCAATTTTAAATAACTTTTTGCTAAACCTGTTGTCTGAAAAGCACATGCACTTTTCGCATGGCGAATTAACAACTTCGCGATTTAGCTACATGGGTCTTCCCCAGGGCTCATGTCTAAGTCCCCTGCTCTACAATTTTTACGTGAATGACATTGACGATTGTCTTGCCAATTCATGCACGCTAAGGCAACTTGCAGACGACGGGGTGCTCTCTGTTACAGGGTCCAATGATGCCGATTTGCAAGGACCATTGCAAGATACTTTGGACAATATGTCTGCTTGTGCTCTTCAGTTAGGTATCGAGTTCTCCACGGAGAGAAGTGAATTGGTTGTCTTTTCTAGGAAGCGTGAGCCGGCGCAACTCCAGCTTCTACTCACGGGTGTAACGATCAATCAGGTCTTCACATTCAAATATCTCGGGGTCTAGTTCGTCTCTAAAGGTATCTGGGAATGTCACATTAGGTAACTGAAACAGAAATGCCAACAAAGGATCAATTTTCTCCGGACAGTAACTGGAACATGGTGGGGTGCCCACCCAGGAGACCTGATCAGGTTGTACCAAACAACGATATTATCAGTGTTGGAGTACGGATGTTTCTGCTTTCGCTCCGCTGCGAACATACACTTCATCAAACTGGAGAGAATCCAGTATCGTTGCTTGCGCATTGCCTTGGGTTGCATGCACTCGACCCATACGATGAGTCTCGAAGTGCTGGCGTTCTACCGCTGAAAAATCGATTATGGGAACTCTCATATCGATTGCTCATCCGATGCGATATCTTGAACCCGCTGGTGATTGAAAACTGCGAGAGGCTCGTTGAGCTTAAGTCTCAAACCCGTTTTATGTCCTTGTACTTCGACTACATGGCACAGAGCATCAATCCTTCTTCATATAATCCCGACCGTGTCTCCTTTTTTGGTACTTCTGATGCAACTGTATTCTTCGACACATCCATGCAGGAAGAGACCCGTGGAATCCCGGATCATATACGCCCACAAGTTATCCCTAATATATTTTATAATAAATTCCGAGAAGTCGACTGCGACAAAATGTTCTACACTGACGGATCAAACCTCGATGGGTTCACTGGCTTCGGTATCTTCAATGATAATGTCACCGCTTCATTCAAGCTCAATGATCCTGCTTCAGTTTACGTCGACGAATTAGCCGCTATTCACTATGCCCTTGGGATCGTCGACACTTTGCCCACAGATCACTACTTCATCATTTCGGACAGTCTTAACTCTATCGAGGCTCTTCGTGCGGTGAAGCCTAAAAAGCAATTTCCGTATTTTCTGGGGACGATACGGGAGTCCTTGTGTACGTTATCTAAAAAATCTTACCAGAATACCTTTGTTTTGGTCCCCTCTCATTGCTCTATCCCGGGTAATGAAAAGGCCGACTCTTTAGCAAAGGTGGGCGCTTTAGAAGGTGACATCTACGAAAGACCAATTTGCTTCAAGGAATTGTTCAGTATTTGTCATCAGAGGACGAACGAAGCCTTGGTTCAGGGGGTGGATGTGGGTCGGGATTTTAGACGTGTAATGTCCCGGCTTATGTCCAACCACAACACATTGGATGTGCATTTGCGGCATATTGGGCTCACAGAGAGTAGTCGGTGCGCTTGTAATGAAGGTTATCAAGACATCGATCACGTTGTCTTGATATGCGCCAGGTATTGTGACGCTAGGTCTCAGTTAAAGAATTCCCTTCGGGCCCGAGGTCTCAATGTCCCAGTTTGGGATATGCTGGCAAATCGAGATCTCCCCTATATGTCCCTTATTTACATCTTTACAAACGGTAAGCATCCCAATTTAGCCCCTCTCTGTTATTTCTCGTTTCCAGAAGCTCCCTGTCCTTCTTTGTAGACCCGACCAGTGCCAGAGTGCCACTATGCGACCGCCATCGCCATGCATAGAAAGAAGCTGAAGCGAGAGCGACTCGATGGTCTGATAACTTTTCCGCGGGTTTGAAGAATACCATCCGCCAACCCGGTACTCGACGACCTACTGACAAGGCACTGTGTCGCTGATCTCCCGTTTGTCCGAAAGTTACAAGTTCTGCTGCTCTCTCCATGTCATCATATACGCCTTCTCTCCCCTATCCTTGATACAACTGCTGCTACACCGATGATGCAAATAAGCCCCCCTTTGAATATCTTAACCAAGCATAAGTCTCCTTCAAAAAAAATAAATTTGTATTCTGTATTAAATTAAATTTGTATTCTGTATTCCTAGTTTTTTTTCTTGTAAATAGAATTGTAAAATTAGTAGAAATTGTAGTTTTAAGATATCTGTGAAATTTCTCATAAATATTTGTTCCCGCTTTTATATACCAAACTATATTTTTAGTTTTAAGCTAACTGTAACATATTTCGTAAAAAAACTATTTCTCCCTTTTTGAATATCAAATTGGATTCCTTGTTTTAAAATTTTTCATTAAAAAAATCTTTTTCCCCCACACTTGTATATAGAACTGTATTTCTAGTCTTAAAATAGCTGTAAAATTCTTCCTCTCATTATAAAAATAATATCTGAACATTGTAACATCCTAGTTTTAAGTATTTAAAATGTAAAAAAACAAAAGAATTTGGCACCGCCAAGCTAACGCATTTGTGCCTATCAAATAAACGAACTGAATAAAAAATTAAAGGATTGTGTACAAAACACGAGCGCTATCACATTGAAAATGCATCATTTTTGGTGTGGCTTTCGCTTAGTGGCAGGGTTGTCACATTCACTAATTTTCTTAAAGGTTTTGCTGAAATCATCGCGGTTTATTATTTTGAATATTTGCAATTCACTAGTAAAGGAACAGAATTAAAAGGCACAACTTTAATACAAGTCAATTAAAAGAATTTTCTAATTGAATTCTTTTTCCATTATATATTCGTCCTAATAAGGACAGTTTGCTAATAACTATTTTCCGGATGCGGGACGAGAATCCTTTAATACAATTCGAACTTAATCGGCGATTCGTTTCTGCTGCATACACACAGATGAACATTCTTTCTCTTTCGCAGCTCAGATCAAACGAGCACTATGTGACACCAGGCGATCTCTTTTACCAACTTTTTGGTGCAGATGGAAGAACCTCCTTTTTGTACGATAAATAAAAATATTTTCATCATTCTTTTTGGTGTGGCTTTCGCATAGTGGCAGGGTTGCCACATTCACTAATTTTCATAAAGGTTTTGCAGAAATCATCGGGGATTATTATTCTGAATATTTGCTTATATTATGATTCAATGGTCAAGGAACAGAATTAGCAAGCACAAACTTAATATAAGTTAATTAAAGAAATTTTCTAATTGAATTCTTTTTCCATTACATATTTGTCCTAATAAGTACGGTTTGCTAATAACCACGGACGAAAATCCTATGGAATTAGGAATCAGAATATATTGGCTCAAATGGCACGTTCCCCGTACATAGTCGGGGATTTGTGCCTTGCCGTGTGTTTTCATCATTTCCTGAGCGGAAGGAAAGGACAAGGAGGTAATATCTGCACCCCATGTAACCATTTGTGACCACAATCGTGTATGACTGGTAGCAAGATCAACATGATTACTGTTCCAAAGCCCAGTAACCTGCAGTCTGTATGCACATGATAGTGCTTCTTGTTTTAAGTGTATGTGTAATGGTTTGATATTTAGAAGTGCCTCAAGAGCAGCAGTCGGAGTCGTGGTGAAAGCACCAGTCAACGCCATGAGCGCCATTCTTTGCAGATGGTTTAGCTTTGACTGGACTGTCACCACCTCTCCCCTCTGCCACCACACAAGGCATCCGTATGACAGTATTGGACGTACAATTGTCGTGTAAATCCAATAGATGTATTTAGGTTTGAGACCCCAGGTCTTTCCAAAAGTTCGTCTGCACTGCCCGAAGGCCATGCACGCTTTCTTGACTCTGAACTCAATGTGAGCAGACCAATTCAGTTTGGAATCCAATATGACTCCAACGTATTTGACTTGATCTGCACACAGTAGCTCAGAATCAAAGAACTGCAAGGGACGAACCCCGGTTGTTATTCGCTTCTTCGTGAAAAGAACCATTGAAGTTTTGCTTGGGTTAACTGATAGTTTAACTTGTCGACACCACTGTTCGACAGCTCTTAATGCCTGTTGCATCAAGTCAAAGATTGTTCCGATGCAAAATCCAGTAATTAGTATTTGGTAATCGTCAGCAAACCCGTAGGTTGGAAATCCAAGCTCATTGAGTTTCTTCAACAAGCCGTCAGCTACTAAGTTCCATAACAAAGGTGACAGAACGCCGCCCTGAGGACAACCGCAAATACTCAACTTCCGTATCTCAGCCTGTCGCAGTGACGAGCAAAGTATGCGGTTACTAAGCATTGCGTTTATCCAACCTGAGATACATGCAGGTATCCCATGACCGCGCGTCGCTTCCAGAATAGACTGGAAGGACACATTGTCAAAAGCACCCTCAATATCTAGGAATACACCCAAGCTAGATTGCTTGAGCGAGAAGGCTTTCTCAATGTTGTAAACAACATCGTGAAGCAGAGTGATCGTGGATTTCCCACACTGATATGCATGTTGCATTTTGTGCAGTGGATATTCAACTAAACTAACGTTCCTGATGTGATGATCGATTATCCGTTCCAAAGCATTCAGAAGCAAAGAACTTAAGCTAGGTCTAAAACTCTTGGCTTCTTTATAGCTTGAACGCCCTCCTTTGGGGATAAATCTAACAGTTATTTCTCGCCATGCTTTCGGGATATACCCGGTAGCAAGACTGGAAAGCAAAATCTTTTTCAAGACATGTTTAAGAATCTCAAATCCCTTTGGCAGTAGCACGGGAAGTATTCCATCTTTTCCGGGTGATTTGTATGGAGCAAAGCTGTCAACTGCTCACTTGACCGATTCAGTGGAAACCAATGTGCGTGCTAACGCCCACGAGGCCGAATCACCAGAATGAGATCTGCGAACATTGTTCAACTCCGGATCGATACAACCTGGAAAGTGTGTGTCGAAGAGACAATTAAGAACGTCTTTTTCGTCCGTCACATTAACACCATCTCTGGTTTTTAAGGAGTTCATCTGAAAATCATTCGATTTGGAGATAGTTTTATTTAATCTGCTAGCCTCGTTCAGACTAGAGACATTAGTGCATAGGCTTTGCCAGCCAGCCCGTTCTGCAGATCTAAGACATTTCTTATATGCACTACGAGCTGACCTGAAAGCCCTGGAGTCATCACGCTGACGCCGGTTCCAAGCTCTTCTCATAACTTTCTTCATTCTTTCAAGCTCAGCCCTCCACCAAGGGGTTCCCCTAGTCGATTTAACAGTACGAAGTGGACAAGCTTCTTCGTAGGATGCTAATATGAATGAGCTCGTCGTATCCACGACGTCATCTAAGTCGTCTAGTTGACTAATTATTGAAAAAAATCCATGAAATTTAGTCGCCAAGTTTTTCAAATAGAGGTCCGAGTTTGTAGATATAGGATTACGATATGTCACCATATTGAAGGTGACATCAAAATGATCGAAAAATATATATTTATGATCGGATAGAGACGGTTCAGTTTCATTTGGAACCTGCCAATTTCCCAGTTCATGCAAAATTCTATCAGAGCAAAGTGTTATGTCTAACACCTCCTCCCTCCCAGACCTCGCAAAAGTTGGTCGGTTTCCCACATTCAGAATATGGAGATTTGTACTACTTATGTACTCCATCAGTTCAGAGCCTCTCAGATTGATGTCTGAGCTGCCCCAAATGATGTGATGAGCATTCGCATCACTGCCGATAATGAGCGGAAGCCCATTTCTGCTACAATATGATACAACGCTTTTGAAATCATCAGAAGGAGATGATTCGTTATGCGGTAGGTATGCTGAACAGTATATATATTTCTTGTCTACGTTTCCGACAGTCAATGTAACTGTGACAACACAGATATCGCGAGTTGTGAGCTCCGATATGAGACACGCGTCAATAGCCTTATTTGCAAGAATGCAAGCACGAGGCATTTCACGTGGGTTAGTCATGCCTGTCTTGTTGTAAGCAATGAAGGCAGTGTTAAGTAACTTTCCAAAATAGAAGTTTCCTTTATGGAAATACGGTTCTTGAACCAATGCTATGGAAGCTTTACCTTCCTGCATGAGTCGAGATAAATTCATAGTTGCTGTACGTTTATGTTGGAGATTGACTTGTGCTATTCTAACCATTGTTGATTAGAGAACTGTACATTTCATCTCCAACACAAATTGCACAACAACTAGA
Source organism: Topomyia yanbarensis (assembly GCF_030247195.1). NCBI lineage: Eukaryota > Metazoa > Arthropoda > Insecta > Diptera > Culicidae > Topomyia > Topomyia yanbarensis. Next base: position 347,516,902 of record NC_080671.1, read on the forward strand.
GGACACCAAACGAGTTGGGATGTTAACGCATTTAGCGAGCCATATCAGGTTTAAATGGGACATGATCATTTGATTCCCACGATTTGCGAAGAAAATAAGGGTCCACTGTGTCAGAGATTCGCATAACACAGTAAGGGCAAAACCCAAAATGCTCCGTGCGCGACTGGCATATTTTAGACCCTCCAGTCATTAAGTCCTCGGCACGGAACTACACCTTGACTTAGGGTCTCCTACTTTCAGTCGCCTCCTACGACATGGGAGCAGGACTCCAGTGGCTCAATTCTAGGCCGGATACCACACGGCCTCTGGGCAGGTTCATCTGTACACATCGAAATTTGATAATCGAAACTCAACAAAACTTCACCGAACTACCATCAGCCGAGAGTCTCAGCAAACCCCCAGCCAACAAAAATTCGGCAAAATTAAGTGGATCATCGGTGAAAAAAAAATCGGTGTGTAGAGTGAACGTTCCGCTGCGTAATGCAGCATACTGGGGAGTTCGCCCGACTCTTCCCAGGCTCCGTTCGCCATTGAGAATGTTTTAAACCCCCTCAACAATTTTACCCATAGCACGGGTCGCATGAAACTATGGAATTGGGGTTCCCTGTTTGGTAGATTTTTACCACTGAAACAGGTAGTCCGTAGTGTAATTCTTAGCCGGTTGAAAAAACCACTACCGACACTACACGGCTTATCTAGGCTGTTCGGTGAAAGAAGCTGACATTGAAGAACAGCTTCCATATTTAGATGGGCGACCAGCCAGCCGTCCTAATAAGTACGGTTTGCTAATAACCATGTTTTGGGTTACGGACAAAAATCCTATGGAACGATTTGAGCCTTACCTGCACAACTAATGTTAACAGTATGAGCCAACAATTTGGAACTGCGAACTAAATCCTTCCAGTGGACAGATAAACGTTCCCCTTCTGTAGCTCGTGTCAAATAAAAGATCCAACAGCTATTCTACAAGCAACAGTAGCGATAATCTAATTGGTTCTGCCAGAAGAGCAAGTATGGCAATGAAGGAATTCGGTCAAAAATATTTCTTTTATATCAAGCGATGGAATGTATAGAATGCTTATGAATGACGAGATGAGGTTCGTGTTAGGGAAAGTCTTGCGCAAATTTTGTGAAAATTGTATACGGTTATCCCTATTTATTCCATATTTACGGACTTTTCAATAATGTGCCAATAAAACACACAGATAAATTTGATAACAATTTTTTACTGGATTTTTCAATAGTGTACAGTTGAAATACTAATTTATAGTTGCAACCAATTTTTAAGTTGAATTCTCTGAATCGATTAGTGTATAAATGCCGCAAATCCATCAACAATTAACAACGCTACAGTAATTTAAAATTATTCCACAATTTCGACACGCAGTTCGAAATCAGATTTTTGTTTTACACCTAGCTCCAGCCCCATATAGTAGAGTAAAGCATTTTCAATGCTAAAAATCCCATACTGGCTTTAGCAAAGCAAGGAAATTTAAGGCCAAAACCATTCTATTTTGAAATGGCTACGAATTGCACAGTAACTGTGTCAGGCTTGAAAGAAGATTCTATCTCAATATATTCACGCTATGATTTACCCAACCACGAGTCGATCACCCTCTGAATTGAAGTGATGGATCATGACCGGCTGGGAAAAGCAAAAGCAAAAGGAGTATGGTGATGCGAACATTGCACGAAAATGTATAGCCTTACTTTTCTTCAGTTTTGAGACCTTGTTTTGATTCTACCCAACATGAAATTTGGTTCGAATTGCTTTTAAATTACCATGTAACCAAGCTCGCTAAACTGTCATTTTTCGAGCAGTTTTTACTCATGTGACGTCATCTTGCAATGTCCCACACATTCTCAAGACGAATTGACGAATACAAATCGTACCCGCAAAGAGCCTACAATACCCTAAAGACCGTTTCGTCAACAAAGCTGCTGTAAACAAAATAGACTATTAAACATGACTATTAGAAGAAAAGATGTTTGAGCTGATGATTCACCCAATATTTAATTCTTTAATCACTATTTCCCGATGATCTATGTCAATGAAGACTCTTCATTGAAGAGTAACACAAAAAATAATTATTTCCTACCGACGCGGCATTAAAAATAAAAGTGATTCAATGTACTGGACTGATGCTGTAATCGCCTGCTGCACATTCTCCGCAATACACCGTCTGGTTTTACCAAACGAAAAACAATCTGCGTATTGCCTACCTGCCAGGCGATTACCATTCATTGCGAACTGTTATGTAGGTATGTGAGCTATAAAACGCGCTGTAAATCACAAGAAAACAATACCGCCCGGAAGCAATGGCCATTTTCAAATTTCATTAATTCATATAGGGATAAGGTGCCAAATCAATAAACATCCAGAGGGTTAGAATTGCAATATGTACACTCGAATAGGGAAGCATTCACAACCGTATAGGTGCATTCCCCGAAATGATGATTAGCTTCTATTAGTGCTATTTGGAAATCAGCTTTCATAACACGTTTCAACGGTCGCCAATTTTCGCAACAAATCCATCTAGCATTTCGTCTTACCGTACGTAGCAGGGACTGCTCAACGCAACTCAAGCGAAAGTGAGCTGTTTGAAGACTTACAAATCCTGCCATTAGGATGCGAGACGAGAGATCCGATCTAAACAGCGTACAACTGACTTGATTATGTGTCGAGAAGTTCTCCCTCGCATATTGGAAAAGCGCGTTTGCATTCGCCATGTGTACACTTCCGTCATCCATTCGCAGTCACTTTCTCACCTTAGTTGCACCAACAACGCCGCCTGACTGACTGGGATGGGTACCGATACACGATGGAAATGACGAATGAAAGCTTTACGGTCACGTTTGTCGGAACTTGGCATGGGACTGTGGGACAGCGCAAGCAGCAAGCAATACCAGCAACAACAGCGGCTCTGCAATGCTGGATGCAATCGGATAGTGAAACTTCGATCGTTTCTTACTACCCTACCACCCCGCACCATATGGCCATGGGAGTGACCCTACTCGATTTCAACACCGACTTCACGTGCGGTATGGTACCGGTCGAAGCAGTTTCTATAGCTAGGGTTGATTTAATACCGACGTTTGAAGCTTTTCTTCGACTGATGGATTTTCGGATGGGGACGGGGGGTCGTTTGTAGAATAGTTGTTATACCAGTCAATTTATTTTATGACTAGATGGATCGTGAAAGTGTAAAGGGAATAAAGCAAAACCATGTCCGTTTCTATATCATCCCATTTTCGGATTTTACTTCAAATAGGAAAAGGAACATCATCAATTCGCTGAAACTTTTTACCTTTGAGTCTAATGCGTGTTTAGCGGATTTTACAATTAGAACATAAGTATATGTGGTTGGACGATCATAAACTGAGACTCCATTTTAACGTTGCGAGTTATTTTTCTAAGGGTCGATTTCTTCACCCTCGCTTACATCAAAAACATTTCCCCAATGCAAAAAATGCATCACATTATTTTGTCCCATTCTTGGATTAGAATAATGCATTGCTTGCGTTATATACCAAGTTTAGTTGCTGCATTATACCGTTACAGTGTAATCAGATCACTTGTAAAAGTATTGATTGATTTTGCTTCCTGTACAAAGTGTATTTCATTCAATAATCCATCATTGGTGTTTCTAAAAACATCTACCTCATACACAGTGACGCTGTTTTGTTTGCGAACAGCTCAATTCAGTACGCCTATACACATATTAGCTATTCAGGAGTATGTGAATTACGCGATGACTTTTTTTCACAGCAAATGATTTGTGCAGTATTATTTTCGTTCTCCCAGCAAAAAGTGTGAACAAATGGTGTGGGCTCAAATTTATTTAACAAGGTCGCTCACTAGGACAGTCGAGTACTATCGCTGCAAAATACTGGAATGATGGCACTTGAAATTGTTTTCCATTGGTTAGATCCAGTTTCGTAGCAAGAAATTTGGTTTGCAGGGAGTTTTGACGAAAATCTTAGATTTTTCAAAAATGTTGGCTGGTCTATTGATGACATTTAATCTGCAGGCCGCGATCGACTGGGTACTACCGTGTTCTGCAGTAATAGTGAAATGGGATGGTGTGAGCGGGCATGGGCGCTATAACCCTACCGTACCTGTCGCAGGTGTCAGACTGCGAGACAGGTTAGGTCAAGTTCAACGAGTGGCCCAAAAACACCCACTTTACTAACAATCAAGCAGAAAAGGAAGAGCTGAAAGCTCGCAACTTCGAAACCGTAGCATTGGAGTAGCTTTGATAGACGGAGCAGAAGGTGTGGAAATGCGGGGATCGAGCGACGGCACAAGAGCTGGGCAAAATGCGCCAACGCGTGATCAAGTGGCAAGCGATCAGCGAAAGGATGTGTGGAGTGTGGATCAAAGGCCATTTCTTCGACTAGAACATTATCAATGTGCACTGATCTCACTTAACCGAGAAAGATGCATTTTATGCGCAGCTGGAGTATGTCTATCATAGCTGCTTATGGCGGAATGTTTAGCTCGTCATCGGTGACATAAACATTCTGATATGCCAGGGGCATTGCGGTTATCGTACAGGATAGTCTGTACACCTTATAAATGATGTGCAGAAATTCTCACGATTGATAAGTATATTATGACGAACACCTAAATAGCGAAGCGGTAGACGACAAGAGTATTGCAAGAATCAGCTTGGAGACGCGCGCAGTCGTCGACAGATTCCGGATCTACCTAAGATTCATGAGAAAATAGGACGGTTGAACCGCTGGCAATGATCAACTGTCATGTGAGCTACTCAAACACAGAGTTGAGGAATTGGCTAGAGCTCTTCACTGGGTGCTTTTGAAGATCTCGAAGAAGGAAATTTTACCGAAGTATAGGATGTAGGGAGAAGTATGTCCCTGAGACGGGACATGCGAAGACGGTCTTCTTTTCCCTCTCGGTTTTGTTGTTATTTTGAAAGGAAAAGTTCGCTCACAATATAATTTCAAGCAAAGTTCAATGATAGAGCTGTGCAGATGAGGTACAGAGTTGTGCCGATGATGTACGGAAAATGATGTAGCTTTCACATGACATTAATTATGTTATCATTCATATGAATAATCTGATTAGGGATCATCCATAAATGACGTAGCATTATATGGGGAGGGGGGAGTTTTGTATTTTGTGATGATGTGTGACGACAGGGGGTAGGGGGTCATGTCATGCTACGTAGCTTTTTTAAAGGGGAATAGAATAGAATTTTTAAAAAATTTTACGGGGTCAAGGGGGGGGGGGGGCAGAGTTACCGTAAAACTACGTAATTACCAGGGGAGGGGGTATTTAGAGATTTGTGACGAAATGCTACGATGGGGGAGGGGGGTGTTAAAAATCACTCAAAAATGCTACGTCATTTATGGATCATCCCTTATAGCTTCATTATCCGTAACTGTCAAGTAGTAGAGTTTTGTACCTATTTTTATCTAGCGACATTAATTTTTACCTAGAGCCGAAAATTAAATTACTGTTTACAAGAATTTTGAATTTGTCTTGTCATAGACTAATAGATCGCAATCGATTGATCAATTTCACCGGTCTGATATAAACAGAGCAATTGCATAACCTTTCTGCTGAGAAAGTTAAACTAATTTCTACGCGCACATTATTTTCCACAAGTTTGAACGAGAGACGCAATGTTTCATAAGTTGATTCAGTTGTGCAGGTTATTTTTGCTATAGCAACCCAAAATAAGAGGAAAAGGAGCTTCTAGTTCTAGATTTTCTGTACTCCTCCCTGCGGGAAACGCGGGAACAGGTTACTATGATTATTTAACAGAACTTTGTTGGCTGTTTTTGAATTGACAGAAGTGTGCTACCACGGCTCTCAGAAGCGAGGCTTGCTACTCCGCGAATTCTGCGGTGACGTCAGAGAAATCGTTGAGATAAACAGGCGGATTTCTAGAAAGTTGATAATTGAAAATATTAAACTCTTACGGTGAAAAAAACAATGTGCAACGAATTCTTGACGTAATTTACGCCATAATTACACTAGACACCAGAGGTAAAAATAATCGAAGCTCTTATTTGACAGCTGAAAATGAACCTGTTGCGATTCGCGGTGAATAGAAAAAAATATTCATATGCCTATAAAGCATATGAAACAACAATCATCATCGCTTACATTGTGCCAGGGCCTACTTTGATGCGTTTGATTCGTTGCTGTACGGTCACTTCGTGTAATAATCGGAACCGAATGAAAAACTGCATGGATGAATGGCCGGTTTGTTTGTTTAACGTTTTCAGCTGCGTGCGGCTGAATTTTGATCAATTTTAATTCAATGAATTTGAATATTTTCAACTCTGCTGGACACAAAATATAATCAGTGCAGCCATGTAATTAGTAGCGAAATTTGGGAATTTGACTGCATGTCATAGAAAACATATCCAATCGACATTTCCTATTCCCAGCATAGGTTTTGGACATCGGCATTGCTTCCTTCCCTGGTAACATTTGAAGTTTTATGGTAGTTTTATAGCCACTCATAAAACTTAGATTACCCTTGCAGCGTGCTATAAAACTTTGAATGCTGCTTGGGTTATGATCTATCAGGTGCCGATCATTCGGTGGCAGCAAACAAAATATGAATGTTATTTATTTTTATTATTATTTAATGAATTAAAATATCAACAAAAGAATAAATTAATAAAATATTCTACAATTACTACTTAAAAATGATTCAATCTACAATTTATTTATCTGACAATCTCCAATCTCATTCATACAAGGTGATGGCAAGTTTTTCATAGTGTTTGACTAATTTTATGAAATAATTATCTCACTGTATATTCAAAAAATACTCTCAAAATTTTCAATAAATATATTCGGCATTAATTTTTCACTGTCTAATATAATTATGCATTTGTCGGTCGCTGAGGTGATCAAACTCACGAATGGAATTATTTGTTTGTTAGAAAATAAAGTAGTATTTTTTTAAATATTTTTTTTCATAAAAATTTATATAATAAAGTAACAATTGTAACAATCTAATAAATGCATCCTAAAATAGCCTGGAATTTATTTTTTGATACCAAATTCTTAACTTTCTTAGTTTTGTGGCAATTTCATTATTACGCTTTTATATAATTGATGCACAATTACAGCAGCGTAAAATTAATTAAACGAAAAATGACACATCATCATGTTTTACCGGCATCGGCGGTAAAACATAATGATGAGTTATGTTCTACCATAGACCATGCGGTAGGCTTGGGTGCAACGCCCAACTCCTACTTAGCAGAAGGCAAAGAATTCTTCACATTTCCTTTCGATCATGCCCATATGAGCCTGCCTAGTTCTAGTTTTCCGTTCTAAGTTTATAACTGATTCGTTCTAGAATACCTATCCGTCTTTCAATTTCATTGCTTTCGTTTCTCTAAGTCTCAAATTAGCCGAAAATAACCAATAAAATCGATACAGTAGAACCTTGCGGCAATTAAAACATAGTAACAAAATCAATTATTTGGAATATTTGTTCTTTTTATTAATTGTCAATATACCGGGAGCAGTGCGGATAGAAGAAAAAAAATATCTTCTTTAACGCATTCTGATAGCAATAGGAACTTCTTTCCACATTATCATATATCTAAAGGTTTTTTAACAAAAGCATATAAATATAGATTCAAAACAAATTTTATAAATGCAAAAATTTTGTTTTTAATACGTCATAGACTTTGCCAGGAAATAACGATACTGCCCAAACGTTATTGCTTTCAAGAAAATGAAAATCGTCAAGATAGGTCCGGTTCGCAATGACAGCCATTGCCGGTTCGCGGTGACATTTGCTTTTTTTCACTTTGCACGTCCCGTCCCGGGTATGTCCCATCTATAAAAATGGTGTTAAGCGGGATTTTTGCAACTAATTACCGATTAATCACATCACTGAACTGCCCTTGTATGCAAAGGTGACGTAAATGCCACCGAGTATATTTTTCAGGAAATCAATTTTCAAATCTTGCATGGTGCGGGTAAAAGCATGCTTTCGCCACTTTGCTTTTCGCGTTTCAACAGGTTATTTTTTATTTTTATTTGAAGTCGTTTGCACTGAAAGATGCGAATTTCAAAATACTAAATGATCTTATTGAAATGCGGTCATCAGTCTTAAAATTTATGCAGAACAGTCTTTGATGTTCTCTCCAACGTTTCGACTATATTTTCTAGACTTTTTCAAGGATTGCTATAACATAAGTTTTAATTTTGAGCTGTTTTGACTTAATCAACCAAACATAATTTTTACTTACAATAAGGTCTGTACTATGTCTGTGGTGTTTATGCTTGTACTTCTAAATGTCCTGTGTGTATTTATTTTATCCATCCGTTGTCTGCAATATGTGTTTAGGTACTAAGAACTGCTAACCATTTTATATATTTTGCTCGAGACTAACCTAATTTTTATTATTTTTGAGAAAAATTTGGAAAATTTCATTCCTAACTGCACTAAACGGGCCTGCTGTCACTGTGATTGCAAGTACTCTGGCTATATGCGTAATGAATTCATTTGTTAATTAGTTAGGGGTGGTCGATTTTTTTTGTTTATGTTTTGGAAATTGAGTATTCCTGCGTAGGTATGACTTAAGCCATCCACGTCAGTACGCTTGTTGACTCAGTTGGTAGCGTTAAAAATATGGCACATCCAAGGATGCAAAATGCCTACATTTTCTGCGGCTGCAATTTTTCTGCCTACATTCTCATTTCTCTTTTGATGCTGCTGTCGTTCGCTAGTGCAAGACGCCCAGCGCTGTGCGGCAGTCTGCAAGCAAAGCAATAACATGACAAAAAAGAATGCCCCCAGTACAGCCACCAGACGCGAGCGGTACAGCTTCTCTTTCCTTATTTTACACTTTTTAATATTTTTAATCCATACAATATTTTTAATCACAAACGACGACAATGAATGCGGTTCGTTTACGCCACGACCGGCATCAACGCTTTCGTGTGCGGGCTTCTCCCCTTGACTATGCAGCGAAAAATGTACAAAGCGAGAGAACAAACTTTACTACGCCACACTCTCACCGAGCAGTCGGAGTACAGTAGCAAAACAAAAATGTATTCTACTGCTGTATGGGAAAATGTACTCGGTTTGGCTACCGTTATGGCAAGAGCTGTAGCGATGCGTCGCTGTAGCGGGCCGTACGGCTTGTGCAAATGTAAATATACCAAAAATGTAGTTTATCGGTACCGTTGGCATCCCTGGGCACATCTCTAAGATCGGTAGAGTGGATCGTTTGTAGCTATAATCGGTTATTCTTGTGTCTGTTAGATCAAATTTGTGTTTATGATCTATGCTATGCGTTATCAGAGCGGTTTTCTCTCGAAGAGCTAATACCTCATTATCGTTGTATGAAAGACGACTTTTGATAAGTTTCTCTAACTGGTTTATGGATGTTTGGTGGCCAGATAGTCTGGTTTTAAGGAGATTGGTCGTCATCCCAATATATGATGACTGGCAATCCTGGCAGTTTATGCTGTAAATAACATTGTGATGTTGTAATTTAGGTAAGCTATCTTTAACAGGAGGAAAGAGTCTTCCAACATTGTTCGTAGTGCTATAGGAAATTTTGATTGCGCTATAATATTTTTTGAACATTTTTGCTATGTGTGGAGATAAACCTGAGATGTACGGTATGGATCTGTATGAGTATGTTACGGGTAGTAGGGACTGGTTGGCTGCTGGTGATTGGTGACTGGTTGTTGACTGGTTGTCGGTAGTGAAATTTACTGGCGAATCATCTGATTTGCTAAACATTGTTTGGCTACACTAATCCTCCAAAAGCTGATGGTTTCCAAATTATGGAATCTTGGCGCCATTCAATTCGTGAAAAAATTTCAATTTTTTTATTACTAATCTTAGCTAGTGGCACTTTATATAATTGATAACCCAAAAAAATCAAATGAACATAAAAACCGATTCTGACCTGTTAGAGACAAGCGTAAAACGCCATTTTTCATCAGTCTCTATGTAGGCGTTTCATTGAGCTAATTTGCTTGATATTTACATGATATATTAACTATAGGATCCTCACTAAAATATTTGTTACAAGATCCCATTCTTACAATTTACAAAAAGTCCACATAACGTTTAAAACATTAGGTTCTCTATGTAATGAACAGATAATAAACTTTCAAAATTATTATTTGAATGTATAATAAACTAGTTCCCTCGGCATGGTACTGTACCTTGATGTGGTCCGGGGGCTTTTCCACCAAAGCAGTATTACAGTGATTATATCACAGAAACTTGGGATACAATTATATTCTTTTTAGTTAAGCTACATTGTGATCAATTTTAGTACTTAACTTGGCGACCTTTATTATCCACTGCCATGGTCAAATAATATACAATGTGGGTTTAGGGCCCAATTCTCTCTGCAGGCACCCTTCTTTTGTTGCTATATTGTCAATTAGATCCATGGTAACACTCACTAACACAAATTGCTTATTCTCTCATATACACTAATAATCTCTCATTCCAAACGTACAAACGTGACCCACGCGATAACACAAACCTGGTCACAAATACGAACGCCCGCGATCTCGCCAATATTCAAACACCCCGATTGATTAGGTGAACATTGGAACCTAATAACCTAAGCGCAATCATGAATCGGTCACGTCCGGAAGTCTCCGCCCTTGATCCTAGCAGCCCAAATTCATGCCTTTACTTGGACCAATAGAAATAAAAACTAGACAAGACGTTCACGCGCGATCATTGAAGAATACGCGAACATGCAAATGGCCACACGCTTATAAAAATAATTTGTCCACGCGAAGTTACATACATACTAGCACACGCGACAAAAACGTCCACATATAAACGCTCGAGTCTTTCGCGATCATCCACGCACAACCACACACACGATCTCGTAAAAAGTATAACACCCCGGTGACTAAGTGAATGGTTTAGCACTTATAAATTAACAATCCCGGTCTCGAGAGTGAACCTCCAAATGCTCGTGTTCGCGCGATCATGAATCGGTTTCGTCCGGAATCCCCTATTCCTGGCCCTAGTAGCATAAGTCCAATGCCTTCAGGTGGACCAATCAAATATATAATGCTCATATCCACTAAACTACATAAAATCGAATGTATACAAACAAAGTCACATACACGCGACAAACAAATATAAAAATGCTTGAGCCCTTCGCGACCATCCACGCAACCTATACCCGCGCTCTTCCACACATTATAACATCCCGGTGATAATATGAACGTCTCAGCACTTGTAATCACTCAAACGCAGTCTCAAGCGTGAACCTACAGTCCCCCACACTCGCGCGATCATGAATCGTTCACGTCCGGAAGTCTCGATCCTCGATTCCAGAAGTCTAGGTCCATGCCTTCAATTGAATCAATTAAAAAGAAAGCTCTCATATACACTGGAAAACACGGTCCATGGCGAAATGACCGGGAAATCTATTGATATGGAGTAACCTGTCAGAATGTGCTCCGTACACCGAAAACTAAACATCAGAATGACGGTCCGTGTGGCACATACACACGAGCACACGCGACAAACACGTCAACAAACGATACTTCAGCTCTTCGAGATCATCTACGCACACCACCCGTAAACGCGCGCGATCATGAATCGGTCACGGTTTATCCTCCATTCTAGTAACTTAGGTCCATACATTCAGTTATACCAATCGAAAAATGAAGCTCATATCCACAAGGTAACACGTTAATTGGCGACATGACTGAGAACTCTAATGATATGTAAGGACCCACTTTTTCTAGAATTTGAACCGCACACGAAAAATTAAGTATCACATTCACGGTCCGCGCGCGATCATTCTAGAATACACGAGGATATGCGAAAGCAAACGGCATTTATATAGAATTTATGCACGCGAAGTTACATACACGTTAGCACACGCGACATACAAAGGCACACGCGATCGAACACATTAACGTACAAATGCTCGAGCTCTTCGCGATGATACACGCGATCGCGAGTCCCTACGCCCGCACATACCTGAACCGTACAATGAATATCACATTCAGAATCACGGCCCGCTACAATTGGCCTAAAGCAGTGTTTTAGTGGGCGACATTGCCTGTTTCGTCTGCAAATTGTAGTATCTAGTATGTGATTCTGACGGGGAGCCCTTTCGAGAAGCTAGCTCTACAGCTCCAGTAGGATAACCGTCGAAAAAAAAAAAATCGGCACATTATTAATACTCAATAGCAGTACTAACTCTTCTCTTTATTTTATTTTTATTTATTTTCGGTCTCATGCGTTATATTCTTGTTACGACCTTTTCGAGCTCATACATCCAAGAAGAGCAACATTGCTGCCAACAATGATTCTTCTCTGCCATCAGACGTTGCCAGGTTTTAGAACAATGGAGATGTTTTCTCATACTCGATGGAATCAGATAAGTAGTATATATCCATATATGTATGCATGTATCTGCATATGTATATGTACGTATCTTAGTATGTATATGTAAATCAGTATGTATATTAGAGTGCCCAGAAAAATGGTGAATTTTTGAAAACTCTATCGGCCCACCCCTGAGTCGATTCCTAGTACCACCAAAAGTACATGCTCCAAATTTGAAGCAAATCGGACAAGTTTAGCTACCGGACCAACGTGCCTGATGTTTGTATGGGATTTTTCGACAATTTACATGGAGAAAACCCACTAACTCGCATTTCGCTGCTAGATGGCACTGTATGCATCATATTATCACTGTAAGTGAAAATAAGACAGACAATTTAATTGCCTACAACTTTGTTGAAGACTGTTAGTGAATCCGGCTTTGTTAAAAGAAGTAATTAAGCTTTTAACGAAGTGATGTCTGAGTCACTTTTGCATGGGGCCTAGCAGTGCATGGTTGCGTATCGGTACTCGATTCCCACCAACTATACATTTTTGTAAGATAATGGTTAGATTTAGTTGAATAGTGTGTTCAGAAGAATTGTAGTACATAATGCAAGTTATGCTTTGGTTAGAAAATTTTAGTTCTACCTGTGACCGCATAGAGGGCGCCAACACTAACTGTTCATAGAAGTAAGATAGAATATCAAGATGTTCGGAAGAATTATTTAAAAATGCTTGCTCTACAACTTTGTGGAAGACACCTAATCTCTATCTCTTTCCGTTGAAAAGTTAGCGTTGGCGCCCTCTATGCGGTAATATGTGGAACTAAAATTTTCTGACCAAAACGTGACTCGTATTATTTACTGTAAATCTTCGGAGTATACTATTGACCTAAACCTAACCATTATTTCACAAAAATGTTTAGTTTGTTCGAATCAAGTAGTGATACACAACCATGCACTGCTAGGCCCCATGGAAAACTGACTCACACATCACTTCGTTCAATGTTTAATACCTTCTTTTAACAAAGCCGGATTCACTAGCAGTCTTCGACAAAGTTGTAGGCGATTAAATTATTTTTCTTATTTTCACTTACAGTGATAATATGATGCATACAGTGCCACCTAGCGGCGAAAATGCGAGTTAATGGGTTTTCTCCATGTAAATTGTCGAAAAATCCCATGCAAACTTCAGGCACGTTGGCCCGGTAGCTAGACTTGTCCGATTTGCTTCAAATTTGGAGCAAGTACTTCTGGTGGGACTAGGAATCGACTCAGGCATGAGCCGATAGGGGTCATTTTTTTCCTGTCACTCTAATGTATATATTTATGTGAATATATATACTTGTACTTATATATTGTTTTATACATATATACATCCATCGCTATATATATATATATATATATATATATATATATATATATATATATATATATATATATATATATATATATATATATATATATATATATATATATATATATATATATATATATATATATATATATATATATATATATATATATATATATATATATATATATATATATATATATATATATATATATATATATATATATATATATATATATATATAACTAGGCGTGATATAATCGAAACATTACTGTATCACACATTTCTTATTTTAACGTGTAAAATATTATTCGTATTAAAATATTATTTACAGGTTCCACACATATCTCAACACACACAAATGCTTGACAGGTGACTAGGCCAAGTGCATTCAGTCGTAGGATCATTTCGATGATCTCCTCGATTCTACGAAACCAGTGCACAAGTAAGCTGACATAAGCTAGTCTCATCTGGTGAATGCATGTAACCTGGAAACCCCCGACACGACAGGACGAGACGGACAGACTGGACTCGACGGGGCCTAGTTCAGAGTTTCTGGGCATACTTCAATGCACGGTTAGTGACCTAAAAAAAGATGGGTGGGTGATGTCAGAGACATAACCGGAGTGAAGTAGAATACACTTTAGGCTGTTAATGCGAATGCTACGATTTTGACTATCTTTTGATAGGTTATATTAAAACCAGCTATACATCGTTAATTCTAATGGTTTCTAATGGTATCGGCACACGTACATCGCAACCTAAAATATTCCAACATATTTATCCTCATATGGTAAATTACTAAAAATTGCAGCATTCGTATTAACAACTTAAAATGTATGCTACTTCATTTCGGTAATGTCGCTGACCTTACCTATCTTTCTAATCTAAAACAGAACAATTGTTTTGAAAACCTAATAATTGCACAACCTAAGACGATTTAAAGCTACACTTTTGTGAAATCTCTACAAAAAAAACAAAATTACGTGTTAGTCCAACAAGCTTTCTGTCCCGTTGTTGTTGTGAATTATTCAAATTTTGAACATTTTTCAAAGCGTTATGATTGTGATTACAGGGGGAAATGTTGGTTGAATGATATTTATTAAATTCTCCCAATTAAAGTTCTATAGCTAAACTATGATCATATTTCCTTAGGAGGCGCGTTTTACCCCATGTTTTCATAAATAACTAGCTAATACCCATCGCGCGTTGCTGCGACTTTCAACGAAATAGTAGTAAAACACAATTTGTTCCGAAGCGCCATCTGGCAGGCAGATAATCCCAAACCAATAGCACACAAACACGCTACAGAACAAATGCCTACTATGTATAAATTTTGACGGCAATCGGTTAAGCCGTTTGGGAATCCATTAATCATATACATACAAACTTTGACTTATATATATATATATATATATATATATATATATATATATATATATATATATATATATATATATATATATATATATATATATATATATATATATATATATATATATATATATATATATATATATATATATATATATATATATATATATATATATATATGTAGATAGATAGGTAGTGGATAATATGCTTGAACCTTAACCAAGCAGGTATCTTACAGTGGAGTTTTCACAATAATGAAACTTTTCACTTGTGTAGCCGCGATATTCGCAAACAAAATAAGTAAAATGCACATTGCGTCATTTAGCCGCACATAAAAGAAGCCGGGCTTAATGTGGATACAAATAATCTGTTTTACGGCCCGTTATTTAACTGTGTTTATAGCATGATGATACGTAAAACTTTTTCTCAGTTTGCCCCGAAGACCGAGTATTTGAAGTTTCCCTGATAGTGTAAAAATGCTCTATAAACTCGTAAATAAACTTTCCGAAAAAACTCGTATCAAATCATCAACAGAAAATCAAAATATCAGCATCCAATAAGCCAACACCATCTCCTTTACACAACGAAACAACCAGTACGCACTACGACTTGCCAGAGGAATACACAGATAAATTCACCACGATGCATTCTGGAACGCGCGCCGTGGTGAATTTATTGGGGTTTTCAATTGATTGACACCGGTGTAGTGCAATCCACTAGACCGGTGTCAATCAATCGAAAATCCCATATCTGTACGCGTACCTGACGCCACGTATAATTTAAAGAAGAGAGCGCGGTTCTCGCACTAAACCACCCCATCGCCAACCCATTTATTCAGCTCTTCAAAAAAGATCGTATGTTCCGTGTATAAAACTGGCTCGTCATTTCATGATTAGAATGAAATGCTATCAGCGCCTGGCGTCAGTCATGGTATCTATTGCCTACCATCGAAGAATGCGAGCTGACATGAAACGCAGCAGCTGCTACACTTACAACGTCAGAACACAAACTAACGAATTTTTCTTGTGTTCCCTTTTTATACGCGTCGCAGTTCATTCGATGAAAAAGAGGCAGTCCCAGCAACGCTTGCTCTTTGAGCGAATTGTACCGACCAATCATGGATAAGATAATTACTACTTTCATAAAATCCGTTATTTCCTTTATTTTTAGTAATTGTACATACTACTGAATTGGATACAAAATTGTTGTACATATTTCCAATCATATAACGTAATAATCTAATTTTTCCATTCAGTACAACGGCAGATATTCACGTTTAAAAAATCGGGTAAATTTCCAGCAGAAAATTTTGAAACGGGACCCCTACATTAAAACGTTAGAAGTATTCTACTTCAAAAGAAACATTCGGCATGTTATTTTTCCTTTTATTACTATATCTTAAGTTAGGTTCATACTAATACTCACTAACACAATCAATCGCATATTCTCCCATATACACTCACATCCAAAACGCACAAACGCCCCCAATTTTCGCGATAACGCAAACCTGGTCAAAAACGCGAACCTACATTACAATTTTAATCATCCACACACACACCTACGCTCGTAATTTCGCCAACATTAAAACACCCCCTTACTTAAGTGAACTTTTCAGCACCTATAACTTTACAACCGCGGTCTCAAGCATTAACCCACCACTCGCGCGATCATAGACCGGCTACGTTCGGAATTCTCTATTCTCGATCAGCCTAGACTCATGCCTTCAGTTGGACCAATCAACAATGATGCTCATATTCACCAGATAACACGTTTCTCTACTATACACTTAAAATTTATTATCCGCGCGAGAATACAAGTGAATATGCGAAAGGCCACACGAATCTAAAATCGAATTTATGCACGCAAAGTTAGAGACACGCTAGCATTCAAATGCTCGAGCCTTTAGCGATCACACTATTACACAAGTAGTAAACGCCCAGGCTAACCCAGACAGATATGCACTCCTGGACTCGAACGCTAAAAATCACGCCTTTCACGCATACACCACCCAGGACTGACTATTAGATTCATACATACAAAGCAACAAGTAATAATTACAGGTATTCGTCTGGCAACCGGAGGAAGAACATCTCAAACTCAGAACTTATCATCTCAATGATGGCCTTGGATCTGCATTGCCTGTGTTCAAGGCACCATAGCTTTGTCCGTCAGGTCAAGGATGTATGAAACCCGCTAGCCACCACCCTCGGCCCTAGCTGCCCATAAAGGGATAAAAAAAATTAATAAACTAGTCAGCATCAAACTTTTTTTTCTTCAACTCAAATATTTTGATTTGGAGCGGGTTTTAACCACCAACCACCCACCCCCCCCCCCCTTGGCTACGCTACTGGTTAAATCTCCTGCCGGTAGGATACTCATTTATCCAGGCTTCCGTTAAAGTTTACGAACCGTAGAACCCGCGGTATTTTAATTGGAGAAAGCGTCAGGGACTTACGGTAATGGGCCCTATACCCAGAGTCACGACACTAAGTGACTAGACAGAAATTTCCTTCTAGTCACTAGGTGACGTGACTATGAAAATAGGGCCCCATATCATCAAGAACACATGTCCCACCAATATGAGCTGTAATATAGAATGTGCGAATGCTAAATGTAGATAGGTTCTTTGAGCATGTATAAGTAATTTTTGAGCAAGAAGCGAGTGAGGGTATTTTTTACATGTTTCTAAGTGCAGAGTCATTCTAAAACCAATACTCTCACAACGTCATCAACTCATCAATACATCCCCAATTGGGGAATGTATGAGTTTCTTCTGCACAATCGCCATCTAATGCATTTTTGTCCCAGGCCAGAAACATTTTATATGCATTGTACCAGTTCTAATGCTAAATTCTCATTAGTATCATGCGTATTTTCATGTAAATCATTGATTCATAAATTCGTGGTTTGGGGGTCTTATTTAAAAAAATTGTGAAATAGTTCGCGCAAAAATTTCATGATCATGTGCAGAGTTGCATTAAAATTTGAAAATACCGTTTTTTCCCATAACAGATTATTAAAATCATGTCAAAAATGATAAAAACATTAAAAAAATAATAAATCGTAACATAAAAGTTCAATTTCGGGCCACGAGAGTAGAGGATAAATGTTTCTCGTACCACAATCATCATCCCTTTCAATGAACGGCGATTGATGGCGAAAATAAAAGTAACGGTGCAGAATAAAGTTCAATTCAAGACCAATCATCCCAGCTAAGTTCAATCCAATCCAGGAAAACCCACACAAGTGAGACTAACAAGGCTAAATAATATGCGGATTAAGAATTTTATTTGTTGAGACTCTAGTACACTATACTGCAATACACCTTTCAACATCGTTCTCGCGTGGCTCCAGTGCAGTGTATTCGAAGCCAGCCGACCGTAACCCAGTGCTATTCACCATCATCTGTTCAGAAGTGCTTTGGGTGCAGTTGGCAAGGATTATAACTCACTTAAAGCAGCAATGCCACACGGAAGTATTTTCAGGATAAGACCCTATCCCCGGGGACGCTATAGAAGACAGAACATCCTGCTGCTCTACATTTTCCTCACATCGGAAAACTATGTCAAGAAGTGCTCTTCTCGATTGTCGGATATACTGCGCGCTCTCATCGTAGTAGGCGTGAGCAAAATGAAAAATCATATTTTCCCACTCCTCGTTCATACATTTATCGCCGGCACAGTCTGCCGCTGGCTGTCACCGTAGGTATTATTAATTGTGCGCAGCAATTTACGATTCCGTAGGTTGTCTAGTGGGTTACGTAGGTGCAACGTTACTCTTGCGGACTGAGTGAATCCCGCACGTTGCTGTGCGAAAAGAGTCCTAATGCAATCTTCAGCGGGAAATGGAGGCATTAAAATTATGATTCCAGAATGAATTATTCAGCTGTCTCTCGTCGGCACTTCCGGCTTTCGTTCCGTTCTTCAACCACCACGCCACTAGCGGAAGGGAAGACCACGTGCTTTAGTAAATCGATCGCATTGCAGTGAAAAGGTAGACTTAAAACGTTTTTAGGGAGGACCTTGAAATTCGACCACCGCAAGCAGTACAAATATCACAACCTAAAACGCAATCAATGGAATTCGTAAACTTTACTAATTGTCCGTTTCAGTCCAAGTTCTCCTTTCTGAAGCACGAATCCAGACAATACACATAGGAATAGTGTTATTGCCCTAGTGCCGCTCACATCCATCATCGAGTGTTTCATAGTTCTCAGTTACGCGTGAGTTTCTGAAGACTTCGTCAATTGCCATTGCGCTACAAGTCACAGTTTGTTTGCTGTGTATTTGTTTATGTTACAGTTTGTTATTCTTCGCGGGACTCAACTTGTAGACTTTATATAGAAATATTTTCCGTTGTGGTATAATTCGCTCATATTCGTACTAGTCACGATTCAGGAATAGAATTTTCATGAATTCAAACTAGATCGAAGTATATAGGTACATATTTTTTTTGGCAAACTCGAACGATTCCGTATCGCCGTCATTCTCTTCCTCACGCACCGACTCCATGGCAAGATTTTCCTCCTTTCTTCTCGTGCTTGAAACTGATAACGTACTTCAGTGAGTGGCGAACAGGATTCTATGAGTTGGTAATGATGCAATTTAAAGTGCCGACGAGTAGGAGCTAGTAGCTATCGAAGCTGTTTAACACCCGGAATAGTTTTGCACCAAGGCAGGCAGGGAGGAAGAGAGTAGGTTTGGGTTGAAAATTTGTGGAATGTTTGGTTGTTCGACGTCGAATGCTTCACTGGTGGGGATTTTGTGTAAGTAAGAAAATTCTCACGGCTGCTTGCACGGAAATTTGAGTTCCATGGATTTCTCGTTGCTGAAGTTAACGATCCGGATCGGAATTCAGTTCTTACTTTGTTTTAATTACATAGTTGTGTTATGGTTGGCATCTTTGAAATGAGTCTATGTATAATACAAGTACATAACTGTAATAGTTCAATTTTGAAATAAATGCTGGCGTTCAAAATACTGTTAAATATTCTACCTGCATGGCTCTCAGTGATGAGTTGAGGCAACATTTTGCAGAATTATATTAATTCGTCGCTGTTCTGCTATCTTATGACAAACGCCCCTTTCGAGTAAACTGAGTTAGGTATGCCACATATTTTACCTGAAATATCTCTACAAAGTTTCGTTTTCAAAATTTTGAAATTATGTTTGGTTAGAGAGATATAACGGGAAACGTGCTGAGAAATTGCCGGTCTTCTGTTTCTAAGCACTGTATTTTGCGATTTACTCAAATTATATTGAAGTTTCAGATGTTTCAATGTCTAAAAATGTCTGAGGCACTGGCATAATAATTTCCAAAAGAAACATTAATGTATTGCAAAATGCAATTTTACTTTTAAACTGGAAAAATTGCATGTTTGGCAACACTGTAAACAAAAATTACGAAATTTCGCGTGGAATTTCACACCGAATTTCGCACGAAATTTCATGCGGAATTTCGCGTGGAATTCCACGCGAAATTTCGAGTGGAATTTAACGCGCAATTTTGCGTGGAATTTCACGCAGAATTTCACGTGGAAATTCACGTGGAATTTCGCACGGAATTTCACGCGAAATTTCACATGGAATTTTACGTGGAAATTCACATGGAATTTCGCACGGAATTTCGTACAGAATTTCGCGCAGAATATCACGAGGAATTTTACGTGGAATTTCTAACGGGATTTCGCATGGAATTTCACGCGGAATTTCGCGTGACATTTCCCGTCGAATTTCGCGCGAAATTTCACGCGGAATTTTGCTCGGAATTTTACACTGAATTTCGCGCGGATTTTTGCGTGAAATTTCCCACGTAATTTCACGCGGAATGGCACGTGACATAACGGGCGGAATTTTGCGCACCATTTTGAGTAATTTTACACAGAATTTCGCGGAATTTCACGCGGAAATTTCGAGTAAAATTTAACGCGGAATTTTGCGCGGAATTTCACGCAGAATTTTACGTGAAAATTCATGCGATATTTAACGTGGAAATTCACGTGGAATTTTGCACGGAGTCTCGCGCGAAATTTCACATAGAATTTTACGTGGAAATTCACGTGGAATTTCGTACAGAATTTCGCGCAGAATATCACGAGGAATTTTACGTGGAATTTCTAACGGGATTTCGCATGGAATTTCAGGCGGAATTTCAGTGGAATTTCGCGCGACATTTCCCGTCGAATTTCGCGCGAAATTTCACGCGGAATTTTGCACGGAATTTTACACTGAATTTCGCGCGGATTTTTACGTGAAATTTTCCACGTAATTTCACGCGGTATGGCACGTGACATAACGGGCGGAGTTTTGCGCACCATTTTGAGTAATTTTACACAGAATTTCGCGGAATTTCACGCGGAAATGTCGAGTGAAATTTAACGCGGAATTTTGCGCGGAATTTCACGTAGAATTTCACGTGAAAATTCAAGCGATATTTAACGTGGAAATTCACGTGGAATTTTGCACGGAGTCTCGCGCGAAATTTCACATAGAATTTTACGTGGAAATTCACGTGGAATTTCGCACGGAATTTCGTACAGAATTTCGCGCAGAATATCATGAGGAATTTTACGTGGAATTTCTAACGGGATTTCGCATGGAATTTCATGCGGAATGTTGCACGGAATTTTATACTGAATTTCGCACGGATTTTTACGTGAAATTTCCCACGTAATTTCACGCGACACACCACGCGGAATTTTGCGCACCATTTTGAGTAATTTTACACGGAATTTCGCGAAATTTCACGCGAAATTTCGCGGAGTATTCCGCACGAAATGCCACACAGACTTTTGTATGGAATTTCACACGGAATTTTACGGGGAATTTCACGTTGAATATAACGTGAAATTTCAAGTGGAATTTCGGACGGAATTTAACGCAGAATTTTGCGCGGAATTGATCGGGGAATTTCGCGCGGAATTTCAAGCGAAATTTCACGTAGAATTTCGCGCGGAATGTCACGTGAAATTACACACGGAATTTCACGCAAAATTTTGCGAATTTTACGTAAACCTTCACGCGAAATTTCACGTGGAATTTTAGACGGATTTTCAAACGCGGAATTTTGCAAGAAATTTAGCACAGAATTTCGCGCAGAATTTCACGCGGAATTTCACGCGGAATTTCATGCGGAATTTCATGTGAAATTTCGCGCGGAATTTCACGCGGAATTTCAACTGGAAATCCACGCGAAATTTAATGTGGAATTTCGCGCGGAATTTCACGCAAAATTTCACGCTTAATTTGGCGGGGAATTTCGTGCGGCATTTGACACGGAATTTTACGTAAAACTTCACACGGAGTTTCGCGTGGAATTTCGCAAGGAATTTAGCACAGAATTTCGTGCAGAATTTCACGCGGAATTTCATGTAGAATTGCGAACGGAATTTAGCACTGAATTGTACGCTGAATTTTACGTGAAATTTCACAAGGAATTTCGAGCAGTATTTCACATTAAATTTCACGCGGACTTTCGCGGAATTTTGCACAAAGTTTCATGCGAAATTTCACATGGAATTTCACGCGGAATTTCACGCAAAATTCGACGTGGAATTTCGCGCGGAAATTCATGTGGAATTTCAAGTGGAATGTCGCGCGGAATAGCAGGCGAAATTCCACACGGAATTTCACACAAAAAATTTCGGCTGGTGATTTCGTGCGGCATTTAACATGGAATTTCACGTAAAACTTCACACAGAATTTCAAATAAACTTTCACATGGATTTTCAAGCGAAATTTTGTATGGAAATTCGCGCGGAATCCCACACGGAATGTAGCACAGAATTTCGTGCAAAATTTCACGCGGAATTCCACGTGGAGCTTCACATCCAATTTTGCACGGAATTTCACGCGGAATTTTAAATGAAATTTTACTCGGTTTTTACGCGTAATTTCTCGCGGAATTTCACGTGAAATTTTGCGCAGAATTTTGTAGAATTTTTACGAAATATCACCCGGAAATTCGCGGAATTTCGTGCGATATTTGACACGGAATTCGACGTCCCGAGACACACATTCGCACGGATTTTCACGCGGAATTTAGAACAGAATTCCGCGCAGAATTTCACACAGATTTTCGCGTCAAATTTTGCGCGGAATTTCGAACGGGATCTCGCACGGAATTTCACGCGGTACATTGCGTGGAATATCGCGCAGAATTTCACTCCGAATTTCATGCATAATTTTTCAAAGACATTGACTCGAAATTTCGCGCGGCTTTTCACAAAGAATTTCACTCGGAATTTCCCGCGGAGTTTCACAAGGAATTTAGCGCTAAATTTCACGTGAAATTGCACCCTGAATTTCACGCAGATTTCACGGTAGCACGCGAAATTTCACACGGAATATCACGCAAAATTTCACGTAAAACTTCACACGGGATTTCAATGGAATTAAACGTAAAACTTAACAAGGAATTTCACATGGAAATTCACACGGATTTTCAAGCGGAGTTTTACGTGGAAATTCACGAGGAATTCTGAGCGGAATTTAGCACAGAATTTCGCGTAGAATTTTACGTGCAATTCCACACAGAGTGTCACACCGAATTTTGCACGGAATTTCACGCGGAATTTCGGACGGCATTTCGCACGGAATTTCAGGGTAATTTTTCGCGGAATTTCACGTGAAGTTTCACGCGGAATAGAACGTGAAATTACACGTGTATTTTAAACGGAATTTTGCGCAGTACTTCGTGGTATTTCAAGCGAAATTTCACACGGAATTTCGTGCGGTATTTGACACATGAAATTTCACACGGAATTTGACATAGAATTTCACACGGATTTTCATGCGGACATCGCGCGGAATTTCGCGCGGAACTTAGAAAAAAATTTCACGCCGAATTTCACAGAAATTTTCACGCTGAATTTTGCGCGGAATCTAATGCGAAATTTCGAATGGGATCCCGCACAGAATTTCACGCGGAATTTTACGCGGAATTTCACGCGGAATTTTTCGAGGAATTTCACGCGGAATTTCACGTCGAGATTCGTGTAATATTTCGCGCGGATTTCCACGTGGAATTTTGCGCGTAATGTCGCGGGAAATCACAAGGACGTCAACGTGAATTTCCGCGCGAAATTCCTCGTGAAGCTTCACGCGGAATTTCGCGCGGAAATTTACGTAGAATATCACGCAGAATTTCGCGCCGAATTTTACGTGGAACTTCTTTTGGAATTTCACGCAACATTTCGCTCAGCATTTTGCGCGGATTTCATGTGGGTTTTCATAGGGAATTTCACACGGAACTTTTTTTCGGAATTACACGTGAAAACAAGCGCGGAATAGAGGTGTGCGCCAATGCATTTTTAATCGGCGGCGGCGTAAGCGACATATTTGGCAGGCAGTGGCGGCATCGCGTCGGGATGAATATTGCATAATGCAAGGCGTTTGGCTCCCGAGCCAAAAGACAAGAGTTCGTTTTCGCTTTCTCGTCAGCAAACCTGAGCCCCTGTGCTTGCTTCCTGGGACATCACTCGGGCCAAGTCAGTGGAATTTCGGACGGAATTTAACGCAGAATGTTGCGCGGGATTGATCGGGGAATTTCGCGCGGAATTTCAAGCGAAATTTCACGTAGAATTTCGCGCGGAATGTCACGTGAAATTACACGCGGAATAGCATGTGAAATTAAACACGGAATTTCACGCAAAATTTTGCGAATTTTAGGTAAACTTTCACACGAAATTTCACGTGGAATTTTAGACGGATTTTCAAACGCGGAATTTCGCAAGGAATTTAGCACAGAATTTCACGCGGAATTTCGAACGCAGTTTCGCACAAAATTTTATGTGAAATTTCGCGCGGAATTTCACGCGGAATTTCTACTGGAAATTCACGCGAAATTTAATGTGCAATTTCGCGCGGAATTTTGCGGACTTTCCCGGAATTTCACACGAAATTTCACGCTGAATTTCGCGGGGAATTTCGTTCGGCATTTGACACGGAATTTTACGTAAAACTTCACACGGAGTTTCGCGTGGAATTTCGCAAGGAATTTAGCACAGAATTTCGTGCAGAATTTCGTGCTGAATTTCACGCGGAATTTCACGTAGTATTGCGAACGGAATTTAGCACTGTATTTTACGCGGAATTTCACGAGGAATTTCACGAGAAATTTCACAAGGAATTTCGAGCAATATTTCACATTAAATTTCACGCGGACTTTCGCGAAATTTTGCACAAAGTTTCATGCGAAATTTCACATGGAATTTCGCGCGGAATTTCACGCAAAATTCGACGTGAAATTTCGCGCGGAAATTCATGTGGAATTTCACGTGGAATTTCACGCGGAATAGCAGACGAAATTTCACACGGAATTTCACACAAAAAATTTCGGCTGGTGATTTCGTGCGGCATTTAACATGTAATTTCACGTAAAACTTCACACAGAATTTCGAATAAACTTTCACATGGATTTTCAAGCGGAATTTTATACGGAAATTCACGCGGAATTCTACACGGAATGTAGCACAGAATTTCGTGCAAAATTCACGCGGAATTCCACGTAGAGCTTCACACCGAATTTTGCACGGAATTTCACGCTGAATTTTAAATGAAATTTTACTCGGTTTTCACGGGTAATTTCTCGCGGAATTTCACGTGAAATTTTGCGCAGAATTTTGTGAAATTTTGACGAAATATCACCCAGAAATTCGCGGAATTTCGCGCGATGTTTGACACGGAATTTGACGTCCCGAGACACACATTCACACGGATTTTCACGCGGAATTTAGAATTTCGCGCAGAATTTCACACTGATCGCACGGAATTTCACGCGGAACATCGCGTGGAATATCGCGCGGAATTTCACTCCGAATTTCATGCATAATTTTTCAAAGATATTAACTCGAAATTTCGCGCGGCTTTCCACAAAGAATTTCACTAGGAATTTCACGCGGAGTTTCACAAGGAATTTAGCGCTAAATTTCACGTAAAATTGCACCTTGAATTTCACGCAGATTTCACGGAATAGCACGAAATTGCACACGGAATATTACGCAAAATTTCACGTAAAACTTCACACGGGATTTTAATGGAATTTCACGTAAAACTTCACAAGGAATTTCACATGGAATTTCACACGGATTTTCAAGCGGAGTTTTACGTGGAAATTCACGAGAAATTCTGCGAGGAATTTAGCACAAAATTTCGCGCAGAATATCACCTGGAATTCTACGCGGAGTATCACACCAAATTTTGCACGGAATTTCACGCGGAATTTCGAACGGCATTTCGCACGGAATTTCACGGGTTATTTTTCGCGGAATTTCACGTGAAGTTTCGCGGAATAGAACGTGAAATTACACGTGAAATTTCATGCGGAATTTTGCGCAGTATTTCGTGGTATTTCAAGCGAAATTTCACACGGAATTTCGTGCGGTATTTGACACATGAAATTTCACACGGAATTTGACATAGAAGTT
Source organism: Topomyia yanbarensis (assembly GCF_030247195.1). Lineage (NCBI taxonomy): Eukaryota > Metazoa > Arthropoda > Insecta > Diptera > Culicidae > Topomyia > Topomyia yanbarensis. The sequence goes on from NC_080671.1 coordinate 347,543,395, forward strand.
CACACGGATTTTCACGCGGACATCACACGGAATTTCGCGCTCAATTTAGAACAAAATTTCACAGAAATTTTCACGCCGAATTTTGCGTGGAATCTAATGTGAAATTTCACGCGGAATTTTTCGCGGAATTTAACTCCGAATTTCATTCGTAATTTCACACACAATTTCACTCAGAATATCATGCGGAATTTTACGCGGATTTCACGCGGAATTTCACGCAGAATTTATCGTGGAGATTCGCGTAATATTTCGCTCGGATTTCCACGTGGAATTTTTCGCGGAATGTCGCGGGATATCACAAAGACTTCTACGTGAATTTCGCGCGGAAATTTACGTAGAATATCACGTAGTATTTCGTGCCGAATTTTACGTGGAACTTCTTTTGGAATTTCACGCAGAATTTCACACAGCATTTTGTGCGGATTTCATGTAGATTTTCATAGGGAACTAGGGAATAATTCCGAACAAAATTCCGTGTGAAAGGAATTTTGTTCGGAATTACACGTGAAAACAAGCGCGAAATTTCACGTGAAAACAAGCGCGGAATAGAGGTGTGCCTCAATGCATTTTTAATCGGCGGCGGCGTAAGCGACATATTTGGCCGGCGGTGGCGGCGCTGGCAGCGCCACCGACGCCGCCGGCCAAATATGTCGCTTACACCACTGCCGATTAAAAATGCATTGGCGCACACCTCTAGTCTTTTCATCAGTAATTTTCATAAAAATCTTTATTTATCGTTAGAAATATTATCAGAGAATATTCTTGTAAAGTTTCAGAGTACAGCTGATTAACATCTCAAGGCTGCAAGTTTCCTTTAATTTGTTTTTTTTCATCTAAAAAATTTAAAACCCATTTTATGAAAACCACGTTTTTCAAAAGTTTATGCACGACTACAAAAAAGCATAAAAGCTGTGTAAAACAAGTAAAACAGAGTTTGCTAAATAATTTTTTTGTGCACAGACTGAACCAAAAATGTATTAAAACAATCTCATTTTACAATGTCATTAATGTGATTCCAAAAAGGTCGAAAAATGAAGTATTTTATTAAAAAATGACTAAAATATTTAAAATTTCCACTTTCAATCACCATAACAGCCTACACTGTGCAGTTTCTGGTTAAAATTTAATTCAGTTCAATTTTCCCATTTGGGAAGTTTTGCATTAAGCAGGGGATCTTTAAAACAGCCACCCCGTGTTTCACCAGATTTTCTTAATTCAAATTCAAATCGGTGACGACCCCGTCATATTCAACCCGATTAGCTGGTACATATACTCTATTCTCTTTCGTAAAAGGTCCGTAGCCAACAGTATCATTTGTCTGATTCAAACTATACAGGGTGTTTGGGTCATGGTTAAGAATCTCTCGGGGGGTGATAGACTGCCATATATGGAGAAAAAAATTGTTCTACACATACCATCAAATCTCAACCGTTACAGAGTTATTGAACTTTTTGTGTAAAAAACTTATTTGTGTTAAAATACCTCTAACTTTAAAAGTATACTTTGTATTTAAAATGTTTCAGTTCCATTCGAAAGGTGAGAAAATTTCGCTTTGAGTGATGCCCTCACATGTTTCAGCTAATGAGTTTAAGTAGCCTTTTCAAAGTAATTTATTGAAAATTAAACAATTTTAAATGATTTTTCGTTCATTTCTTGAAAATCCTAATAGTTAACCTTATCATTTTAATAATTCAGATTGTTAGTCTTGATGAGCTGCTTAATTCGTTCTTTGACATGATACACTTACCTTTTCTTATTTTCATGATTTTGGGTTATTCAACCAATTATCTCATTTTCACTAGTACCAGCTCTAATTGAAAAATTATGGCCCTCATTGTACTTTTTTTCTTTGTATTCGAAAGCCAGGAAAATTTTACAGTGAAAAATGTATTAATACCTTTCAGTTAAGTGAATTTAGTATTCTTTTAGAAGTAAATTAGTTTAAAGTTAGTGCTATTATTAGAATTTTCGTTAATTTTCTTAAAATAGTAAATAATAAACATCACCATTATTATCATGGAAATAATGCATCTCAGCAAGTTCTACAGTTCTTTCTTTGACTCCATTCAATTATCTCTTTTGGTTTCGACGCAAAATCGTTTTTATCACATCGTTTCATATGCAAAAATAACAATTTCGAATTCACTACATTTGTGGCGAGCTCTTGCTGTGTTAACTATTAAATAGCAGCAAAATGAAAAGAGATATAGACAAAGTGTCTAATAAAAAGTTATAGAGAACATTAAGGGGCATCAAATGAACAATAGTAACGATAAATTTTGTTGATTAATAATTAGAATAATTAAAAAACACTCCAAAAAACACAAATTTTGAGTTATTTCGTTAGTAAAAAATCATTTAGTACACTTAACTAAAAGATATTTGTACATACACTGATAGGACATTTTCTCAGCTTTCCAATGAAATCTTGTAAATAACGATATAAATCATATTTTTTAGATTAGAGTCTTTTAAGCACTTGCAAGTCGGTTACAGGAAAAGTATAGTAATGAAATTACAAAGAAATGAGAAGAGATAGAAATCTGACGTCCAAGAACAAATTATGAATCGTCCTAAAACCCAACTTTTGGATAATGTATATTGCTATAATCATACTTCATTATTTCAAGAAAATTAGCAAAAACCTCCTCAAAAACACTAACTTTTAACTACTTTACAGCTAAAAGGTAATTAAAACTAATTACTTAAAAAATATGAGAACACCATTCAATAGGAAATTTTCTCATCTTTCGAATGGAACTGAAACATTTAAAATACAAAGTATACTTTTAAAGTAAGTGGTATTTTAAGACAAATAAGTTTTTTACACAAAAAGTTCAATAACTCTGTAACGGTTGAGATTTGATGGTATGTGTAGAACAATTTTTTTCTCCAAATATGGCAGTCTATCACCCCCCGAGAGATTCTTAACCATGAACCAAACACCCTGTATATCACCACCCAATGCATATAAGGTCGAATTTTCGATATTCATGTAACAGCCGAATATCGCTCCGTTAGAACATGAGTATTCTGCAGTAGGTTCAAACATTTTTGTCTTTGGCCCGGAAAGAGAATGGCCTGCAACCCCATAAAAATACCATGAACAGGGTCCGCGCCAAATATTCCAACCATCAAAACACAATAAAATGGTCTCAAAAACCCCTAAATACACCAGAATAAAGTTTTTAAGTGGGATCTTCCGGACCATGGTGATGGTGTTTTCATAGGTAGAACCCATTCCAAACACTATAAAAATACCATGCAGTGGGGGTGAATTTGACCATGACCATGATTATTCAGCCATGTCTCGGTCAGAACAAAACGTCATGATCAACATCTGCAACGGCAACTAATAGCTCGTCAATTTTTGTCCGAAGTCCTCTCATGTTCTGATAATAAATACTGAAAAGGAAATGATGCAGTGAAGAAAAAACTTTGAGAAACGAAACGAACGAAACGAAACCAAAAGTTTTGTGAAAAAATTCTCGTTCTACCATTTAAGCCAATGTACAGTGTATTTTTTGTTAAAATCGTGCGATCTTTTAATTACGCCTAAATTGTAAATTTGATTCAATCATGTCTTCGGAGAAATTTGTGGACATTGCAAACCCTTTCGTATGGTGTTGTGATTTAAGTGATTAACCTCCCTAAAAGCGAGTTATATTTATCAACTTTCTGCAAGTCTATATATTAAGTTTGGCTCTTCAGCAAAGGCGTAGAGCAATTGTTTGCTAACAACTTTCCTGAAAACATGAAGACTTTGTGCCTTCAGCAAAGTTGTTCACAAAAGCTTCAATATCTTCTATATTACTGCTTGTTGTTTGTGAATGACAATTTTATTATTATAACCTTTAAAAAACTGTTCGAGCGAGAGACTAAATTTTCAGTCAGGGTGAAGTGAAAAATTACTGTTTCAAAGTGTCCGAAGAACCCGCTATTACGCGCGCGCGAACATTGGTCCGTCGAGCCGGATAGTGAATCAGTGCAATGGTTTTCGGACACTTTGCGAAACAGACAGAAAACGTGGTGAACAGTTCGGATTAAAAAAAGCAGTCAGTGAACTCATAACGAGGGCAGTGACCCAATAGCATCGCCATCGCAGTGAAAAATAGCATCGCCATTTTCGACGTCGGTCAACGCTATCGTAGAGACGCTGTAGCGCCATCGCGAAGTTTGCAGTTCTGGTACTTTGGACGACATAGCAGAATTGGATCGGCCGCAGCAGATCATCGGACGGAGACAGCCAACGGAAAATACAGAGAGTAGAGTGGATGATTGTGGTGGCGTACTTGCATGTGGTGTCTAGTTCATGTTGGTTGGCTATTAATAAATTATTCAAGCGTTTATGCGATTGATTTTTAGTTGGTCTCAGAATTTTCGCCGGATTTTCTTTGCTGGTTGCTTTCTACCTTGTTTTCCCCTGCTGCAACTGTCAATTTCTGTTCGCGTAGTAACAGTGTGGAACGTCGATTCGATCGGTCAATTTATTTGGTGAAAGTGCAGATTTTCTGTGAAATATCTGTGAATTAGAATTTGAATAGTGTAGTGCAGTGCAGTGAATACGAATGGCAACCGAGTTACGATCCCTGCGGAAACCGGAACACCAACTTTTAAAGTCTTTAGAGGGTGTGCGTCATTTTGTCCAGCATTATGAAGAGGCCAGAGATGGCGGACAAGTTAGCCTGCGAATGCATGGACTGGAGGAGGTTCACAAGGAATATTTCACAGTTCGTAGTAAGCTTGAGTTGTTGGTTGAAGACGCTGAATTGACGAAACAGGCCGATTCGGATCCAGACGTGGAGCAAGAGGCATTGGAACATCTGGACAATGAGAACGATCGACTATTGCAGGAATTTAAAGATCATTTCTATGCGCTTAAAGCATCCATGATGACCTTGTTGCCGAATTTCCTACCGCCATTACAGTTAGGGGGACACCAATAATCGATTGCTGGAGATGATGGTTCTGGTGCGCACCAAGTAACGACATTTTCTTAGGTAAAGCTGCCTGAAATCCGTCTGCCGTCATTCAGTGGCTAAATTTTTGAGTGGGTAACCTTCCGTGATTCCTTTCAAAGTCTGATTCACAGCAATCCTCAGCTAACTGATATGGATAAGTTTACATATCTGAGGTCGTCGTTGGCTGGTGATGCACTGTAGGAAATCAGTTCAGTAGGATTGTCTGCCGCCAATTACATTGTTGCGTGGGAAAATTTTTGAGAACCGATATGAGAACAAAAAACTCATCGTGAAGGCTCACCTGGATGCACTTTTTGCTATTGAAGGTCTCAAAAGGGAGAGCTACGAGAAACTCAATCAACTCATTAGCGACTTTGAGAAAAATCTCCAGATGCTGTACAAAATCGGTCAGAACACTTTGGAGTGGACCACCATTCTCGCTTATATGGTGTGTTCCAAGCTCGATTCCGCTACGCTACGCCAGTGGGAAACTCACCACAATTCGAAGGAAGTTCCCTCGTATGCAACCTTTCTCAGTTTTCTCCGCAACACTGTGATGTTCTCCAATCAGTCGCTCCTGCAAAATCCCAGACCATCGATTATCGTTCTTCTAAGTCTGTCACACTGCTGTGAAGCGTCAAACAGATGCACATTATGCACTGAATCGTGGCATCCTCCTTCCCAGTGTGCTTTGTTTCAACGGATGAAGGTTTCTGAGCGCATCGAAGCTGTTGCTAAGCACAGGTTGTGTCGTAACTGTCTGCGTCCTGGACACTATTCAAGTTCCTGCGAGAGAGGAGTTTGTCTTCATTGTCAACAGAAGTACCACTTCATGCTACATGGACCACCCAAATCCTCCGTTCCACACTCGCATCCGAAACCTCCGTCTCAAGACCCGCAACCGAGACAGTCACAGACTAAGCAACACAATCCGAACCAACACACACACTAATACTGCCAACTCGCAGCGCACAAACAACACACAGCCAACCACAACCACAGACACACCCACCACAAGTCAAAATTATGTTGCACTCCCCATCACACCAACACACAACATACTCCTGTCAACCGCTCTCGTGACAATCAAGGACCGTTTTGGCAGAACAACGCTCGCACGAGCCCTGCTAGATTCGTGTTTTCAGCACTGTCTAATGACAGCAAGTTTGCGAAGAAGCTGCAGTTTCATGAATCCCCTACATATTTGTCTGTTCAAGGAATCGGTTCATCTCGATCAGTTTCCACCAAATTGATCAGTGCAGAGATCAGTCCCAGATCCAGGATTATATCATCCTTCACCGAAGAAATGCAGTTCCATGTACTACCGAAATTGACTGTTCTTTTGCCGACGACGAGTTGCAATCCTGCCGAGTGGGATCTTCCAGATTCTACTCTGATAGCCGACCCCGGGTTCCACGAGCCTGGCCCAGTTGATTTGATCATAGGGGCGGAGTATTACATGGACTTACTGAAGAATGAACGACAGAGAGCAACACCATCAGTACCGACTCTGCAAAATACGGTGTTTGGGTGGATACTTTCGGGACACATTCCTAACAGTTCAAGCAGCGAACCATGCTCACTGGTTCACGTATGCTCGACAGCGGAGGTCGAAGAGCAGCTTACTAAATTTTGGGATCTGGAGACTTGTCGTACCACCAGCATTATTTTGTCGAAGAATCATTCTGCGAGCAGACTATTGTGGCAGACGAGAGTGGTAGATTTGTTGTAACACTACCAAAAAAGGAATATGTCATCAGTAAACTGGGAGATTCAAAGGCAACAGCACTTAAGCGGTTCATGGAACTCGAACGGCGATTCGCAGCTAATCCAGACCTGTACACGGTATATTCTGAATTCATCCACGAATATCTAACTCTCGGGCATATGAAAGAGGTGATCGATGATACCGATGAAGGGATGAAGCATTATTTACCGCATCATGCTGTTCTGAAGCCGGACAGCACCACCACGAAACTCCGAGTAGTTTTCGATGCTTCCTGTCGAACATCAACAGGAATTTCATTGAACGACGGCTTGATGGTCGGTCCTGTTGTTCAAGAAGATCTCCTCAGTATCATGCTACGTTTTCGTACGCACCGATTTGCAATTTTTGCCGGCATCGCCAAGATGTATCGAAAGGTTCGAGTACAGGCAGCGGATCAATCCCTACAGAGAATCTTATGGAGAGATTCTGTAGAAGAGCCAATCCGTACGTTCGAATTAAACACAGTCACTTACGGAACCACGTCTGCACCTTATTTGGGCAGGAAATGTCTGCAAAGCTTGGCGGAAGAAGGAGAAGAAACGCACCCGAAAGCTGCTAAGGTGCTGAAGCAAGATTTATACGTGGATGATATGCTCTCAGGTGTAAATGACGTGGAGGATGGAAAGAAGCTGATACAGCAGCTGGTTGAGCTTCTGGAGTCAGCTAGGTTTTCACTACGTAAGTGGAATTCTAACAACAGAGAGCTGCTACTAAATGTCCCTGAACACTTAAGAGACGACCGTTCGATTCTGGAATTAGACTCGTCTAGCTCTACCATCAAGACGCTAGGACTTGTCTGGGAACCCAGTACTGATCGCTTTCGATTCACTACCCCGGTCTGGAGCTGGGTTGGAAGCATTAGCAGAAGTGCAGAGGTGGAAATTCACGGATTCTGTGACGCATCCGAGCTAGCGTATGGAGCCTGCGTGTACATTAGAACAGTTACAGAGGCTGGGTCCGTAGCTCTGCGGCTGTTAATGTCCAAGTCGCGGGTTGCTCCGTTGAAAACCTAAAAAAGAAGAAGAAAGGGCAGTCTATACCCCGCTTGGAATTATCGTCAACGCAACAAGAAAGCTTTCCGCAGGAGCTTGCCGATTTGTCTAAGCAACTCCACGTGCGAGATTCGTCGCGCATTGTTTCTCTAAAGCCGATTCTCAAGGAAGGCATACTGTGCGTCGGTGGCCGGTTACGGCATGCAGCTGTGTCACCGAATCGCAAGCATCCCTATATTCTTGACCCTCATCACCCGCTGACAAAAATCGTAGTTGTTTACTACCATCGGAAGCTATTCTATGCGGGACAGCAGCTGTTGATTTCGGCTATGCGAGAGCGTTTCTGGCCAGTGTACACCAGAAACCTGGTACGGCAGGTAATCCACGAGTGCGTCGCTTGCTTTCGAGTACGGCCCAAGGCACAGGATCAGATCATGGCAGATCTTCCACCCGAGAGAGTAACTCCCTGTTCACCGTTTCGAAGAGTCGGAGTCGACTACTGTGGACCATTTTCTTTGGTCTATTCGCGTCGCCAGCCTGTGAAATGTTTCAAACTGTCCGAATAACCCGGTATTACGCGCGCGCGAATAAAAACCATTCTGACAAGATGGGAATGTTCCATGCAAAGGTTTATTGATCCAAATGCACAACTTTCTATATTACAGGATTTTCTGATCTCGTGTATTTTTGAAGTAACTAGGCAAATTTTGAAAAATGTAGTATGTCAAATAGTTATTGATTTTTACGTTGAAAGGGCTAAGTATTCGTCAATAGTGTTTTCGAAAAACGCATTAAAAATAGCAAAATCTGTCTTTTGCTGATACGATTTAAGGGATTAATCTTCCTAAAAGTGAGATGCTTCAACTATTTTTTTTTTGTTAGTAGAAATGATCGGACGTCTTTGATTGCTTTCACGAATATTTTTACTAATCACACTAAGTGTCTTCTTTAAGCGATTACGAAGTTATAGAATGACACCCAATGATACTGTTTGTAAATATCTTTTCAATCATTAATCCTATGAGTTTTATATTCCGTGAAGTTCTTCCTGTGAAGTTCTTCCATTGTTCAAAACACAGCATTTTTATTATCTCGAGCATTTTCAAAGATATTGGACACTTTAAAAAAACAAAAGTTTTTTTTTCAAATAATCTAGAACTCTACTGGAGACAAAGAGAGACACGTGCTATCCATTGAGTATTGTAGGGTTGATGTAGAACTTCTAATTGCAGCTTGAGTTGGCTGGCCGTTTTTGCCCGTTCAAAAGTTATTACTCTTGAAACATCAAACATGATTTTTTTCCCAAAAATACCCAATGACTTCTAAGTCAGAAGAGATGGACCAATGATCTCTTCTAGAAGCATATTCATCTTGACTAGACGAATATCTTTCCAGAACCCTCTTAAGCTTTATCCACGATATTCAAGAAGTTATGTTTTATCAAAGTTTTGAAGGGGTCATTCACAAACAACGGTCTAAAGCTACGAGTGTACTTTCAATAAATATTTTTAGTTTTCAGTAAAGAAGTTCGCAAAACAAGTTCTTCAGTATTCTTATAGACCTAATCTTGTTTTTCATACTTTAAAAAAAATGTAACAAATATCTCACTTCAAGGGGGATTAATCACTATAACTATATCATCAAAATGAAGGTCTTGGATCATCACAAAATGTTACAGAAGACTTTGCTGAACGCTTTACCGTTTCCGGCTCAATAATTCTTCGCGCCGTTTTGGCGAAATAGCCGCTGTGCAATGCATTGAACAAAGATGGCAGACGCTGTTCTAACCCACGGATTTAAATGGCAAAAAAGGTTCATTATCCTAGTTGAAGCTAGCCTAAGATTTTTTTCCCGATAGAGTTCTTATCTAATAATGATTAAATCAGTAACTTCAATACTTTGATATAGATAAATTCGCGAACGCTGTATGATATTATACTTCCACTTCTTCAGTTCAGTTTTATTACAATGAAATGCTTGACTGCAAAGTTATTTGATTACAACGCATTATTTATTTAATTGATAGCATCGCTTAATTTACTAGGCTGGAGTGGTGCTTGTCAGAGTGACTCATAAACAGCAAAGTAACACATGTTGTATATATTTGGTTTATCGACTAAATTTTTCTTACTTCCCGAAGCACCTGTCATGTTCGATATTATAACCTTGACATCTCACGAAGCGGAAAATTTCATTCCATTAATTGCCATTTCATCGCGCTGGATTCATTACGCAGTGGCAAATGAAAATCCATAAATAGAACCAAATCACAAACGGAACTCTTTGCCATTTGGTGCAGGCATAAATAATGCTCTTCGAATCAAAGATAACTTAATTTCAAGTGAAATGGTATAAAACGAGTTCAATCTTTTAAAATTCTCGCATGTTGAACATATTACTTCGTGAATTTTCGATTCCATTTCCGTTATGACGCCGGTTTGGGTCATTGATTGAATAATTTTTTTTTGGGAGCCCTTCACCCCATTCTACCCTCGGCGAAGCACCCAAAATTACTCGAACTAATTTACTAATTTACGATCGATACATGTGCCGCGGTGACTACCATTTTGCTGCGAGTGGAAGAATCAGAAACCAAAAACCGAGAAAGCCTAGTGAATGTGAACAAACACGGCTGAGCCTGTAGCTGCCACAGGTTTCCACGTTCGGATTCGATCGATTGGAAGCAAACATTTCTTCCCCGTTTTGCAGAAGCTTGCCAATTACTCGAATTTGAAATGGCCGGAAATTATTGCCGGAACGTGTGGTACACCGCGCGCGCTCCGGTAATCGACAACGAACCGGGCACGATTGGTTCCGATGCTGAGTACATAATGGTATCCGGTTCGGTTGGGCCTATCTCGGGCGTTGGATTATGTATTCCAGAGTTGCCTCCCAAAAGACGGGTGGCGTTGCCGTTTTGTCGGTCTAAGCAATTTAAATCGAATGGCTTGGAATTTTAAACAGGTTCATTCTTTGCTGTACCCTTTCGATGTGGTTTCTTGATAGAGTACCACAATCAAAATCATACGACATTGTCTTCAAACGAACTGCTGATTTTTCCAATCCAATTCTCGGGATGATGACGATAATGTAATGTGCGTATTGTGACAAAGAATCAAATCAACTTTTTTCTATTGGGTCTTTTCTATTGAAATTTTGGGTGAAATTAGTATTGCTTACATTATGTGTTCCACTAGCAATTGTGCAAACGTTGCGAAAATGGAGTCGGAATAATATTAAGGTTGGACAGAGAAAGGGTAAAATTCGCAAACAAAAAACCAGTTTTTTTCCACACTGTATGTCAGATCTTCATAAAAATCATTCAGCAGTACTGTAACAACATTCTACATACGCTGATTGATTTTTATGAAGATCTGACATACGGTGTGGAAAAAACTGCTTTTTTCGTTTACGAATTTTGCGCATTCTCTGTCCAACCTTAAGGGCGTAAACGAATTTTGCGCGAGTTTCTAGAAAATCCGGATGTCTTATCGTGCCAAAGGAAGGAAACTGAGAATCGTCCAATCTACAGTAAGTCGTGTTTTGAAACGGTGCATCGAACAATTTAATAGTAAGAAAAAAGAGAGCAAAAATAGATCTCTGTATAGTGTGAAAGATCACAAGCGGGTAGACGAAGCTTTCGAGAGGAATCCCAGTAGTTCAGTAAGATATGCAGCGAAAAAACTGCATTTAAGCAGAACTATTGTGCAAGATGCAAAAAACGTGAACTTTTGCGAACGGCCTCCCAACTCTTGGTGGGACAAAAAGTGCTAAGACGTATACGCTGAGAAGGTCACCGCGAATAAGACTTTTCGGGACGACGGGCTACCCGCTAGTTATCGACACTACACGACGTTCGAAGCGGGAATAAAAAATTTGATGAAAGCCAAGAAACGTAGTGGTGTTGGCTCGTTGACTAGAGAAGCATCGATTCTTTGATGGTGACGCTTTCACTTGTTTTATTTATCATGTGACAATAAAGCTCCAAGGCCATTCAGCATCAAATTTAACTTGTTGAAGAATCTGTCAGACTTTGCTAGGAGACGCCTGAGGAATTTGTTTAATAGGTTTCTAGAGGGTAACATTGTCCCTCATAGCTGGACGCAAGTGAAGGTTATCGCCATTCAATAACCAGGCAAACCAGCCTTCGACCACAACTCGTATTGACCGATTGCAATGCTGTCCTATATCAGGAAGTTGTCCGATAAAGTGATCCTATTCCGCCTCAACAATTGAGTCGAAACAAATGGTCTACTGTCAGATACACGATTTGGCTTCCGCAAAGTCAAAGGTACGAAATACAAATGATGTTTGCTAGCAAATAGCAGATCTGCAAAAAGATGTTTAAAATGGATTAAAGATCATGCGGATGTAACTTCTTTGATAGAACGTTAACAAAAACTGAATTGAAAGCCTCCCTAATATCTATGAAAACTTATGTCATCTATGACATAAGTTTTCATAGATATTAGGGAGGCTTTCGATTCAGTTTTTGTTAACGTTCTATCAAAGAAATTACATCCGCATGATCTTTCATCCATTTTAAACATCTTTTTGTTAAATCTGTTGCCTGAAGAGCATATGCATTTTTCGCATGGTGATTTAACAACATCGCGATTCAATTACCTCCCCCCCCCCCCTAGAGCTCATTTCTAATTCTCCAACTTTACAATTTTTGGTGAATTACATTGAGGATTGTCTTGCCAATTCATGCACGCTACCTTGCGGACGACGGGGTGGTCTCCGTTATAGGGTCCAAGTCTGCTGATTTGCAAGGACAATTACAGGGTACTTAGGACAATATGTCTGCTTGGGTTCTTCAGCTGGCTATCGAGTTCTCCGCGGAGAAAACTGAGTTGGTCGTCTTTTGTAGGAAGCATGAGTCAGCACAACTACAGTTTCTATTAATAAGTGTAACGATCAATCAGGTCCTACCATTTAAATATTTCGGTGTCTGGTTCGACTCTAAAGGTATCTGTGGAAACCACATTAGATATCTGAAACCGAAATACCAACAAAGGATAAACTGTCTCCTGACAATAATTGGAACATGGTGGGGTGCTCACGCAGGGTACCTGTTCATTAGACCTTTCCACATTTTGAAAAAGTTTTGAAATATACATCGGTCAGCTCAAATTCTTGTTCTAGGTGTGAATTTAAGAACTTTCGCCAAAAATGGCTTAATTTGGACATGATTTAGAGGTGTCTCCAATCAAAAATCGTGTTTTTGATATGTTTCCATAGGAAGACCACTTACACTCTGATTTAATAGGCCTTACAAGCCCACATGTCGTCAAAGGTTGTTCCTTAGACATATCTTAACAAGTTTTAACAGGTGAACATAGCTCTAATCGCAATAGAAAATTTGTTAATTGGATTTTTATATAGAAAAGAATACCAAAACTAAGAAAAAATACTACCAATTTTCCTTGGTTTTGATGTACTTTCCTATATGAAAATCCAGTTAACAAATTTTCTAGTGCGATTAGAGCTATGTTCACCTGTTAAAACATGTTAAGCTGTGTCTAAGGAACAACCTTTGATGATATGTGGGCATGTATGGCCTATTAAATCAGAATGTAAGTGATCTTTCTATAGAAACATATAAAAAACACGATTTTTGATTGGAGACACCTCTAAATCATGTCCAAATTAAGCCATTTTTGGCGAAAGTTCTTAAATTCACACCTAGAACAAGAATTTGAGCTGACCGATGCATATTTCAAAACTTTTTCAAAATGTGGAGAGGTCTACTGTTCATGCTACACCAAACAATGATATTATCGGTGATGGAGCCCGAGTGTTTCTGTTTCCGCTCCGCCGCGAACATACACTTCATCAAACTGGAGAGAATCCAATATCGTTGTTAGCGCATTGCTTTGGGTTGCATGCAATCGACCCATACGATGAGTCTCGAAGTGTTGGCGGGAGTTCTCTCGATGGAAATCGATTTTGGAAACTCTCATATCAATTGCTCATCCGATGCGATATCTTGAACCCGTTGGTGAAACTTCGAAAGGCTCCTCGAGTTTAATTCTCAAACCCGATTTATATCCTTGTACTTCGACTACATGGCATAGAGCATAAATCTTTTTTCAAATAATCTCAACCGTGTCTATACTTCTGATTCAACTTTATTCCTCGATACATCCATGAAGGAAAAGATTCGTGGAATCCCGGATCATATACGGCCACAAGTGATCTCCAATATATTTTATAATAAATTCCGAGAAGTCGACTGTGACAAAATTTTCTTCACTGATGGATCATATCTCGATGGGTTCATTGATCACGATATCTTCAATGATAATGTCACCGCTTCATTGAAACTCAATCATCCTGCTTCAGTTAACGTCGCAGAATTAGATGCTGTTCAGTACACCCTTGGGATCATCGACACTTTGCCCATAGATGACTATTTCATAATTTTGGACAACCTCAACTCTATCGAAGCTCTTCTTGCGATAAAACCCAAAAAAAATTCCCGTATTTGCTGGGGAAGATATGGGAGCATCTGAGTACGTTATCTGAAAAATCTTACCGGGTAATGAAACGGCCGACTCTTTAGCAAAGGTGACACCTACGAACGACCAATTTGCTTCAATGAATTTTTCAGTATCTGTCATCAGAGAACACAGCACAGCCGACAAACCGCATTGAGTTATGGAGAACTTGGATGGCATTCTACCGAAAGTATCGACGAAGTATTGATTCGGGGCGATGGATTTGGGACGGGATTTCATTCATGTAATGTCCCGGCTTATGTCTAACCACTTTACGTAAGATACGCATTTGCGACGTATTAGCCTTGCAGAGAGTAGTCGGTGCGCTTGTGACAAGGGCTATCACGACATCGAACACGTTGTCTGGGTGTGCACCTGTTATTGTGACTCCAGGACTCAGTTAAAAGATTCCCTTCGGGCCCGAAATATACTGCCAAATGTTCCAGTTCGGGATATCCTGGCAAGTCGCTACATTCCAAATTAGCCCCTCTCCTTTTATTTCTCGTTTTTAGAAGTCCTCTGTCCTGCCTTGTGGAGCCGACCAGTACCAGAGTGCCACTATTTGACCGCCTTCACCCTCACCACTACACCTGCACAAATTGAATTTGAAGCGAGGGCGTCTCGTTGAACTGACCACTTTTGAAAGATTCCCTGCGGGGACGAAAAATACCGCCCGTCGACCTAGTTCTTGACATCACGATAGGTTGTAATCAACGTTGCTGATCTTCCGTTTGCCTGAAAGTTACAAATTTTGATTTTCTTTTCCTTTTATTCCAAAACTAATTTATCAGTTGCAAACAAATGTCTTTGATTGACCTCCTCCCCACTTACTCTTAACAAAAATCAATTAACCCTCTTTTGTACTACGAACCATATTTGTATTTTTAAGATAGCTGTAAGATTTCTCATAAAGAACTATTGGCCTCAGTCTACTTTCACAGTTCCCTGGGCGTCAACACTGGACACGATACCATAACATGGACCACGGCTCAGTGTTTCAATACGCCGTTTTCACGATCAAAATTCAACCGTTGGGTTTGGAGATTAGGCTTCTTCGAAGAAGTTTCTAGATATAAATAGACGCATCTTTTGATATAATGAGTTAAGTGATCAATTCACCTAAAAGTGAGATAGAAAATATATTTCCCTAAATAATTTAGATAGAAGCTTACTGTCTTTAGCAAAGTTCTAGAAAATATTGTTACGAAGAACTTTGCTGAAGATACTGAAGCTCTATATAGCAAGAGTAGCGAGATATGGAGTTACTTGCTATAATCCCCTTAAAAACGGTTTTTCTTACATAACTTCTTACGATTATTTTTATATTAAAAGAGCCTTTTACAAAGTTGTTCAGGGCGACATAATACACATTTTTTGTGGAGACGATGAATCTGTAGCTCTAGAAACAAAAAAGGTATTGCCAATTTTGGAATATTTTTAGGTCAACTTACACCTTAAACAACTTCCATAATCACAAAAATTCGCAGATGGCTTTGATTACAGTTAAAAGTACTAACGTTTTGATTTTCATATAATATAAAAACCTTTGTCTGACAAAGTCTGCTAGGTGGCTATGTATGAAACCAATACTCAAAATTACCATCCCGCGCGAAGCACGCAAAATTTTTATTCTGGTTTATAAATCATTTGGCATACTTTTTAACGTTATACAATGTTGTTTCGGGGAGATATATACACATCTATAACACTAGCCAGTATAAATTACTTTTCGCTTATGATATATACAAATGGCACGAAAAATGTATTGTAATAATCTTAATTTTATTAATCGTCGGACGTAACAAGCTATTGGGAAACAGTGTATGAAGTATTTATTGAAAGTAGCCTATCGACTGGAAATTAAAAAGTGGCCACTTCGTGGAACCGATAGAGCGCCAATGCTGAAGCGGAAGAAACAAATTCTTGGGATCATTCGTTTACGAGCGGTCTATCGAGAAGCAAGTGTTTTTTTCCAGTCGGTCAGTGTTGGAGGTTTTGGACTTTTTTCTTCTTTTGTGCCTGTGTTAACCGTTAGGCCGCATTCCTCAGCCTTTTGTTCGCGTAGTGAGGATTGAACAATAGCCAGCTATATAAGCTGGTATGGTGCGTCGTGGGAAACAAATTTACAGATAAGTAAAATCTACCTCTTTTGACACATTTACGTTTTATTCCCGTCAGCGCGGGTGCTAATCCCGTGCGTCGACGGTGTCGATGGCTCCCTCCCCGGGCGGCCAAATGGAGGTCGAATCGACTCCCAAGGCTCTCCCCCGACCCAAACAATATCCAGAGCTCTCGACCGGTCCCTTTGTGGTCTTCTTTCGGCCCAAAACAAAATCGCTGAATCTATTACAGATTTCAAAAGACGGAACGGTTCTCGGCTGTGAGCGAAATAAGAAAGCTCCGCTCAGACAGGGTCAGGGTCGTGTTGGCTAATTCAAAGCAGGCCACAATGGATCCACTCCATACAAAAGCTGGACAAAACCTCAAAAGTAGTTTAAAATGTCTGAAAATATCATCTAAGGGTAATTTTGGTGCGCTGAACTCGATTTTGATTAAATTAGGACCCTAAAATGAAAATTAGACAGCCTAGGGTGGTTCTAAAAGTTTTTTTTTTCAATTTCGCAAAAGTGAATTTTATTAACTTCTCAAAACAGATACTTCGTAAGTGAGTAGAAACATTTTGATTTCCTAGGGTAGTCCTTAGTAACGAGTTAGCTAGGGTGGTTCCAATTTATTGAAATCTGATGAATAAAAAAGATGGGTGGGTAATGTCAGAGACATAACCGGAGTGAAGTAGAATGCACTTTAGACCGGTAAATTCTGCTCTGGAATAAGCAATTTCTATGCGATTTTGCCGACTTTAGCATATTCATAGTTTATTTGGAGTATTTTTGGAATTATCAAGTTGACAATTTGCAACATTCTTTGAAAATATTGTTGAACTTTTATGAATGAAGGCACGCAAACGAGCGTTTGACCGTCGTCCTACTACCAGCATCAGAGAAGTAGCAGATCAGAATGTTTCGCTACATGGCCTGTACCAAACAAACCGCTCGTAAGTTCACCGGAGGAAAGGCTCCCCGCAAGCAGTTGGCAACAGCCCCCTGGCAACCCTATACCATCATATGGAGTTTGACAGCGACCGACATATATGGGGCGGTATAGCTATAAAGCCCCAAACAAAGAATTATGTTCGGCACTATGCTCGATATTCAAGCATTCCACACGACGTTTTGCATCTTGTGGGATGATTTAATAATTTAATTTAATCGACATTTTGTAACTAAATACAGCTTCTAATCATTCGGTTCAAAATCAATGTTTTGCCTTTCATGGCAGTGATGCTGGCTGTACAGAGACGTCGTCCTTGACAGGGGGCTGGTTGGCAACGAAGGCCGTGTAAAAGTGCACCAGTCACGGTTGGCGTTAAGAGCCTCATCGCTACCGAACAGAAACAGTCGCCCTGCGAAAAATTCACAGCTATCAGAAATCGAGCGGGCCTAAATTGTGACCCAAAATAAACCACAAACCAACAAGTTGTTTGCAGGACCAGCCAATTATAAAGTATTATTATTATAAATGAAATTTTCCATTGCCTTACAACCTCCCTCCCCCTTTCCACCCGGCTTGAATAACTATCAATCTTGATGATGCTGTGCGGCGGGGGCACTAGTTTTTATTATGGTGGAAAATTTAGGTTTGCGCGTTTTTCCCAAAAGTTTTTTAGCTGTGCTGTTTTCAAGGAAGTTGTAGTTGAATTCAAAATAAAATAGTTTATTTCTATTGTCAGAGATGGACCTTCCAACGAAAACTAGTTTGGCTCGCTTGGAATCGAATTGTATGGACCAACCACTGCTTTCACAAAATCTGTTATTTTCAGTAATTGAACATTCTACATTTTTGTAAATTGAATCATTACACTAACCTGTCTACAAATCACACAAATAACTTTTTTATTTTGTGCCATTCTACTTGAAAGCGACGATATTGTTCACAAGTGGCTCACTTACCATCCAACGCTCTTGACAAGCCACTTTCTGATGCTTGTAATAAAATTTCAATTCGATTCTTTGTCGATAAATTGATGGCCCTGAAAAGGGCCTGTTGTTTGGACAGTGTTCGGAATTTACTTGAAGCTGGTGTATATGGTAACAGTTTTGGTGCCATCTGAGACGGCATGCTTGGCCAACTCTTCTGACAGCAGCAAACGGACGGCGGTTTGAATTTTGCGGGAAATGCTGCAAACGAACTGCTGCATGCTGATGCTGCAAACGAACTGATCGTGAACAACAGCATGCTGAGCTTTTATACCTGACTACAGCACAATGTAAGCTCGTCCTTTTTTGTGTTGTCCTCAATATGTGTTCTTCGTAGCTCCACCCCTTTGTTGCTCGACCACATATTTTTGATAAAGAACAAATTTAAAATTGTGTTTCCAATACGGAGGTTATCGAACACTCAGGGTAAAAAGAGTAATCTAATACGGCACCTTGGTAAAATGTTTGAGAATTGAAACCTTTTTTGAATGCGCCTAGTAAACACGAAACTGTAAACAAACACACAAATGATAACTTTTAATTTTGTTTCATTCTACGTGAAATCTACGATATTGTTCACAAGTAGCTCACTTGCCATCGAACGCTCTTAGCAAGCTACTTTCGGATGCTTGTAATAACAAAATTTCAATTCGATTCTTTGTTGATAAATGGCCCGTACCAAACATACCGCTCGTAAGTCCACCGGAGGAAAGCCTCCCCGCAAGCAGTAAGCAACGAAGGCCGTGTAAAAGTGCCCCAGTCACGGTTGGCGTTAGGAAGCCTCATCACTACTGAACAAAAACTGTCGCCCTGCGAGATATTCACAGCTATCAGCAATCGAGCAGGCCTAAATTGTGATCCAAAATAAACCACAAACCAACAAGTTCTTTTCAGGACCAGCCAATTATATTCCAGTAAGATATAAATGAAATTTTCGTTTTCCATTGCCTTACAACCTCTTTCCTCCCGGCTTGAATTACTATCAATCTTGATGATGCTGTGCGGCTGGGCACAGGCAGTTTCCATTATAGTGGAAAATTTAGGTTTGCTCGTTTTTCCCAAAAGTTTTTTGAGCTGTGCTGTTTTCAAGGAAGTTGTAGTTGAATTCAAAATAAAATAGTTTACTTCTATTGTCAGAGGTGGACCTTCCAACGAAAACTAGTCTGGCTCGCTTGGAATCGAATTGTATGGACCAACCACTGCTTTCACAAAATCCGTTATTTCAGTAATTGTACATTCTACAGAATTAGTCAACTATTTCCAATCAGCGCAAATTCGAAAGTTTTCATTCAAAACAACAGAAGATTTAGAAAACGTTCGATTTTTGTAAATTGAATCATTACACTAAACTGTCTGTAAATCACAAATAACTTTCGATTTTGTGCCATTCTCGTGAAAGCGACGGTATTGTTCACAAGTGGCTCACTTACTATCCAACGCTCTTGACAAGCTGATGCTTGTAATAACAAAACTTCAATTTCATTCTTTGTCGATAAATTGATGGCCCTGAAAAGGGCCTTTTCATTGGGCAGTGTTCGAAATTTACTTGGTGCTGGTGTATATGGTAACAGTTTTGGTGCCATCGAAGACGGCGTGCTTGGCCAACTCTTCTGTGACAGCAGCAAATGGACGGCGGTTTGAATTTTGCGGAACATGCTGCAAACGAACTGCTGCATGCTGATGCTGGAAACGAACTGAGCGTAAGCAACAGCATGCTGAGTTTTTATACCTGACTACAGCACAATGTAAGCTCGTCCTTTTTGTGTTGTCCTCAATATGTGCTCGTCGTAGCTCCACCCCTTGGTTGGTCGACCACATATTTTTGATAAAGAACAAAATTGAAATTGTGTTTCCACTACGGAGATTATCGAACACTCAGGGTAAAGAGAGTAATGTAATACGGCACCTTGGCAAAATGTTTGAGAATTGAAACCTTTTTTGAATGCGCCTAGTAAAAATGTTTTCCACTTCACTCCAGTTTGTTTCTGACCATATTTGCAATTTGCGTACTGAAATAAATCATAATTTAGGGTTTAACCCAAATAGCTCTCCAAGGAGAAACAGTCCATGAAACAGAAAATGCAAACTTATTCTTTGAAATGATTTTGGTGGCCCTGAAAAGGGCCTTTTTTATAATGATACAAGTGAGTTCTACCTTTTCAACTTCCAAATCCATACAAAGTGCGTCCCTGCCGCTTCAGAGTATAGACGACATTCATTGCGGTTTTGCGCTTGGCGTGTTCAGTGTAGGTCACGGCATCTCGGATGACATTTTCCTGCACACCATCAGCATTCGTAGATTAAATCGGAGATGCATTTTACACCACCACGACAAGCCAGACGCCGAATGGCGGATTTTGTGATTCCCTGGATTTTATCACGAAGAACCTTGCGATGACGCTTGATACGGGAACGCAAACATGATACCGCTCATTGTACCGTCCGGACGAACATGTTGCTCGTGTGGTAAGCGAGCACCTACTGATACAAAACAAGCTCGCGTGACCTGTATATATAATATTCCCGTATGTAATGAAACGCTTACATGCCCCTTTTTGACGGCTCTGCGTGGGATATGCTGGCAAATTGCGCATTTTCCTCGCTGTTTCCGAAGGATTTTTTAAAAATCCTAGTTTTGGTTTATTTATAGTAGTCGCACTAATTACGAAATTTAATACGAAATACGTGCACAAATTTCCGATCAGATAGTGCAAAAATATTGCAATTTCGTCCAGTAGAACGGAAGATACTCGCATTTCAAACCTGGGAAAATTTCTCAACTGAAATTTTTGAAACGGGACCCCATATTGAAACGTTAGAAGTATTCTACTTCAAAAAATTATGTAATTTTATACATTTGTGTGTAGATCTTCAGTCAAATCTGAATATCATCGTAGAAAAAATCATCCCTTCATAGCTCTTTAAGAGATAATCCTCATGTACTAATTTATAAACGTATGCATTTAGAATACTTAGCATATCTTAAGATGCCTTAATTTTTTGTTTTATTGGTTTATTTATTTACAGTTATCGCCAAAGCTATTAAAAGATGACAGGTTTATTTGATTATGATGAAGAGGCTCTATTCACAGTTGTTCATACGATGCATACTGCAGCTAAGCCTCTCAATACTTTTCCATTGATTTTCAATTCCAATGATGATATGAATAGCTCTCCTTGTGGATACTGACTTGGTTTGTCATACGAAAATATCCTGAGCATACTTTGCACTGTATGTGTATGCTTTGAAATAGAGGTGTGAGCGTTTTTGTCTGAAACTCTCGTCAATTTGGAAGTGAATTATTTGGGGAGATTTTAAATTTGATTGTTGATTGTGATAGATTCAATGGGGAGTTTGCACTTGAAAATAAATGTTGCATTACTGGCCAATAACTAAAAATCGGGTAAAAAAGAACACTTCCCACACTCACGTGTTTACCTTTCATCGGCCACCAGTAAAGCTAACGACCAATACCTACCAAAGAGATAGGATTCATGGAAAGATATAATAATAGTTGCAGTTAGTTTGCCTCGTTGGCTTCTATATACACTCAGGTTTTTTTTACGCGGATTTTTTACGCGGATTTTGGAATTTACGCGGTTTTAATTTACGCGGATTTTGAAATTTACGCGGTTTTCATTTACACGGATTTTTGCATTTACACGGTTTTAATTCACGTGGATTTTTTTTAATAAAGGCGGTTTTACTTTGCGATAATTTTCCATTATCGAAGTTTCATTTTGTTGGAATACTTTTATTAACAAAGCTTTTGGGTTGGTAATTTTTTACATTTCTTATAAAAGAAATGTAAGGAATCATCAGATATTTTTTGCGCGGATTTCGCAATTAACACGGTTTTAGCAAAAATATTGTAAGTCCTCTTGAAGGCAAAAGACTATTTATGATCAAGTTGTTTTTGCACGGATTTTACAATTAACACGGTTTCTGCCTTTATCCCAAGACCTTTTGAATACAAAGAATTTTGAAGATTTTTGGAAAAGTGGAATCTTGAAGATTCCTTCTGGTCCACACTTCAACATTCTGGTTGCTTTTTGAATAGTATTAACGAGTAGATGCCAAATGTCCATGTCTGAGCCCATTTTGAAAATCAAGATGGCGAATTCCGGTTCAGTGGAATTCTCTGAAACCCCATCAATATGGTTATTTTTGGAACGAGATTGATGAGTGGACGTCAGATATCGACGTTTAGGGCCATTTTGAAATCCGATTCAGTGGAATTCTCTGAAACCCCATCAATGTGAGTATTTTTGGAACAGGATTGATGAGTGGACTTCAGATATCGATGTTTAGGGTTATTTTAAAAACCAAGATGGCGACTTCCGGTTCAGTGGAATTCTCTAAAACCCAATCAATATCAAATGTCCATGTTTTAGGCCATTTTGAAAATTGAGATGACGACTTCCGGTTCAGTCAGGTCCGTAGCCAGGATTTTGTTTCGGGAGGGGCTTAAAACTTTTTATATGAAGGTGTTAACTGGAAACTGAATATAATTTTAAAAAGTTATTAATGAAAACAGTTCCAAAACTAAGGCAGTAGACGACTCAATAGCATGGCAATTAACGGATAAATATTTCGTATTCACGTGGAATTTGTTTGAATTTAATTTGAAACACCATATGAAATGCTTTTAAATGGATTTTCATGTGAAATTCAAAGGGAAATCATTTCTTTTTCTTTTTAATATGAGAACGCACATGAAAGTGATGCTTAATTGCATATGGTTTTATCGTGTCGATTATTTTCAGTGTAGGATACACCCTATCCCAGTCAAAAAGGGCAAGTTGCTGGCTAACGGTGAGCTATTTGCCAACTCGGATGCGCTAATTGCCCTTCAATTTGCCAGCAAATTGCTGGCAATTAGGGGGCTATTTCAAATGCAACATTTGGGCGATTTGCTGCCGTCATTTTTTTACCGCCCAACCCGCCCTTAAACCGCCCCTAAATCGCCCAGGGAACGCGCCATTTAATCGCCCTTAATTGCCTAATATGAAAATTAAAAATAATACTTATTTTCGGATTCATTATCTACTCACATATACTTACTAGTATACTAGGTAATCACCACCAAATTATAGGAAGAATCAATGGTGAAATTGGTATTGCACTCCAAAACTTACCACAATCTGACGTTCATTAAGACTCTAGGTCAGAGATCTTGTTCCACTATACTTACACACGATTCCACAATTTCCCACATTCTTTGGCTAAATGAAGTGCACTAGACAAACAAAGTACAAGGGAGAACACACAAATTGTTCAAAAAACAATTTTAAGCTTAAGCCAAACATGAACCGCCATGCGAAAAACAACCAAGTCCATTTCAGCCGCCAGAAAATTTATCTAAGTATTGAAATTGGCTTTAAATCGCATTCGCAAATTGAATTTGTTCCGAGGGGCAATTAGCACAGGCGAGTTGAGTCAAACGTCAAACTTTTTAAATCGCCTGACCATGTTCGTCCGCATTTTTTTGACAGGGATGGTTTCGCTATACAGCTCCAATGCGGTATATACAGATGTGGCTAAGATGGCACTTTGGTATTCGTAAGATGAATCTTACATGAGTGGTGTTAGTGATATCTGAATAACTCGACATGATTTCGTCATACCGTACGTTCCGCTCCCATTAAATCGTGTGAACGCTATGACGTCGACCCGTTGTGCTTCTCGATTGTTTACATATTTTTAGTTTCCAACGATAGCAAACCGTGTGATCCACCACACCTATTTATACCACATTTTCAAAAGCTGTAGAACGTTTGTCAACACTGCTCCTACTGTCGTGTTGAAAATGGGAAGAGAATCGACCTCTTTCGTCTACGCACCGTTGAAAAGGTAAGTAGTGTTGTTTGTGAAGCTCAGCATCCTTCCATCATTTGCTAGGCAATTGGTGTGCAATAATGGCAAAACCCCTCAGGTATATCTGTGTCATTTTGTAAAACAGTGAATAGTTATAATGCAAGTTAAGTGCGATAGTTAATAAACTGGCATAGTGTTTGAGTCATATAATTCCGAGAAGTTCATTTTGTTACAGTCAATAAATAAAAGATGCATCCATTGGAATTAATATAGATTGTTTATCGATAGTGTTTTTAGGAAATTTAGATTGCCGATAATATAAGTTCCATAAGGATGTTGATCGTCTGTTAAGCCAATATATTGTATATGTGTGTTTGGTGATATGACGACATATATTTGATATTTCCACACCATTAGACAAAGGGATAAGTAGAAGTTCGCTAATCGGGTGCTTTTGGTTGCGGGTTCGTATTTGACTTGCAACACAATTTGATAGATTCAAGAGTTTGCACTAAACCAAATTTCCTAAAATAAAAAATTTAAATGAATAGTTGAATTATTCTATAAGAGAATACATATACAAAATTCAATAGTTTTACTGTTATAACAGTAACGTAAAATAGGGGATAAAATGCATGGTCCTTAATGTTTAATTTTTTCTGTTACGCAGTCCAAAATGGCGTCATCTCAAGAGGACAAGAAGCAGAGAAAATCTCTAACGCTTGAGACCAAATTTAATGTCTTGAAATGCTTGTCTGGTGGGCAGACGATTGCAGCCGTGTCCAGAACATTTAAATTGAATGAGTCCACTGTAAGAACAATTAAAAAAACGAGGCGTCCATTCAGGAAGCTGTATTATTTATTTATTTCGTCAATCGATGTAGACTGGTATAGTTACAGTAATGTTTACATTTTTCTTATTTACTAATATATATATATATATATATATATATATATATATATATATATATATATATATATATATATATATATATATATATATATATATATATATATATATATATATATATATATATATATATATATATATATATATATATATATATATATATATATATATATATATATATATATATATATATATATATATATATATATATACGTAATTTTATTATAAATAAAACAATTTCAGCTTTTACAGAATCATTTTCTTATGCGTTAGAATTTCTTTTATGTATAAAATATTGTATGAGTTTTAGTTTGGACATTGTAAAATC
Source organism: Topomyia yanbarensis (assembly GCF_030247195.1). Lineage (NCBI taxonomy): Eukaryota > Metazoa > Arthropoda > Insecta > Diptera > Culicidae > Topomyia > Topomyia yanbarensis. The sequence goes on from NC_080671.1 coordinate 347,568,712, forward strand.
AATTGATTCGCAATAGCGGTTATAAACAGCCATCATTCGATTTATAGGGCCATATTTCGCATAATTTGTGCGATATGGAGTTATTGAGAATATGCTTCGGTTTCGTAGCTGTCGAGAAGGTGCATAAAAGTTCAATTTGGATAAAATTTCGGCTGAATCAATACGATGCGAGACGATATTATTAATGAACGAAAGCATTGCAAATTCACGACGTTCCTTCAATGTTTGTATATTGATAAGCATGCAGCGTGCTTCATAAGATGGCAGAGGAAATGCTATCCAACCTAGTTTACGAAGGGCAAATAATATGAATTGTTTTTTTTTTTTTTTTTTTTTTTTCAATTCGTTTATTTGATAAGGCAGGTTTGCGTTAGCTTAAAGGTGCCAATTTTGTTTTGTTTTACATTTTAAATTACTTAAAACTAGGGGCTTACATATTGATTTTTGAAATTAAACTAAGGCTAATTTATAGCTACACATATACACAAGGGGGTAGTATAATTTTCGTAAGATTAGAGGGGTCATTTAGTTTTTATGGCAATACGGTTTGACATTTTTAGCAATGAGATTATTGGAGCAAATAATGTTTAACTAAGGGGGAAAATTTTTACGACTATCTTAAAAGTAGAAATAATTAGAGGGCGTGATTAAATTTTGTAAAGATTCGGAGACATTAATTAGAGTTATTTTATGTGGTAGTAGAGTTGGGCATTTTCAACGAGATCATATAATATAATAGTTAAAACTAGAAAAGGCAAAAAGAGCTAAATGCTTCATGAAGATATTTGGGGGGGGGGGGGGGGGGAGGGGTGTTACTTCTGTGTATAAGAGTCAGGGGAAGTAGGGTGGACAAACATGGCAGGGGGAGAACATTATTTCAGTTTCAGACTTCGGGAGATCAACGGATGGATTACAGAATCAGGGTGGTCTTCATCAGGAAGAATCATGTACTGGGACGCCGGGTGGTCGTTCTCGAGATGGCAGGGGTTTCTCCAGACGATTTCGTAGTGCGGCTCAGATGTTGATCGGCTACATTTCGAGTTGTGCGTGTGATGTTCGTGCTTTAGGTCCCGTGTTTGTTGGCTCATTCGACAGAGATGTTTTGTGTCGCCTTGGAGTCGCATCAAACCATCGTGGGTGTATGGTACAGGTGGAAGAGAGCGCTTCTGAGAATGATAAGGAAAAAGGGGCAGTTAAAGTTGGATATTGATGGTTTTTATGAAGGTGTATATAAGGGACATATAGAGGACATCGCGGCTTGCCAACACATCTCGAACCGGGACGTTGGGTGGTCTTCCTCGGGCCCGGAGGGTGTCCATAAGCCGAGACCTGGCGGAACTGTACTCGGTGCACGCCCAGACTATGTGCTCTATATCGTGATAACCGTCGCCACAAGCGCAGATACCACTCTCCACGAGCCCAATACGTCGGAGATGTGCATCCAGCGTGTAATGGTTCGCCATGAGTCGGGACATCACACGAATGAAGTCACGACCCACATCCATCCCCTTGAACCAAGGTTTCGTCGATACCTTAGGGACTATCGAATGTAGCCACCTTCCTAGCTCCCCATTGCTCCACGAGGTTTGCCAACTTTCGAGGGTTCTCTGATGAGTAATACTGAAAAATTCGTGGAAGCAAATTGGTCTTTCAAAAACGTCACCTTCAATGGCACCCACCTTAGCTAAGGAGTCCGCCTTCTCATTGCCCGGAATGGAGCAATGAGAAGGGACCCACACCAAGGTAATCTGGAAAGATTTGTCAGATAAAGCACTCAGTAGCTCCCGTATTTTCCCCAAAAAATACGAGGAATGCTTTCCATGTTTCATCGAGCGAATAGCGTCAATAGAACTCAGACTATCCGAGACGATGAAGTAATGGTCTGCGGGTAATGTGTCAATGACTCCAAGGGTATACTGAATAGCAGCTAGTTCTGCGGCGTAAACTGAAGCAGGGTCACTGAGTTTGTAGGAGGCGGTGAACTTTTGATTGAAAATACCGAAGCCAGTGGACCCTTCGAGGTTTGATCCGTCAGTATAAAACATCTTAGAACAGTCGACTTCTCGGAATTTATTATAAAAAATATTTGGAACCACTTGTGGGCGTATGTGGTCCGGAATTCCAATAATCTCATCTTTCATGGATGTGTCGAAGAAAACAGTAGATTCAGAAGTATTTATGAAATGCACACGGTTGGGATTGTAAGAAGAAGGATTAATATTTTGCGCCATGTAGTCAAAGTACAGGGACATAAAACGGGTCTGAGAATTGAGCTCAACAAGCCTTTCGAAATTTTCAATCACCAACGGGTTCAAGATATCGCATCGAATGAGCAATCTATATGAGAGTTCCCAAAATCGATTTTTCAGCGGGAGAACGCCCGACAGGACTTCGAGACTCATCGTATGGGTCGACTGCATGCACCCTAAGGCGATACGCAAACAACGATACTGAATTCTTTCGAGTTTGATGAAATGTATGTTCGCGGCGGATCGAAAGCAGAAGCATCCGTATTCCAGTACCGACAGTATCGTTGTTTGATACAACCTAATTAGGTCTCCTGGGTGGGCACCCCACCACGTTCCGGTTATTGTACGAAGAAAGTTGATCCTTTGCTGGCATTTCTGTTTCAGATACCGAATATGGCATCCCCAAGTACCTTTCGAGTCGAACCAGACCCCTAGATATTTTACTGTGAAGACCTGAGCTATAGTTTGACCCATTAATAGAAGCTGTAGTTGTGCTGGTTCACGCTTCCTAGAAAATACAACTAGCTCAGTTTTCTCCGTGGAGAATTCGATACCCAGCTTAATAGCCCATGCAGACAAATTGTCCAAGGTATTCTGTAATGGTCCTTGTAGATCGACAGCTTTGGGTCCCGTAACAGACACCACGCCATCGTCTGCAAGTTGTCTTAACGTGCAGGAATTGTCAAGACATTCATCAATGTCGTTGACGTAGAAATTGTATAACAGGGGGCTTAGACATGAGCCCTGGGGAAGGCCCATGTAGCTAAATCGTGATGTCGATAAGTCACCATGCGAAAAATGCATGTGCTTTTCCGACAACAAGTTTAGTAAAAAGTTGTTTAAAGTCGCTGAAAGACCATGCTGGTGCAGCTTCTCTGAAAGAATGTTGATAGAAACTGAATCAAAAGCCCCCTTTATATCTAGGAACACTGATGCCATCTGCTCTTTACTAGCATAGGCCATTTGAATTTCGGTTGAGAGCAACGCAAGACAATCATTCGTCCCTTTGCCTTTGCGAAAGCCAAATTGTGTATCTGACAGTAAGCCATTTGCTTCGACCCAATTGTCGAGGCGGGATAGGATCATTTTCTCGAACAACTTCCGGATACAAGATAGCATTGCGATCGGTCGATACGAATTGTGGTCGGAGGCTGGTTTTCCTGGTTTTTGGATGGCGATGACCTTCACTTGCCTCCAATCGTGTGGGACAATGTTAGCCTCAAGAAACTTATTAAATAAGTTCAACAAGCGTCTCTTGGCAGAGTCTGGCAGATTCTTCAACAAGTTGAATTTGATTCTGTCTGGCCCTGGAGCTTTATTGTTACACGACAAGAGAGCAAGTGAGAACTCCACCATCGAAAAAGGTGTTTCGTTCGCGTTATCGTGACGGGACGCGGCGCGGTAGATCTTCTGTGCCGGGGCGGAATCCGGACAAACCTTCTTGGCGAAATCGAATATCCAACGGTTTGAATATTCCACGCTCTCATTAGTACTGTTTCGATTTCGCATACGTCGGGCTGTTCCCCAAAGAGTGCTCATCGATGTTTCTCTCGTTAATCCGTCGACGAACCGGCGCCAATAACCGCGTTTTTTGGCTTTCATCAAACTCTTCATTCGCTTGTCTAACGTCGCGTACTGTCGAAAACTAGCGGGTAACCCGTCGTTCCGGAAGGTCTTAAACGCGGCGGCCTTCTCTGCGTACACGTCTGAGCACTCTTTATCCCACCAGGGATTGGGAGAACGTTTTTGTATGTTCGCGCCGGGTACTGGCTTAGTCTGAGCTTGATTCGCGCTGTCGAGAATCAAGCCAGCCAAAAAGCTGTACTCTTCCTCCGGAGGAAGTTCTTGAGTAGATTCGATGTTGTCGGATATCGCGGCAGCATAGCTCTTCCAATCGATATTTCGTGTGAGGTCATACGAAATATTGATTGTTTCCAATGGCCTTGAGCCGTTATTGATTGAGACTATGATCGGCAGATGGTCGCTACCGTGGGGATCAGGGATTACCTTCCACGCGCATTCTAACTTTAGCGAGGTCGAGCAAAGGGATAAATCTAATGCGCTTGGGCGCGCTGGTGGGGGAGGAATCCGTGTCATTTCACCCGTGTTTAGAATTGTCATGTTGAAGTTGTCGCAAATATTGTGAATTAAAGAGGAACGGTTATCATCATAAAGGCAACCCCATTCCGCACCGTGAGAGTTAAAGTCGCCTAAAACTAGTCGCGGTGCAGGCAGGGATTCTATGATGTCATGTAGCCGGCGATGCCCAATCGCGGTGTTGGGGGGAATATATATGGAAGCTATGCAAAGATCTTTGCCTTTGGTTGTTACTTGACAAGCGACAACTTCAATACCTGTTATCGAGGGAAGGTTAATTCTGTAGAAGGAATAGCGCTTTTTGATCCCCAAAAGCACTCCTCCATAGGGGGTGTCTCGATCCAGGCGAATAATATTAAAGTCGTGGAAGTTGAGATCTATGTCGGAAGTTAACCAAGTTTCACATAATGCAAATGCATCGCAACTCAAATTATTTATTAAAATTTTGAAGGAATCGATTTTCGGGATGATACTTCTGCAATTCCACTGTAGAACAGTGATCAAATCCGTGACCTCGTTCGATGAGTTAGCCATCGAGGGATACAATCGCTGAGAGGAGGGGCCATTTAGCAGTCAACTGCTTCAAAAATGTTCTTACTGTAGGGATAAAAGCTAACATAAGACTTTTAATAGGATCAGTTATATTGAAAGTTTTTATTATCCAGTCCACAATGTCCGAGAGTTTGATAATTCCAGTGCCGCGATTATTCTCGAACTGAAACAGAGGAACACTTGGGATTTTTGATGTTCCGGGAAGTGCTGGGAACTCCTTCTCTGAGTTTAATCCTCCGAGACCAGGAGCTAATTGCTTCGGTTTGGTTGCAACACTTCCAATAGATGTGACTTTCTGAGTCCCATCAAGGGATACCTTCTGGCCTTTACAACGAACTTTAGGAGAGGAAATGTTCCTCCTCTTCCTATAACTTCTAGGCGCCCTAGTAGATGTTCCCTCTTGTGGGTCATCAGCCTCGCCCTCGTTAGGAGGCAAGTGAGCATAGATGTTTGTTGAGGTTGGTGGTGTAGCTTTCTTTAGCATTTCTGCGAAAGAACGTTCGGATCGTCCAGCAAGGGAACGTTTTAGTTTATCCCCGCGTAGTTTGTACGCGGGACATGCCGAGATATCATGCAGATTCTCTGCACAGTAAGGACACTTCTCAGCATTCTTACTGCACGAATCATCTAGATGATTCTCCCCGCATTTTCCACAGCGGGCCTTATTGCTACAATGGGTGGCTGTGTGACCCAATTGTTTACACTTTGTGCAATTCATGACCCGCGGCACAAACAGACGCACAGGCAGACGAACCTTGTGCAAGAGGACGTAATTTGGCAAAGCGGTACCAGCGAAGGTCAACCGATAAGAGTTTGATTGGGGGTACGTTTTTGAACCATCCCCCGCAACTACTACTGAGTGCAAACGCTTGCACTCGAGTATTTTCACTGGCTGAAGTAAGCGGTCTCTGAAACGGCCAACCCCGTACTGCAGCAGATCCTCGCATGTCAAACTGTCATCGGTGACAACGCCTTCAGACTGTACTTTCACAGCTGGAATATACACGTGATAGTCCTTCGTAAAGTGCTCGCAGCAAGCAATATCGTTTGCCTGCTTTGAGTTAGTCAGCACGACCCTCAGCCTGTCTGCGCGGACCTTTTTTATTTCGATCACAGCCGAGAACCGTTCCGTCAGGTCTTTTGAAATCTGTAATAGATTCAGCGATTTTGTTTTGGGCCGAAAGAAGACCACAAAGGGACCGGTCGAGAGCTCTGGATATTGTTTGGGTCGGGGGAGAGCCTTAGGAGTCGACTCGATCTCCATTTGGCCATCCGGGGAGGAAGCCATCGACACCGTCAATGCACGGGGTCAGCACCCGCGCAGACGGGAAAAAGCCGTAAATGTATCAAAAAGGTAGATTTCACTTATCTGTATACTCGTTTCCCACGACGCACCAGTCCAGCTTAAATAGCTGGTTATTGTTCAATTCTCGCTTTACGAACAAAAGGTTGAGGAATGTGGCCTAACGGTTAACACACGCACAAAAGAATAAAAGTCCAAACCTCGAAGAGGCAGAGAATGGCAAAATAACCTTGAACGCGGATTACTGCACTGTTCTTTTTCCAACAGACCGAAAACAAAACACTTCTATCTCGATCGAGCGATGCGTAGAGACTGATGAATTGTTTTTGTACAGATTCTATTCGTTCTTCATGTGTGCTTGAAAAAGGGCACCAAACGATGCTGCAATATTCCAATATCGACCTAACAAAAGCAATATATAATGTTTTGATTGTATACGGATCTACAAAATGATAACTAAAGCGTTTTATAAAACTGAGCATGTTGTTAGCTTTGTGAATAATTGTGTTATAATGATCAATAAAATTTAACTTGGAATCTAATATAACGCCTAAATCCCTAATTCTTTCACATTTTGCTACAGTCTGTCTTCCTAAGGTAATCACAACATTCGATGTTTGTCGTTTTCGACTAAAAGTGATTGAATTGCATTTTAGGAAGCTTTTTTGACACCACGTGTTGAAAACTAGAATTTCGTTTTGGAATGTATCAATATCCTCGGCATTTCTTATCTCCAAGTAAAGTTTCATGTCATCGGCATAGATTAGTACTTTCAGTTTTTTGAGAAGGAAGGAAATATCGTTCACATATAAAATAAACAATAGAGGTCCTAAATGAGAGCCTTGTGGAACTCCTGAGGTGACTTCAATTGGATTAGATTGCTTTCCTTTGAATTTGATTATTTGCTGGCGGTTGGATAGATATGATTCTAACCACGTACGCAGCTCAGGCTCAATTCCCATCTTTTTTAATTTATAAAGTAACATTGGGATGTCGATTCGATCAAATGCTTTACTAAAGTCTGTGTAAAGTGCTTCCACGTAGTTTCCATTGTCCATTGCAATCAGTGAATAGTTAATAAATTCTAGTAAATTTGTTGAGGTCGAACGACCTTTGAAGAAGCCATGTTGGAGGTTAGTAATTCTGTTTTTTATTTGAAGAAATATTTTTTCGTTAATGATTGATTCAAAAAGTTTCGGAATGCTGGAGATTATGGCTATTCCACGATAATTGCGAACGTCAGATTTTTTCCCAGATTTATATATAGGTACTAAGAAAGAACTCTTCCATGTTTTGGGAAACTCTCCAGATTGTAAAGACATATTAAAGAGCCAGAACAATGGAGTTGTAAGCTCGGTTGCTAGGTTTTTCATAAATAATGGTGGAATTCCATCAGGGCCAGCACCTTTTGATGAATCCAAATGGTTTAGAGCATTGAAAATGTCCTCCACTATGACATGACTGACACCAATATTCATAGGAAAATCTGGAAAAAAAGCAAAATAATCGCGATCGCGGTCTTGTTCAGAAAAAGTTGTATATATTTCTTGGAAGAATGTTGCAAATAGGTTGCAAATTTCTTTCGGGCTATTATGTACGTTGTTATCCAAGTGCATTGTTGATGGGAAATTGTCTGATTTTAATTTAGTTTTGACGTGGTTAAAAAAATTCTTTGGACTGGATTTAATCTGCTGTTCAGTTTTGGAGTTGTAATCCGCAAGTGCAGAATCTATGGCAATATTTCGTTTATCGCAAATGTCGAGATATTGTTCCAAGTGCTCGTTATTTTGATTTTTCTTGTATAGCTTGTGGGCTTTTTGTTTCCTATTTTTCAGATTTTTAATTTGCCTATTGTACCAAATAGGATGCTTCGAGCTACCGTGTCGTCTTTTCTTCTTAATGGGCACCTCTTCATGAATAATTTCGAAAATTATTTTGTAAAATACGTCCAGGGCGGTTTCAATATTCGCTTCATTCCTAAGAGTATTTTGCCAGTCGACATTACCTACCTTCCGTCTGATATTGTCATAATTAGCTTTATGGTATTCAAAGACTTCCTCAAAGTCATAGACGTTGGGTTCTTAATTTTTATGGATGAACAAAGAAAATTCAATAGCAGTATGAAAAGCTTCATTTTTCCACAAAGGAGCCAAAGATTCAGATACACAGAAATCATCCTGAGTGTTTGTAAATAAAAGGTCAAGATAGCAATTCTGTTGATTTTTTACATGATTTATTTGATTTAATCCTATGCTAGCAGTTTTGTCAAAGATGAAATTCAATGTTTCGTTTTCTCCTACGACTGGGATTAGAATATTTTCATTTTCAGAATCCGGAATAAAATCGGCATTGCGCTGGTTAAAGTCTCCGTAAATGTGAACTTTGACCTCGACCGGAAGTTCAAATAAAATTTGTTCAGCAATTTTGAAAAAGGCTTCATACGATGATATATTAGCATGCTCTGGTGGGAAATATACAGAGGCAAAAACATGTATTTCACCTGAAATGTTCGCTTTAACCCACACATGTTCAAATTCTTTAAACTTCACTGTGGGAAGAATTTCAGAATTAAATTGAGCCGAAACGCCTATAAGAACTCCTCCACCAGACTTCTTTTGAGATTCTAAAAGATTTCGGTCGTCTCTGAATACGTTAAAGCCACTACCAAAAATTTCCTCACTTTTTATGCTATCGTTCCAACTTGTTTCAGTGCCTAAAATAACAGAATAAGAGGAGCTCAATACATTATTATAGATTTTGCTCATTTTAGATGCGCTCTGCATACGATTAAAATTTTGACAATATATCAAAATTTCTGAAAGCGTTTCTGATAAAGTTAATGGCAATTTGTCATACTTAGAAATATCATGCAAAACTATTGATCCGTTTTCATCCGTAACCGGTTCGTCATGGTCTGCCTCTGAAGAGTGCGTTAGGTTGGACGAAAACACGAATGCTCACAGGAACAAGCTGAACAGCGCTGAGAAAAGGAATTCGTCAGGACGGGGGTTACAAACCTATCTGGTGCGAAAGTTGAGTTAAATTGATGTACAACCGGGTATGGATTCAGTGTTTCACCACGTTGAAACCTGATACCACGCTGATTTTCAAACGGAGGCCTAGAGAATTGCACCCTTGCCGCCGCAAGTAGATCCTTATCCCGGGGAAGAGAGTTGCCAGCTGTTGGACGACCGCATTTCGTATTGTTGTTGTTGTTGCGATTATTGCTGCTATTGTTGTTGCGATTGTTGTTACGATTATTGTTGCTATTGTTGTTGCTATTGTTGTTGTCATTGAGGTTATAGTTATAATAACTGCTTCTGGATATCTGATGTTTATTTGTCTCATTAGTATTACGGCTACGTTGGTCTGTTTTTATTGCGATCATTTATTACCCGATGCAACTGCTTTTTATTAGCTTTTCTTCGTGCCATCGCCCTATCTTTCATCTTTTGCTGTTGAATTCTACGCTGATTACGTGTGTCGTACTCCGTCCAGTCAGAGCGCCACACTTTCTTCGAACCCAAAAAGCGCCACCCTTCAGTGGCTTCGGCAGTGGAACGGTGACCTGAGTCACCCGATTTTGTTGATTGGGCATTTAATTCGTCCATCAAGCTGGGGCCCGCTGGTGGCAAACAAGCATCGCGTATACTGCTATCCAAAGTGTTAATTGAGCCGGCAAGAGATTGTACTTCTTTGAGAATGTCACTGCCAACTGAATTTGTTATAATTTTCACTTCGTCTAAAACTTCACGTGTAGGACGCGATCCACTCAGGTAGTGTTCATTATAATGAGCTGCCATATCTATGGTAAGGGTGCTCAAGTTCTGAACTTCGCTGCAGATTTTTTTCAACTCTCTGGTCAAATCGGCAGTGAGATCATTTACATACTCTTCAATGTGTTTTTTTGTGGATCCCATAGATATGTTGAATAGTGATGTGATATGGTTTTTCAGCGTGACCAGCTCATCGGCCTTATTAAAAGAATTACTGTCAATGGCCTGCGATAGTGCCGATACAGCATTTGCCACTTACGACGATGTGTTTATGTTCACATTCGCCACTGATTCTTTAAGCTGCAGCTCAACATTTTCGAATAAGTCAACAATTGAATTGAACTTTTTTATGTCGGCTGCTATTTGTAAGTTGCAGTCCGTTTGCGTAGTTATAGATTCAAATAATTTTTCCTGTTGGTACAGCACTTTTCGTGTGTCTATGCCTACCTTTAGATTATGCTGGCAATCTGCACACAGGGGAATCATGAAGTGTGAGATAAATTCTTCTTGATTGCGCTGGACTCCTACACAAGCTGCATGATAACATTTTCTGCAGAATTCACACTGCCACAAGAAACGATCATCGCTGATATTACAAGATGTCACACTGCAGCTCATTATGATAACCGTTGTTTAATAGGATTGAACACACGCGCGACGGTAGAAAGATAAATAAATAACAATTAACTGCGGACCGTAAAAACACGTCTATACTCAAAGGCGTTCGATTACTTGATTAAACAGTACGGACTGTAATGCCAAGAATTCATCGTACGTACGTGATCCCATAATCGGTAAAATGGAGAAGGCTCTACTGATATACATCGAAGAGATGTCTAAAAAACGATGTCCTTTGGACCAAGAGACCATTATGGCCAAAGCTCTAAAATTGTACCTCATGCTTAAGGGTACGGAACCATCAAAACGTGAAGTAAATAAAAAATTAGAGTTTAGCGCCAGCAAAGGATGGTTCTACGGCTTCATTCGAAAGCATGCGATTCGAAACGTCCGAATCAAGGGTGAAAGTGCCTCAGCAGATGTACAAGCCGCCCAAGCATACCCAGTACAATTCACCAAATTGATTGAAGACGAGGCTTATCACCCAGATTAAGTCTTCAATGCGGATGAGTCAGGTGTTTTCTGGAAAAAAATGCCGAGTCGAACCTACGTGGCCAAGGCAGAAAAGTCTGCCCCAGGCTTCAAAGCTGGTAAAGATCGGATTACATTGCTGTTTTGCAGCAATGCGTCTGGAGATAAGCTATTGAAACCATTGCTTCTACATAGAGCAATGCGTCCAAGATCGCTAAAAGATAAAAACTTTGCTGAACTTTCTGTGCACTGGATGTCAAACCCAAAAGCTTGGGTTACTCAAGACATATTCAAGAGATGGTTTCATGAATGCTTTGTACTTGAAGTCCAAACATATCTCGAAGCGAAGGGATTGACTTTTCGTGTTTGTTGTTGTTTAGTTATCGATAATGCTCCAGGCCATCTATTAATAGATCATCCGAATGTAAAAATTGTTTTCCTTCCGCCAAGCATAACATCGTTGATTCAACCGCTGGATCAGGGCATAATTTCCACTTTCAAGCGGTACTATATAAAATTGACATTTAGATTCATTCTTGACAAAGTAGACACGGCGCAAGCATCATCTATCATTGGAGCATGGAAAAGCTTCACAATGCGAGAGTGTGTAGAATTTATCGAACAAGCTTTAAATATGTTGAAAAAGTCTACTTTGAACGCTTGTTGGAAACCGTTGTGGCCAGACTGCGTTCATTCTTCCTTACCGGCAAATAATACGGACAGCGAAATACTTCTTCTCGCACACGCAGTAGGGGGAGAAGGTTTCAAGAATTTTACAACTACGGACATCGAAGAAATGATCAAAGAACCTTTTTTGACGACGAAGACATCGTAGACTACGTGAACGAATCGACCGAGTTTAACAACGAGGAGGAAGAGGAGTTCACAGAGTCGAAGATTAAGGATGGCCTTCAACTTGGTGAAGAGCTTGCAAACTTTTTCTTGACACACGACCCATCCATCGAACGAGCAGTTTCATTTAAAAATGATTTGAAATACTGCTTGCTTCGATACGCTGAGCTGGTCAAAGGAGATCAAACAAGCAACGATGAAAGGAACCATGGACAAGAGGATGCCAACGACGAAGCATTCGATGTTCAAGGATCCTGCGATAGCCAGAAGCGCAGACGATGCCGCGTAATATACGATAGCGATTGACTGATTCGGAAGTGCAATATGTACTTTTTCATTTAATGATTTAAATCTTAGGTTTGTTTTAATTATCTAAAAATAAATATTGTCAATTGAAATTGAATTTGAAGAAAAATTAAAGAGAAGAATTCTACTTTCGAAAATTTTAATTTTATTTTCAGCAACAATACACATACCCATTCACCTTCATCCGCTTTTCATACGCATGTACATAATTGGAAACATATTGGAAAACGCTTCTCTTCCGTTTGGCCACTATCCTTTGACCTCTCTCGGATAACCTCCTGTTATAAAAAGTCTTTCACAATTCACTATGGTCATCATGGTTTACTCTTGGTTCATTAGAGGTTAACCCTTGTACCATACTATGATAGAAATGGGCTTCCACTCATTTTCGGCAGTGATGGAAACACACACCACACTCAGATATCAATTTGAGAGGCACCAAATTGATAGAATGCTTAAGTAACTCAAATTTGCATATAATCTTAATGTAGGAAATCGCCCAACATTGGCACGATCTGGCAGAGAAGAGGTGTTAGATGTAACTCTCTGCTCTGTCAGTATAACGCATGGGTTGGCAAACTGGCGCGTACCCAATGAGCTCGAACCATCGTTATCTGATCATTATTACATCATTTTTGATCATTTAAACATCTAGATGTAGCACTCTCTTGCGGATCTACTGTGTAATAATTCAATTTTGAATAACTGCTTGCAATTGGATTTAATTGTGTGGACTTTGGTAGAAAGTAAACTCCCAATCTTTTTGATCAAACCGTTGATTCGTGCAGAATCTGCACTCCTCAATTTTCGATTTATCCAAAATACGAGAGGAGTGCAGATGATCATTTCCCCCAACATCAGGAGTGAGTACTGACAGTTGCGAGAAGCGCGCTTTTAATCTCTTAAAATGTGTAAAATGTTTGATCAAATTCAAATAAAAAAGTACAATCGAAGAGGTACTCTCACGATTGTATTCTTTTCTAATTTTTCGTTTGCTATCTTCTTTTTTTGCGACGTCGTTAAAGTTTATCTGGTGTTTCAACTTTATTATAGAACCTGAATCAATAATTGATATTATTATAATAATTATTATCATAATTATTATTATCAGGAAACTGTTTCGGAATTATAAAATGCCCTTTTGGTCACAGATACTTATTTAATATTCTTTCGTCTTCAGGACAAACCAAAATTTGAACATAAATTAGTTATAGTTTTCTTTGCCAAATATTGCATTTGTCTCCACAACTATATGAGAAAGTTATTCCCTCACTGCTAGGTGAATTACATGGTGATCTATGTACACTCAAGTTTTTTTTACGCGGTTTTTTTTGCGCGGTTTTTTTTACGCGGATTTTGAAATTTACGCGGATTTTGAAATTTACGTGGTTTTCATTTACGCGGATTTTGAAATTTACGCGGTTTTCATTTACGCGATTTTCATTTACGCGGCTCGTATCCCCCGCGTAAAAAAAACCTGAGTGTATTTGAATTTTTCTATATTGCAGATAACTGTGAAAATGTAGAAACGCGAGTCATAGTTGCAAGACGGTTAAGGCATACTTATATTTGTATCAAGGAACTCGCCCCAAACCCTGAATTTACAAGCAGCGTTCAGAAAAAGAAATCCACCGGTGAATAATAATGCAAAACTTCATGAAATCAAGAAATACCATGCGTCTCCATGAAAAAACTAATTCCACAATTGTCCAAATATCAACCTTCAGCGCAAAACGGCGCAAGATGGCACTATGATTTTTGAAAACTAGATAAAATTCTGCGTCAGTTTTACTAGATGAGATCCTTTAACGCGCTTTTACCGATAAAGAGATGACACTCTGAATGTAAATAAGTCCGCGGTGAACAACATAGTTATATTGATTTTATTGGTAACTTTTTAAATACTTATTATTTCTCAAATCGAAATACACCATTAAATTCCTTAGATGATTTTCTATTAGAAATGCCAATATGTGTTGTTAAATTATCATTGTAGTATCTATTAAAGCGAGATGAATTAGAATGCATAAAAACTTTTTGTCACTCAAATTCTTGCAGATTTTCAAGACCCTGTACGGTTCAAAAAAATGTAGCACTTATATTTTTCAACCGATTGACTCAAAAATTTGGCGAATACAGCTTTGGGTAATGTACATTTAGGAAAAAATATAAAAGGTATGAAAATCGACAATAAATTTTGGAGGTTTTGACCGGCCCGGCCCCACTGTGCAGGCAAACGATGTTGCATTACGAAGGACTACTATGTGTATATTCCAGCTTTAAAAGTACAGTCTGAAGGGGATGTCACCGATCAGAGTTTGACATGCGAGGATCTGCTGAAGTACTAGGTTGGCCGTTTTAGAGACCGCTTTCTTCAGCCAGTGAAAATACTTGAGTGCAAACGTTTGCACTCAGTAGTAGTTGCGGGGGATGGTTCAAAAACGTACCCCCAATCAAACTCTTATCGGGTAACCTTCGCTGGTACCGCTTTGCCAAATTTCGTCCTCTTGCACAAGGTTCGTCTGCCTGTGCGTCTGTTTGTACCGCGGGTCATGAATTGCACAAAGTGTAAACAATTGGGTCACACAGCCACCCATTGTAGCAATAAGGCCCGCCGTGGAAAATGCGGGGAGAATCATCTAGATGATTCGTGCAGTAAGAATGCTGAGAAGTGTACTTACTATGCAGAGATTCTACATGATATCTCGGCATGTCCCGCGTACAAACTACGCGGGGATAAACTAAAACGTTCCCTTGCGGGACGATCCGAATGTTCTTTCGCAGAAATGCTAAAGAAAGCTACGCCACCAACCTCAACAAACATCTATGCTCACTTGCCTCCTAACGAGGGCGAAGCTGATGACCCACAAGAGGGAACATCTACTAGGGTGCCTAGAAGTTATAGGAAGAGGAGGAACATTTCCTCTCCTAAAGTTCCTTATAAAGGCCAGAAGGTGTCCCTAGACGGGGCTCCGAAAGTGACATCTCTTGGAAGTGTTGCAACCAGGCCGAAGCAAGTAGCTCCTGGCAGTGTTGCCACAATTTAATCTGTACCGGGAGTTGAAAAATCTTCCCTATCTGTACTCTGCTATAGAAAAATCTGTACCGGATTCTGTACCGAAACAATAACAAGGTTGTTTAGAAAAAATCATTGTTCTTATACATATTTTTCATTTGGGGAAATCAAACTAGAAATTTTGACTCTTCTCTTTCACAGTAAACCTCTTCACTCCTATGTGTTTTGCTCCCATGTGTGCATTCTACTCCATGGCCGCACACCTCAAAGAGTAGAAATAAAGAGGCTCTTTAGTATGCATCATGGTCCCATGCGCACGGAAGCAGAGAAGACATCCAAAAAAATTGTAAAAACGTTCTTCCGATCAATCTTTATCTGAATCTGAATAGTTTGATTCCCCTTCCTCCCTGTTTGCTAGTGAGGGGAGGCACAAAAAAGTGGCTCTTCAAGGTGACTCAATGTGCGAAATTTTGCATCTCTTGGTACACAGCTCTTTCTCTTTTTCGTTTTCAAGTTTCTCTTTGGGCGGGTGATCTCCACATCGCAGTGTTCTTGTGCCGCTCTTTTTTGTGTTTCGCTCTTTGTGCACATTATGGGATGCATCGCAAGGTTAAATTATTTTACTCTTCTGTCATCTAAAAAAATCTGTACCAATCTGTACTTTTTTACAAAAATCTGTAATCTGTACCGTACAGAATCTGAACCAAAAACGCTTCAAAAATCTGTACCTTTCTAGATAAATCTGTACTCGTGGCATCACTGGCTCCTGGTCTCGGAGGATTAAACTCAGAGAAGGAGTTCCCAGCACTTCCCGGAACATCAAAAATCCCAAGTATTCCTCTGTTTCAGTTCGAGAATAATCGCGGCACTGGAATTATCAAACTCTCGGACATTGTGGACTGGATAATAAAAACTTTCAATATAACTGATCCTATTAAAAGTCTGTTGTTAGCTCTTCTACCTACAGTAAGACCATGTTTAAAGCAGTTGACTGCGAAATGGCCCCTTCTTTCAGCGATTATATCCTTCGATGGCTAACTCATCGAACGAGGTCACGGATTTGATCACTGTTCTACAGTGGAATTGTAGAAGTATCATCCCAAAAATAGATTCTTTCAAATTTTTAATAAATAGCTTGAGATGCATTCGCTTTATGTGAAGCTTGGTTAGCTTCCGAAATAAACCTTAACTTCCACGATTTTTATACTATTCGCTTGGATCGAGATACCCCCTACGGAGGAGTACTTTTGGGGATCAAAAAGTGCTATTCCTTCTATAGAATTAACCTCCCCTCAATACCAGGCATTGAAATTGTCGCTTGTCACGTAACAATCAAAGGCAAAGATCTTTGCATAGCTTCCATATATATCCCCACCAACACCGCGATTGGGCACCGCCGGCTACATGACATCATAGAATCCCTGCCTGTACCGCGACTTGTTTTAGGAGATTTTAACTCTCACGGTACGGAATGGGGTTACCTTTATGATGATAACCGTTCTTCTATAATACACAATATTTGCGACAACTTCAATATGACAATTCTAACCACGAGTGAAATGATACGGATCCCTCCCCCACCAGCGCGCCCAAATGCATTAGATTTATCCCTTTGCTCGACCTCGCTACAGTAAGATTGCGCGTGGAAGGAAATCCCTGATCCCCACGGTAGCGACCATCTGCCGATCGTAGTCTCACCAACAGCTCAAGACCGTTGGAATCAATCAATATATCGTATGACCTCACACGAAATATCGATTGGAAGAGCTATGCGGCCGCGATATCCGACAACATCGAATCTACCCAAGAACTTCCTCCGGAGGAAGAGTACAGCTTTTTGCTGGCTTGATTCTCGAAAGCGCGAATCAAGCTCAGACTAAGCCAATACCCGGCGCGAACATACAAAAACGTTCTCCCAATCCCTGGTGGGATTAAGAGTGCTCAGATGTGTACGCAGAGAAGGCCTCCACGCTTAAGACCTTCCGGAACGACAGGTTGCTCGCTAGTTTTCGACAGTACGCGACGTTGGACAAGCGAATGAAGAGTTTGATCAAAGCCAAGAAACGCGGTTATTGGTTATTGGAGTTCAAATTGCTGTAGTTTAGGGAAAAATTAAATCACTCTTGATGGCCGGCTATCCAGAGTTTAAATACAAGAAAAATCATAACTAAATATCTTTTTGCTCTGAGTATACGTGTACTCGGAGATTAACCATCCCACCGCATAAAACATATTCATTTTGTGGTCGCATTACCTGCTTGTGGCGAATCCTAGACCTGTACCTGTCCTTCAATCCAACTCCGTAATATCTATGGAAGCGTCGCTGAGTCGGGGGCCTTCCTTAAGTAGGTATTACATCAACATTTCCTACCCTATCCTAAGTATCGGTGAAGATGGTCGTGGCCGGCAATAACGATTCTCATGCTATTGGTTTACTGAACTCATAAGAGATAAAGTTCATTCCCGATCATTTATCTCACAAGCAAGATGAGTTGAGCTACCTATAGGCAACATGATAATCGTTAGTATGCAATCTATGAATAGCACCATGCTTCGCAACGCAACGCAACGCAAAGCCAAGAAACGCGGTTATTGGCGCCGGTTCGTCGACGGATTAACGAGAGAAACATCGATGAGCACTCTTTGGGGAACAACCCGACGTATGCGAAACCGAAACAGTACTATTGAGAGCGTGGAATATTCAAACTGTTGGATATTCGATTTCGCCAAGAAGGTTTGTCCGGACTCCGCCCCGGTACAGAAGATCTACCGCGCCGCGTCCCCTCACAATAACGCGAACGAAACACCTTTTTCGATGGTGGAGTTCTCACTTGCTCTCTTGTCGTGTAACAATAAAGCTCCAGGGCCAGACAGAATCAAATTCAACTTCTTGAAGAATCTGCCAGACTCTGCCAAAAGACGCTTGTTGAACTTATTTAATAAGTTTCTTGAGGCTAACATTGTCCCACACGATTGGAGGCAAATGAATGTAATCGCCATCCAAAAACCAGGAAAACCAGCCTCCGATCACAATTCGTATCGACCGATCGCAATGCTGTCCTGTATCCGGAAGTTGTTCGAGAAAATGATCCTATTCCGCCTCGACAATTGGGTCGAAACAAATGGCTTACTGTCAGATACACAATTTGGCTTCGGCAAAGGCAAAGGGACGAACGATTGTCTTGCGTTGTTCTGAACTGAAATTCAAATAGCCTATGTCAGCAAAGAGCAGATGGCATCAGTGTTCCTAGATATTAAGGGGGCTTTTGATTCAGTTTCGATCAACATTCTTTCAGAGAAGCTGCACCAGCATGGTCTTTCAGCGACTTTAAACAACTTTTTACTAAACTTGTTGTCGGAAAAGCACATGCATTTTTCGCATGGTGACTTATCGCCATCACGATTTAGTTACATGGGCCTTCCTCAGGGCTCATGTTTAAGCCCTCTGTTATACAATTTCTATGTCAAAAACATTGATGAATTTCTTGACAATTTCTGCACGTTAAGGCAACTTGCAGACAATGGCGTGGTGTCTGTTACGAGACCCAAAGCTGTCGATCTACAAGGACCATTATAGAATACCTTGAACAATTTGTCTGCTTGGGATATTAATCTGAGTATAGAATTTTCCACGGAGAAAAGCGTGAACCAGAACAACTACAGTTTCTACTAATGGGTCAAACCATCGCTCAGGTCTTCACAGTAAGATATCTAGGGATCTGGTTCGACTCGAAAAGTACTTGGGGATGCCATATTCGGTATCAGAAACGGAAATGCCTGCAAAATATCAAATTTCTTCGTGCAATAACCGGAAAATGTTGGGGTGTCCACCCAGGAGACCTAATTAGGTTGTATCAAACAACGATACTGTTTGTAATGGAATACGGATGCTTCTGCTTTCGCTCCGCCGCGAACATACATTTCATCAAACTCGAAAGAATTCAGTATCGTTGTTTGCGTATCGCCTTGGGGTGCATGCAGTCGACCCATACGATGAGTTTCGAAGTGATGTCGGGCGTTCTCCCGTTGAAAAATCGATTTTGGGAACTCTCATATCGATTGCTCATTCGATGCGATATCTTGAACCCGGTCGTGATTGAAAATTTCGAAAGGCTTGTTGAGCTCAATTCTCAAACCCGTTTCATGTCCCTGTACTTTGACTACATGGCGCAGAATATTAACCCTTCTTCTTACAATCCCAACCGTGTGCATTTCATAAATACTTCTGAATCTACTGTTTTCTTCGACACATCCATGAAAGACGATTTCTGTGGAATTCCGGCCCACATACACCCGCAAGTGGTTCCAAACATTTTTTATAATAAATTTCAAGAAGTCGACTGTTCTAAGATGTTTTACGCTGACGGATCAAACCTCGAAAGGTCCACTGGCTTCGGTATTTTCAATCAAAAGTTCACCGCCTCCTACAAACTCAGTGACCCTGCTTCAGTTTACGCCGCAGAACTAGCTGCCATTCAGTATACCCTTGGAACCATCGAAACATTACCTGCAGGCCATTACTTCATCGTTTCGGATAGCCTCAGTTCCATTGACGCTATCCGCTTGATGAAACATGGAAAGCACTCCTCGTATTTTTTGGGGAAAATACGGGAGCTACTGAGTGCTTTATCTGACAAATCTTTCCAGATTACCTTGGTGTGGATCCCTTCTCATTGCTCCATTCCAGGCAATGAGAAGGCGGACTCCTTAGCTAAGGTAGGTGCCCTAAAAGGTGACGTTTATGAAAGACCAATTTGCTTCCACGATTTTTTTAGTATTACTCATCAGAGAACCCTCGAAAGTTGGCAAACTTCGTGGATCAGTCGGGAGCTAGGATGGTGGCTACATTCGATAATCCCTAAGGTATTGACGAAACCTTGGTTCAAGGGGATGGATGTGGGTCGTGACTTCATTCGTGTGATGTCCCGACTCATGGCAAACCATTACACGCTGGATGCACATCTCCGGCGTATTAGGCTCGTGGATAGTTGTATCTGCGCTTGTGGCGACGGCAATCACGACATCGAGCACATTGTCTGGGCGTGCATCGAGTACAGTTCCGCCAGGTCTCGGCTAATAGATACCCTTCGGGCCCGAGGAAGACCAACCAACGTCCCGGTTCGAGATGTACTGGCAAACCGCGATGTCCTCTATATGTCCCTACAAATTTAACCGCCCCTTCTTATTTTCCTTACCATTCTCAGAACCCTCTTCCACCTGTGTCATACACCCACGACGGTTTGATGCGACTCCAAGGCGACACAAAGCATCTCTATCGAATGAGCCAATAAACACGGGACCTACAGCACGAGCATCACACGCACAACACGAAATGTAGCCGATCCACATCTGAGCCGTACTAAGAAATCGTCTGGAGAAACCCCTGCCATCTTAAGAAGGAGCACCCGGCGTCCCAGTACATGATTCCTCCTGATGAAGGCCACCAGAGTTTGTAATCCATCCGTTGATCTCCCGATGCCTGAAACTGAAATAATTTTCTCTCTCTGCCATCTTTGTCCACCCCCCCTCCCCTGATTCTTATACCCAGAAGTAACACCCCTACCCCCCAAGTATCTTCCCGAAGCATTTAACTCTTACTGTCTCTTCTAGTTTTAACTATTATATTATATAATCCCGTTTGTAAGTAGGGGTTTGCCCACTACTCGGGTTCTTGTTTGCCTGGCAGACCCTTCTTATCAGGGCGGCCTAGGTGCCTCTACCGGAATTTCGGATTTTCGTAACACTACAAACTAATAGAACACAAATAAATAAATTTAATTTTACCGTGTTTATTTCCACCAACTCTCCCTTCACTGCTGGTCGATTGTAGATTCACTGCTGCTGGCGATGGCGGGAAGGCGGAGGTTTTTCCCGACCGGCCGGGACAGCAACGGCCGAGTTCTCCTTGTTTACGTTGGCTGCTCCGGCAGCGGTCCTTAACAATTAGCTAGGGAGGTGAGCTTTGCTCCTTTGTCGGAACCTCCCTAGCGACGGTGGTGACCAATCACCGGATTCTTTGCTCTCCGCAAAGAATCCCGGAAGACACCGCAGTGTTATTCCCAGGGGGAGCCGTTGTCCACCCTTCTTCGCCCTCCTTGGCTATTAGCTGGGAAGGAGAGCAAGGTTCGTTCGGCTTATCCTTCCCAGCGAGGGCGGATTGGTGCGTCTGGATCCTTTGCGGTTAGCCGGGGAAGCGAAAGCTCCTTGGTAATTAGCTTCCTCCGACGGCGATCCAGCACCACACTTACTACTGTGCCCGAACCACGAGCCGCCACCTTTCGACAGGTATTTTATCTGTCGCACGCGCGCACTTCACCTCACTGGTTAAACGTGGCGGAAAACTGTCCCGAAAAAACTTGTTCACGGACGTGTGTTTAACTTCGTGGTTCGTCACTTTCTTCCTATATTACGATGGCCGCCTTCCTCACGACACGAAAAAACAAACACCAACACCAAAAGAACCGTACCGCCGCATAGCTGTTATCGCTATGTGTAGCATATCCAGCACACTTATTGCAGCAAGAGGAGAGCGGTGGCCTATCTAAGCCCTATGTTTCTTGTATACAAACATAAAACAGAAATTACTACACCTATCTGATTACACAAAACCGTTCACAAACGCGAAACTATATAAAAATTTACAAACTAAATGTGAACGGTATCGAACAGCGGTGAGCATAACAATAACGTAAACAATACACTCTACGGAGTGTATACGCAAAAAAAGGTATATTTCCACCCAGTGCTAAATTGTTACCCTGACGGGTTACACGTTGAAAATGCCCAACTCTACTACCCACAAAAATAATTCTAATTACGAATCCTTACAAAATTCAATCACGCCCTCTAGTTACTCCTATTTTCAAGATAGTCGTAAAAATTTTCTCCCTAATTAAACATTATTTTCTCCAATAATCTCACTGATAAAAATGTCAAACCATATTGCCATAAAAACTAAATGACCCCCCTAATCTTACGAAAATCATATTACCCCCTTGGGTAGATATATAATATAGCTATAAAATCTCATTAGATTCATTTAAAAAAAATCAATATGTAATCCCCTAGTTTTAAGTAATTTATAATGTAAAACAAAACAAAATTGGCACCTTTAAGCTAACGTGCCTTATCAAATAAACGAATTGAATAAAAAAAAGTTTCCTGGTGTGTGAGTGTGTGTCATCGATTTTTTTTTCGTGAGCGTTGCTCTCATCTCGAACTGTGCGCGAACAGCTCAATGGTCAAAAAGGATTGCTTTTGGGAATGAGATTGTGAGCCCAAAAACAGAAAAGCGCGCCGTTTGGGGTGTATCACTCCTGTTCTTTCAGAAACTTTGAAAATATGCCCAATATTAAAAGATAAGTCATTAACAAAAAGATGCGATAGAAACTGCCGGATACTCACAAAACATGGGATTGCAGAAGAATGTATCCCTAACTAGTATGCATTAGTTCCATCGATTGCCACAACTAGGAAACCTACCCTAACTTCAGCATTTCCTTGAGGAAACAGTCTGACAACTCATTCTCAGCATCACGAAGCCCCCTTCAGTCGTTCACCTCAATCTATGACAATGCCACGAATGGATTTTCCTGTTCAAGATGCAAAGTTTTTTCCGCCTCTTCAAGGGCCCTATTAGGGCGAAGAAAAGACCAAGACGACGACAAACCCACCCCCGCAAGTGGGTGTTGCATAGTTACACTGCACTGGAGCGGAAAAATAGATTCTTTCCATCCGATCCGAACCGATGGTGGAATGGTTGGTTGGTTGGTTGGTAGGTAGGAAGGAGTGGGATGCTTGTGCTGCTGCTGGATGGGTCCTGAGTTGTTGGTAGCAAAACAATAAAACCCTCATAATCGTCAAGGTGCACCGGCTCGGAATAATGATGGACCGAGTATTTTTTTTTTATCTCGGTCGTTCGGAAGGTTGCTAGGAGAAGAAGGATGCGGCCGAGTTTTTTTTTGTTGACCAAGCTATGCCCTACGATTGCTCCTGGCTGGTTTGCAATTATTACCGTGGTAGAAGGACAGTAAAGGTGCAAGAAGAAAGGAGATAACCAAAGCTTTCATTTGCTGATGAATGATCCAGGGCAGAGCAAATAGGAGAAATGAATAGTTCAGCGGTACTAAAATTGTGTAAAAAATGAGCGCAGTAACAGGGGAAGGTAATTCGAATGAGGTGAAACTTTACATAGTGTTTCGGAACGTGGCTGTGGTCCATTAGGAGGTTTATAAAAGTCTACTATCTTCATCCGAATTAAGTCGGAATAAAAGCCGTGTGGCATCCGGCGGAGTAAAAATTTTCAGTCAACAATTAACCCAATTTTCTGGCTTCAGGAGTCATCGTAAATTTGTAACTCTAAGCCGAGGACTGCAGGGATTAAAAAGTGTTGCCTGCGAGCAGCATATCATGGGTTTTGTCCTTGTTGCGTAAAGTAAATCTCTAATACAGTAAATGTTTGTTTGTCCATAAATAGTGAGATTCAAATGACGGCCATGTTTCTATGGAACCTTTCAGGATGAAGTACAGGTAATTATAAGCCAACATGTTTGGTATCTTTTAGTTTATTGTACAATAAGTGTTGGAAATGAAATGCATTGTGCTCTGATCGTCAATAACTAGAGAAGCAGAAACTAATCTTCAGCCAATACGTCAGGAATTAGATCAAATGGGCTGAAATGACGCGTTTCCGGTGCGTAGTCCGGAATATGTGCCTAGTACGTAGTACGGATAAATTCCACCTTCTGAGGATGGGAAAAGCTTCCATTGCATTGGATCAAGCATTTCCAAAAACGAAAATTCAATGCTGAAAAGCTACTGAGCCCGTTTCGCTACCAGTAACAAAAACATCATGATGATTTCACGTGAAATGCTTCCTTCGTGTATGGATGGTGCAAGTCTTGCATGAATTTGCAATGTCTATCAATGAGGTGTTGTTAGATGTTACTCTTTTCTAAGACCGAATTTCATATAAGTTGACAAATTGGCTCACGTCGAACGATCTCTCCTTTTGTGAACCAATTGAGCACATCTTTCTTGAACATTTAAGCATTAGTAACATATTGGCAAATATAGCTATTCAAACTCTCTTTTAAACATGTCTCCTTTGAAAATTAAACTACGCGAGAGAAGAAGAACATGGTTATCGTCGTTACATATATTTCATGCCCAGCAAACCATTTCCATCCGCTCGGGTGTTTTGTCGTCAACGAGAAGATACGCAAATTAGGCGAATTATTTACGCTGGGTAATCTGCTTCTGATTTATGAGCACCAAATATAAAACATGACAGCTAAACTAAATGTTGAAGCAATTCGCTACAGCAGTTTGTAATAAATATCAATCCGGCCAGAATAACAAGTTATGCGTTCCGTATCCCACGGAAGAGGCCTCCAGAAGTCTAAAATTCTTCACGTAAATATAACACTATCATCCAACGACGTAACAAATGAATGCACGAAAGAATTCAAAATATGCAACAATGACTCGGTACACGTTTTGCTTCAGTTTCCGATCGCGGATGGTTGGTTGGTTGGCTGGCTGGCTGGCTTGCCCGGGATCTTAGTCCAGTGAAGGGAAAAAATTCTTCCTTCTGCACTTTGCAGCGTAAAAGCGGGGACTTTGCGCATCGCTTGCCGGGTATATTTCACATTTTTCATTCATACTTTTCTCGCCTCCGCACAACAGGCAAGCTGACGACAGACAACGCTGCTGATAGTGATCTGATTCTCGGTCGCATAGCGGCGCGCGCGCACGTGTGGGTGGAGTGAATTTTCAGAAAGAATTGCAGCGAAAAATTAATCGTTATGAGCGGAAACATTTTTCTTCCTCCGCATTGTCTGCAGAGAGTCTGTGGGTTGGTTTGTTTTTGTTTTGGATTCACATTCTTTCGATTTTTTCGCCGGTAACGGAGTCACCATAATGGATGTAACGAATTTTTTACTCGATGAAATGTAATTCTAATTTGAGAACAATTTTTTTTTTAATATGGTGGTGATGGTCATGAGCCTTTTTTCGCCATGTTTCTATTATTACCCTACTCATTAAAAGCCGTTGGTTAGAGTAGCGTCTGCCATCTTTGTTCAACGCATTCAGTCAAATGGTAGCGCAACCATAGGGGCACTCGATTCGAGTTTTCGTTGCGCTCAAACACGAGAATTTCGCTGTTTCCAGCTCATTTGTGTTATTATCTTAGTTCTTAACAACAAAGTAAAACTGTTGATGCAAATTTACCCTATATTGTTTTAAGTTTTGACTAAATAGTTTTCAATTTGGGTAACTTGAAATTTAACTGAATTTAGCTTGAAACTCGAACAGTTTATTTTCCAGCAGCGTTTTGAATATATTTTATTGAAACTTAAACTTGTTTTAGTAATAGACAAACCTTTCGCACAAATGGAATTGAATCGGATAAATATCGTGAGGTGAGTTTCCAGCTCATGGGTGGGTCTTACCCTCGCTGTGTTACGCGAATCTCTGACACAGTGGACGTTTGTATCTTCGCAAACCGTGGGATTCAAATGATGGCCATGTCCCTAATACCCATTTCGGGGTTCGCTATAGGTGATTATAAGCCAAAGTGTTTGGTATCTTCTAGTTGCTGTATAACAACTACTGATGATGAAATGTGTACTGCTGTTATCGAGTATGGTTAGAATAGCACAAATTAATCTACAGCATAAACAGCAACTATGAATCTATCCCGCCTTGTTCAGGAAGGAAGAGCTTCTATAGCTTTGGTTCAAGAACCTTATTTCCATAAAGAAAACTTCTATGCTGGAAAGTTGCTTAACCCCGTCTTCGCAGCTTTCAACAAAAATGGCATGACAAATCCACGTGAGATGCCTCGTGCATGTATACTTGCGAATAGTGCTACGCATGTCTTATATCCGACCTCACAACTCACGATATTTGTGCTGTCACGGTAAATATGAGTGTTGACAACATAAACAAAAAATACGTCTATTGTTCGACATAATGAACCATCACCTTCCGATGATTTCAAAGCGGTTGTATCATACTGTGGCAGAAATTAGTTTCCCTCATAACCGACAGTGACGCCTACCATATAATTTGTGACAGTTCAGATATCAATTTGAGAGGCACCGAATTAATGGAATACTTAACTAGTACAACTCTCAATATTCTTAATGCAAGAAATCACTCAACATTTGCACGAGCTGGCAGAGAAGAGGTGTTAGATGTAACTCTCTGCTCTGACGGTATTACGCATGAGTTGGCAAACTGGCTTGTACCAAACGAGCTCGAACCGTCGTTATCTGATCATAAGTACAAGTTTTTTGGTTCAGTGTATTCCTACCGATTAGTTGTTTACATAAATCGCTCCAACTATTTTTACTTTTTGACGAGATTTGTGAAGTTTTTATCGTTGTTTGTCGTGTAAATCGACTCAGTATTTTGTTTTTAACATTGTTATTGTGCAGTGTGAAAGTGTCTCCTGTTTGCTTTTGTGTTGCGAAAAAATCAGCGAAGAACGTAACTGAGTGAACTTCTGTGACTTAACCACCAAAACTTTCCACCGAACGCAGCGCCATCTATATTTCATTGTTCGCATTCTCAGATCGGCACGTATTATGGCAAGTGCATGCGATCACTGCGCGAAAACCGTCAAATCGGATGACGACTTTATTGAATGTATGGGTTTTTGCAAAAATGTGGTACATATGCAATGTGGGAAACAACTTAACAAGCCGTTTTTGAAAAAACTTGCGGAAAACCCAAACTTATTTTGGATGTGCAATGAATGTGTCAAGCTGATGAAGTTTGCTCGCTTTCGCGACACCGTTTCTTCACTTGGATGTGTTATCGCTGCTATCGCTGGGAAAACGGATGACGTTTGTGCTGAACTAAAGGCCGAGTTATCCAAAAATAACCAGCAAATTTCGCGCCTGGCTAGAAAGGTTTCAACAGCTACTCCAGTCCGGCCAAACTCCGGTACCTCTCGACCACCTCAGAAACGTCGTCGCGAGGATGGCCCTGATCCGAGCAATATTCTTGTTGGTGGTCGAAAGCTAGTCGACAATAGCAACATTGTTACGGTTCCACCTCCCGCGCCGTTGCTCTGGATGTATCTTTCCCGCTTTCATCCTAGCGTTAGCAAAGAGACTGTCGAAAAAATGTCTAAAGAAGGACTAAATTGTAACGAGGAGATAAAGGTTATTCCGCTTGTAAAAACAGGCATAGACGTCAGTACTTTGAACTTCATATCCTTCAAAGTTGGAGTTCACCCAAAGTACCGTGATGCAGCTCTTAATCCTGACACATGGCCGCAAGGCATACTGTTCAGGGAATTTGAACACAGTCGTACCTAGAACATTTGGAGCCCGCCGACTGATTTTCCACCGCCTCCAGAAAAAGCATGTACCTCTCTTATGCAACCCGGCCCATCAATGGTCCTGCAGAGGACTCCGCAACGATTGGCCATGCCACTATACCAATCCACACCGCCCTTGTGAAGGAGTATCGATGCCGATCGCATACTGGGATGCAACGCAGATGGTACTATGGAAGCCCACGATCCCCCCGCCACAGTCGAGCACTTGCAGCCAGCGATCATCAGTCGTCCCGGTCCTGTGTGTGGGATGGGTGAAAGGGTCTTCCAACCTGCCGCAAATGGCAAGTATACATCTGTTCCGAACACTTCAAGCGCTGATGTATTCTTCGCTTCCAGTTTTTTGCCTTTTGCTCCAACATCTTGTTATCAGATGCCAATCATTCGTCTCGACGACGACGATAGTCGTATTTTGGGGCGCGACGCAGTTGATTCGGGATGCCTCGAATCCCTCACCACAGTCGACCAAGCGACCGTGAACCGTTCCGATACTGTTCGTGGGATTGACGAAAGGATCTTCCTACACGGCAACATGGCTTCACTCTCGGCTGTACCTGATCCGTCCTCCAACAACATCAAGGTTTACTACCAGAATGTTGGTGGCTTAAATTCATCAACGGACAGCTATTTGCTCGCGACCATGGGTTGCTGTTACAACGTTATCGCCTTGACCGAGACGTAGCTCGACAATCGTACTCTACCGCTGTGACCGCAATGCCCTCAACAGCCACAAGACATCAGGCGGTGGTGTGCTTATCGCCGTTCGCCGTGGTATAAAAGCCCGAGTGATCAACGTTGACCGGTGGGCGAGCACCGAGCAAGTGTGCATATCAGTGTAACTTGCCGATCGCAATCTGTTCCTGTGTGTTGTGTATTTTCCACCTGACAGAATTCGTGATTCCAGCCTGATCGATGTACATCTTTCCTCCGTTTCTTTTATCGCCTCGATCATCGCCCCGTCTGATGATATTGTTATACTGGGCGACTTCAACTTACTTGGCTTGACGTGGTGCCAGGCAAGTAATGGTTTTCTACGATTGAATATCGAAAAATCTGCGTTTATTAACAATGCCAGTTGTATTTTGGACAACTACAGCAGCGCAACTCTTCGGCAAATTAATAATGTCACCAACGAGAATGGACGTACATTGGACCTCTGCTTTGTAAGTGCCCGGGACTGCGCATCGTACTGCTGCACTGCACTGACTCCATTAGTCAAGCAGGTGCGTCATCATCCCCCACTACATCTTGTATTCGCTGGTAACCTAGGAGTGAATTTTGAAGACGTCTCAAGCTCTATCGTCTACGATCTTAAAAACGCTGACTACGACAGCATCGTTAGCACGCTGTTGGATATAAACTGGGACGAAAATATTAACAATGACGACGCGAACGAAGCAGCGATGACGTTTTCTAGTATTCTTAACTACCTTATCGACCGCCATGTACCAAAACGAACAATTAGTACCGATGAACACCCTCCCTGGCAATCATCCGTCCTTAGACGTTTAAAATCTGCCAAACGAGCTGCATTTAAAAAATTCTCGAAGCATAAGACACTTGCATTACGAAATCACTACTTTCAACTCAACCACGAATACAAACAACAAAGCAGACGCGCCTTTTTTAGACACCAGCGAAACGTCGAGCGTCAACTGAAATGCAAGCCCAAGTCGTTCTGGAAGTATGTTAACGAGCAGCGAAAAGAATCCGGTTTGCCATCTTGTATGTCGTTTAATGGAGTTTTAGGCACCGAGACTAAGGAAATTTGCCAACTGTTCTCCGACAAATTTTCAAGCGTTTTTCCCAACGAGCGCCTGCCACCACAACAAGTCGCTGCCGCCGCTAATTTAACTCCTTCTCTAGGACGAACCATCAACCGAATTTGTGTCGATAATGCTGCCATTTTTGCAGCAAATGCCAAACTGAAAGCATCTTGTTCCCCGGGTCCAGAGGGTGTTCCCTCGATTTTTGTCAAAAAGTGCATCAGCGGGCTTCTTGAACCACTTCGGCGACTCTTCGAGCTATCACTCACTACTGGTACATTCTCTTCCTGCTGGAAAGCAGCGCACATGTTTCCAGTTCATAAAAAAGGAAACAAATCGAACATCGACAATTATCGGGGAATCTCGTGTTTACGTGCCGTATCAAAACTGTTCGAGCTGGTTGTGTTAGATCCTATTTTCTTTCACTGCAAACACTACATTGCAGATGACCAACACGGTTTCATGCCTAAACGATCGACAACGACAAACCTGCTCTCGTTCACAACATATGTAATGGATGGATTCGCTGACGGATTGCAAACCGATGCTATTTATATGGATCTATCTGCGGCCTTCGACAAAATCAACCATGATATCGCAATAGCGAAGCTGGACAAACTCGGCATTCATGGACAACTTCTGCGCTGGTTTCGTTCCTACCTCGATGGAAGGCAACTCCAAATCAGCATTAAGGACTGTCTATCTGCACCATTCTTCGCTACATCCGGCATACCACAAGGAAGCCATCTCGGTCCAGTAATATTCCTCCTCTACTTTAATGACGTCAATTTCACATTACAAGGACCCCGCCTTTCTTTCGCCGACGACATGAAATTTTTTCAACAAATACGGGATAAAACCGATGCCGAGCTTCTTCAGAGGGAACTGGACAGCTTTAGTACGTGGTGTGATCTAAACAGAATGGTTTTAAACCCGAGCAAATGCTCAATCGTTACGTTCACGCGGAAACGCCAACCGACTCAGTTTAACTACCATTTCTTCGGCTCGAGCATTCCAAGACACTCTCACATCAAAGATCTCGGAGTCATCAAGGATTCGGCATTAACATTCAAACCACATACTTCATACATCGTGGATAAGGCATCACGACAGCTTGGGTTCATCTTCCGAATAGCGAAAAACTACAGGGACGTATATTGTCTTATATCGCTTTACTGCGCGTTGGTCCGCTCAACGTTAGAATATTGTTCTGCTGTTTGGAATCCGTGCTAACAGAACGGGATTGACAGAATCGAGGCTGTCCAACGCAGGTTCATACGCTTCGCCCTTCGTCATCTCCCATGGCGAAACAGATTTCAGCTGCCGAGCTATGAAAACCGTTGCCAGCTAATACACCTCGATACACTCAGCATTCGGAAGGACTGCTCTCGAGTCCTGCTCGTCTCGGACTTACTCTATGCCAGAGTGGATTGCCCTACAATCCTCGGACGTCTGGATGTTCAAGCCCGCGTTCGAGCTCTATACGTAATAACTCCCTTCTGCGAGTTCCGTTCAGGAGAACCAACTATGGTTGCCAGAGCGCTGTTACCGGACTCCAGCGAGTTTTTAACAGTGTAGCGACGGCCTTTGACTTCAACCGGACGCGGAATGCGATAAAAGCGAAAATGTTGTCAATTTTAAAATGTAATTAGTTTAAGCAACCACCATTGGGGCCAAGGGGCCTGTTGGTGAAGGTAATAAACATAAGCACATAAACATCGTATTTGATCATTTAAACGTCTCACTAGATATCGTCACATATTGTAATCCCAAATCTACGAACTGGGACCTCTGTGAAGAGGGCTTGGCGACTAGGTTTCATGAGTTTCTTCCGACGATTGAATCTCCAAGTGACTTGGATGAGGTCGTGGGTGGAACAAGCTCATTCATGGTAGCAGCATACCAAGAGGCTTATCCGCATTGAGTTATGCATGCTTCTAGAGGAACACCTTGGTGGAATACCGAACTTGTTCGACTCAAAAAGTTATGTAGAAAAGCTTGGAATTGCGGACGAAGGGACGGGTCGGAGGTATGTAAGTTGGCTCGCAAAGCATACAGGAACGCCCTTCGATCCTTTGAGAGAAGTGTTTGGAAAAGTCTC
The DNA here is from genome assembly GCF_030247195.1 of Topomyia yanbarensis. Classification (NCBI taxonomy): domain Eukaryota; kingdom Metazoa; phylum Arthropoda; class Insecta; order Diptera; family Culicidae; genus Topomyia; species Topomyia yanbarensis. The sequence goes on from NC_080671.1 coordinate 347,600,171, forward strand.
TGCGCAAATGTCTCAAGTCTCAGCGAGCTTATAGTAGATTAAATAAGTTACTTTTGAAATCGAAAGACTTTCATGTCATGTCATGCTAATGGTGAATTCACACACAGTCTGTACGCAGCCATCACTGACGACCCTGAGTTCTTTTCAGGTAGTTCTGATTCTTAGACATTTGCTCGTAGAATTGAGACAAACGAATCGATCAAATTGGCGATTGAATGTTTTGCTCCGTATATGTCTCCGGGAAAACATATTTTTAAAAAGGTTCTAACTTGTAGTCTTGCAACAGGATACATTCTATTAGCGTGGCGGAAAATAACCGTCATATTCATTCCCAAAAGTGGTCGCGTTACTTATGAGGAGGCAAAGAATTTTAGACCGATCAGTTTGACCTCAACATTCGGGATGTTAGCTTGGGCGAGCACCCGCTGCATGCAATGCAACATGCATATCAGCGGGGGAAGTCTACTACCACCCTGTTACACAATGTTGTCTACAACATTGAAAAAGCATTTTCACAAAAGCAATCAAGTTTAGGATTTTTTCTCGATATTGAAGGTTGTTTTGACAACGTGTCTGTCGAATACATTTTGGAAGCAGCACGAGGTCACATATCACGAACTGGTTAAACGCAATGCTTAGCAACTGTGCTCATCGTTAAGACAAATAGGTGTAAGGAAATTGAGTGTCTGCGGATGTCCTCAAGGTGGTGTGCTGTGACCACTTCTATGGAACCTTATCGCCGATGTTTTGTTGAGGAAACTTAATGAGCTTGGGTTTCCGACGTATGGTTACCACATAATGATCACCGGTATTTGCATTAACACACTTTTTGATTTGATACAACAAGCCTTATGTGTTGTTGAGCAATGGTGTCTTTATGTTGGACTATCAGTTAATCCAAATAAAACATCAATGGTGTTTTTCACGCAACGAAGAATTACAACCAGAATTCGTCCATTGCAGTTCTTTGACTCTGAAATTATTATCGCAGATCAAGTAAAGTACGTTGGGGTAATTCTCGATTCAAAACCTAATTGGACAGCTCACATCGATTGCAGGATCAAGAAAGCCTTCGGCCAATGTAGACGGGCTTTTGGCAAATCTTGGGGACTCAATCCCAAGTACATTCAGTGGATCTACACAACAATTGTTAGACCAATACTGGCATACTGGCATACTGGCAGAAGGGAGAAGTTATGACAATCCAATCAAAGTTATACCATCTTCAGTAGATGGTCTTGATGGCGATGACTGGTGCGTTCTCGACAACACCTACTGCTCCTCTAGAGGCACTCTAGAGTGGTTCGTCTCCAACGAAAAAGGCACTCTTGAACATAAAACCGCTTCATGTATTTCTGAAACAATTAGCACTTTTTTTGTGCATACCGTCTTAAGGTTACTGGGCTCGGGAACAGTAACCCAATAGATCATGTAACTAGCCACACAAGACTGTGGCCCCAAATAGTTACTTGGAATGAGTATACACTTGGTCCCAGTGACCTTACACTCACATGTAGTTTTCCTTTTAGAACTTTTAATGTAAGGATTCCTCTTCGCAAGGAATGGCTGTCTGGTTGGATGGAGCGACAACTTGAAGAATACGTAGTTTGTTATACTGACGGTTCTTTGTTGGAGGGCCGAGCCGGTGCTGGTGTCTATTGTCATGAAACGAGATTCAACCAATCTTATTCGCTTGGTAGATACTGTACCGTATTCCAAGCAGAGATCTTTGCGATTCTGTGTGGCGTACAATCAGCACTTCAACAGGGAATTTCCAGTCTATTTTCAACCATCAAAGGCATTGGTCACGATTATCAGTGTGCTCCTGCTTCTGTTCAAGCCAGTGCAAAGCGAACGTAAAAAACAGTTACTTGTGTGCATTGTCTGAAGAACAAAGGATACCGTTATTTTTATTCTTGCGTGATTTAATCAAGATGACTGAGACTCATCAACAAAAAGTGATTATTCGGCTTAACACTGTGGCCATTGACTGCAGATCTTTGCGCATAAGACCAAGTATTCGTGATGTGGAACATCTGCTGAAGGTGAAAATTATTCAGCTTCGGTTTTCGGAAGTCACCTTCATACACTTTGATTACTTGTTTAGTATTGTCACTGTATACACGCAACCATAAAATAACCTACAGAATAAGTTCTTTTAACGTAAATTTAGGTACTTTTGAGCTGTGCGTCGCTTTCGCACTTATTAGTGTTGTCTAAAACAAAACGAGAGATTCGACTCAGTCGAGGTCTTCCGTGCAGTAAGGTACTTTTAAGTTGTTTGGGATATACTCAAAATTAGGTAAATTCAACTTAAATTTAAGTAAATTAAACTCAAGGTTGAGTTATGATTTTTGCCGTAGTTAAACGGAAATTATCTTCAACACGGTTTACCTAATTTTACCTTCCTGCACGATACCACGAGATTGAGTCAAAAATACTCCATTTTAGGTAGTTTTTCGGTGGCGTGTAGTGTTCCGTCAGACGTTGTAAGCAACAAATATATTTTGTTGGTGTGAATGATTTGTATTTGCCGTAATGGCGAACAATACACAAATTGCTATAAGGTAATTGCTTTTTCTTTCATGTAACAAGGCAAATTCAGCCGTCATGTCGTTCATGGCAAACGTAAACGGTTTGCTCATATTGATGATCCAAGCCGCTTTATCCGGCTCGAAGAACCATCTCTCGAATAGACCAAGTAGATGTTGAGGTTCTTCCACAGGCAACTGACGGACTTCGGAGATTCGACAACAATTCAGGTAAGTACAGTCTTCTATAAATAGCACTCACTCACATAATTCATTTATCCACTTAAAATCCACCCAACTTTATTCTTAAACAAATTTTTACTATATGATTTTTACTCTTAACATGTCGATTTTAATTTCGTTCGCGCACTCACAATCAATTACATTCCGAACTGACTTCTGACGAGTTTGACGTTTCACTATCAGCTGACGACTAAGAGGGCTTTCCATGACCGGTGGTCCTTTTTATCATATTGTCTCCGGAAATAGGTTGTCCATCATGGTTACCACGGTTGGCCTTTGATGAGATGATCGATGAAAGATGTTGATATTGGGTAGTCACGTCCATCGCTGATATGTAGGTGGCGCATGGGTGCCTTTTCGTTATGACCGAACAAAGCCCATACCGAACTAACTGACTCCGTTATTATCACCATCCAGGGCCGCCGAGAGGGGAGGGGGAACGTGGTGTTTCCCCCCGGGCCCGGAGTCCTGTAGGGGGCCCGGACTTTGAACAGAAGGAGTTATTCTGTCAAATATTTTTTCAATAACATTTTAATTGAAAATTTAATTAGAGTTTCAATGTTGGTATGATTTAATTTCCTCCAATTTCTATTATAAAGTTAATCGTACATTATTACATTATAAAGTTTATACTGCATGAAACTAATCATAGAAAAACTTTGAAACTTGGAACTCAAAAACAATTTTAACGCGCAGTGGGCAAAAAACAAGATCTGTTTTTGTGAGTTGTGTTTTAAAAGACTGAAATTTACTTTCTATTTCATACTGTACAACGATTATCTCATAATTTTGACCAACTATTTGAAAAAAATAAGTTAAATAAAGTTCAAAGTTCTGGGCTCTCGAAATTGACTTTGATTTGTATTTTACTAATTAATTCGAAACTTTCCATCTGTGCATGGGTTTCAAGAAAACAGTGGTTTTTTAATGATTGATACAATTGCGATTTTTTATTTTTTCAAGACGACATGTGACTTCTATTTCTACTTATTTCAATCCGACGTGGCTGCTAAATGAATCATAAAATAATGTATTAGAAATAAGAAAAAACTCAGCAACCTTCTTTTAGAAAGCTCGACTGGTCAAATACGATTTGTGAAACTAATTCTGAATAACTCCACAAATCAAAAAAGAACATGAAAATCCACGAAGAAATCGATCCACAATAATTTTTCGTATTTTTGTTTAAATACGAGAACCCGGCAGTTTGCCATTTTTAACAAGCTTTCTCAATTTAAATGAATTGTTGCATTTTTTCTATTGTTTCATATTTGCTTTTTTGTTTCTTTTTCCATTTCCAAGTTTGGCATTCATTCTATTTTCTTCATTCAATCTTATTTTATTTTTTATATATTTTGCCCCATATTTTTCTTTTTCTATTTTTACCATTTTTGTGTCTTTCTTAAAATTTGTCCCATTTTTTGCATTTGTCTCAATTTTTCAATTCGATTCATCTTTTCATGTTTTTTTTTCATTTTTGCTTTTTATGTATCGTTTTATTCGTTTCTTTATTTAACTCAACTTTTATTTTCTATTATTTCTTTGTATTTTTTCATATCTTCCAATAAACTTATTGTAGTATTTCTGTATCCTCCTTTTTCCATGTTTTACATTTCTTATAAAAGAAATGTATAGAATTCGCTCAAACTTTCAAGATTTTTTCCGAGGCCCGGAGGGCCGAGTCTTATATACCAATCGACTCAGCTCGACGATTTGGGACAATGTCTGTGTGTGTGTGTGTGTGTGTGTGTCTGTGTGTGTGTGTATGTAACGGACAAATTCTCATTCGTGTTTCTCAGCAATGGCTGAACCGATCTTATCCAAACCAATTTTAAATGAAAGAACTAAAAAACAGTATGAACGCTATTAATTTGTTTTTGATTCTGATGTTTAGTTTCCAAGATATGAATGTTTGAATGCGTAAAAATGGCATTTTTTGCAGTTTTTTAGAATTATCTGCCGAAATTGACAATATAGATTAACAATTTATATGTTTTTAGATAGCTTTAACGAATACCTTTCGAACAAGCTATAAATTGTTGAAATCGGACTATTATCAAAAGAGATATTTAACATTAAATGCGGATGAAAGATTTTTACATTTCTTATAAAAGAAATGTATAGAATTCGCTCAAACTTTCAAGATTTTTTCCGAGGCCCGGAGGGCCGAGTCTTATATACCAATCGACTCAGCTCGACGATTTGGGACAACGTCTGTGTGTGTGTGTGTCTGTGTGTGTGTGTATGTAACGGACAAATTCTCATTCGTGTGTCTCAGCAATGGCTGAACCGATCTTATCCAAACCAATTTTAAATGAAAGAACTAAAAAACAGTATGAACGCTATTAATTTGTTTTTGATTCTGATGTTTAGTTTCCAAGATATGAATGTTTGAATGCGCAAAAATGGCGTTTTTTGCAGTTTTTTTGAATTATCTGCCGAAATTGACAATATAGATTAACAATTTATATGTTTTTAGACAGCTTTAACGAATACCTTTCGAACAAGCTATAGATTGTTGAAATCGGACTATTATCAAAAGAGATATTTAACATTAAATGCGGACGAAAGATTTTTATCATTTCCCATAGCCAGAAATATGACCAAAAACATGTAATCTATTATTAACGACAAAACGGCTTATTTTAGGTCAATAGTATCTTCGGAGAATTTAATGAAGGCAATATGCCCTTTCTTTTGGTATTGTGCTTTTGCTGATTAATCCCCCTATGAGCGAGATATTTTCACAAATTTTTTTGGAAGTGATTATATCGAAATGATGCCTTCAGCAAATTTGTAGCTCTTACTTTTGCGAATAACTTTACTGAAGACTTCAAATATCTATTTTGAATACTTTAAAAGTTATGGCTTGTTGTTTGTTGATTACTCTTTGTCGCCTATTTATTGTTCAATATAGTAATAATCCATTGAAATAAGCCAAACATTATTTCGATAAAACGAATTTTGTATTTCATTTTACTATCTACAACCGCTAGAAATAATCACCGAACACTTCCAAGTTGTCTGGAAGGAACTTGATAACTTATCAGTACAAAAATGTTCATTTGTGCGAACCTTCTGACTGTAATTTTTCCAACTTATAACCATCGGATCGATCTGAAACATATCGGAAAATGAGAAGCGAAATAAATAACTCCAAGCAACGGCGTAGCCAAGATAAGGTTTTGGGGTTTAACACCATACAACCCCCCTCCCCCCTCCACCACACCAAAAAAAAAAAAATATTGGATTGAAGTTGAAAATTTATTGATGCAGACTGATTTAATTCAATATTACAATAACAATTATCTGATCCGTAGATTGATAACCTGTTGTTGTAAACATCATGAGGACTTTTGATAAATTGTCGGAATGGGGTCCTGATATGTAACTGATCTCTTGGTCTTGATTTCACAGTTATCTAATAGCATCAATATCAAATTTCTGCCTGAAAACATTCCAATAGAAAATTCAAGAGTTCTGTAATCAATCATAATCCTCAGATTTATTTTCAAATTGATCTCGTTTTTGTAGAGATGTACTGTAATAAGGGTCTTTATTTAATAGGAAGCGAAGTTAAAATTGATTTAATGTCTATGAAACATAGAACTGCTCACCAAAAAATGCATAAATTTCAACATTTGCTAAAAATGTTTTTGCCTTTCTCATTCACTCTAAAATTCGTCGATCTAATCCCGACCGGGAGGGCCGAGTGTCATATGCTAATCGACTCAGTTCGTCGAGATCGGAAAATGTCTGTGTGTGTATGCATGTCTGTATGTGGAAAAAATATGACCTCTGTTAATCAGAGATGGCTGGATCGATTTGCACAAAGTTAGTCTCAAATGAAAGGTACAATCTTCCCATCGGCTGTAATTGATTTTTTTTTATTGATTGGACTTCCGGATCCGGAGTTACGAGTTAAAGAGTGCAATCACACAGCAAATTCCAATATAAACTGAAATGAAAAATTTTCAAAATCAAATTTGTATTTTTGATGCCAAATGACATTATAATGCATGAAACATTGAGATTTGATGTAAACTCGAAAAAATTACGTTTGACAAAAATTGATTTTTTTGGACTTTGGTACTTTTTTGCTTGTTACTATTTTCTGAAAAATTAATTCTGCATAATTTTAAAATTTCAAAAATTACGGTTTCGGAATTATGCCGTTTAGACATTTAGATCGATTTTCACCAAACCCCCACCAATTGTAAAATTGGTATTGTAAAAAAACGTAAGGGCGATACTTCAATGCTGATAGGTGGGACCGAAAAAGTAAACAATCGCCAAAGGGACTATATACTATATATACAATCATTTTGTCAATTTCAATAGCAAACACAAATTTTAATTTAATAATTTCAAATACTTCATGAAGTTTTGGGTTTCGATCACTGAATCATGCAATCTAGGATGTAAAAAACACAATAGTTCTTAAATAGGAAATAAAACCAAGTCTAAAAATATGCACTGTTGATTTTCTTTGAATGGTGGGTTTTTTCAAGAAAAAGCGTTGATTTCTTAATTCTCAGTCGCGTTGGAAATTTGAGTAAAGTATAAACTTTAAATCGATTAAAACAAATCGATTTTTTTTGGTTCAGTACAATATACATAATCCCTTTAGAAAAATCAGTTTTCCCACCACAATGCATTGATTGAGGAATTTAGATATTTTATTAACAGAGCATTAGCAATAATTCGTTTGTATGTCTATTTTATGGGCCATTTTTTCGCCTTCCCATTGATTTGGTTTGAGATTTCTAGCACTGATGTTGTCCTATGCTGATTTGAGCGATTCTCTAAGTCCTGCCACTATCCCATGTAGTATGTGTTATCAAAAACATCGCGAAGCATCAATTTCTAAATGTTCTCAAATGATATAATATCCGAAGAGAGTGATAAGAGTTATAAGAAATGTCTCATCACACTGTTAGGAGGATTAATAACGTTTTATCATTTCCCATTGCCAGAAATATGACCAAAAACATGTAATCTATTATTAACGCCAAAACGGCTTATTTTAGGTCAATAGTATCTTCTGAGAATTTAATGGAGGAAATATGCCCTTTCTTTTGGTATTGTGCTTTTGCTGATTAATCCCCCTATGAGATATTTTCACAAATTTTCTTGGAAGTGATTATATCGAAATGATGCCTTCTACAAATTTGTAGCTCTTACTTTTGCGAATAACTTTACTGAAGACTTCAAATATCTATTTTGAATACTTTAAAAGTTATGGCTTGTTGTTTGTGGATTACTCTTTGTCGCCTATTTATTGTTCAATATAGAAATAATCCATTGAAATAAGCCAAACATTATTACGACAAATCGAATTTTGTATTTCATTTTTCTGTCTACAACCGCTAGAAATAATCACCGAACACTTCCAAGTTGTCTGGAAGGAACTTGATAACTTATCAGTGCAAAAATGTTCATTTGTGCGAACCTTCTGACTGCAATTTTTCTAACTAATGACCATCGGATCGATCTGAAACATATCGGAAAATGGAAAGCGAAATAAATAACTCCAAGCAACGGCGTAGCCAAGAGAATGTTTTGGGGTTTAACACCATACAACCCCCCCCCCACCAAACCAAAAAAAAAATTGGATTGAAGTTGAAAATTTATTGATGCAGACTGATTTAATTCAATATTACAATAACAATTATCTGATCCGTAGATTGATAACCTGTTGTTGTAAACATCATGAGGACTTTTGATAAATTGTCGGAATGGGGTCCTTCCTGATATGTAACTGATCTATTGGTCTTGATTTCACAGTTGCCTAATAGCATCAATATCAAATTCCTGCCTGAAAACATTCCAATAGAAAATTTCAGAGTTCTGTAATTAATCATAATCATCAGATTTCTTTTCAAATTGAGCTCGCTTTTGTAGAGATGTACTGTAATAAGGGTCTTTATTTAATAGGAAGCGAAGTTAAAATTGATTTAATGTCTATGAAACATAGAACTGCTCACCAAAAAAAATGCATAACTTTCAACATTTGCTAAAAATGTTTTTGCCTTTCTCATTCACTCTAAAATTCGTCAATCTACTCCCGACCCGGAGGGCCGAGTGTCGTATGCCAATCGACTAAGTTCGTCGAGATCGGAAAATGTCTGTGTGTATATGTGTGTATGTGGAAAAAATGTGACCTGTGTTTCTCAGAGATGGCTGGACCGATTTGCACAAAATTAGTCTCGAATGAAAGATACAACCTTCCCATCGACTGCTATTGAATTTTTTTTATTGATTGTACTTCTGGTTCCGGAGTTACGAGTTGAAGAGTGCAATCACACAGCAAATTTCCATATAAACTGAAATGAAAAATTTTCAAAATCAAATTTGTATTTTTGATGCCAAATGACTTTATAATGCATGAAATATTGAGATTTGATGTAAATTCGAAAAAATAATGTTTGACGAAAATTGATTTTTTTTTGGACTTTGGTACATTTTTGCCTTTCGCATATAGAAAGGTGATTGCATAACCTTTCTATATGAGAAAGGCAAAAATGTACCAAAGTCCAAAAAAAATCAATTTTTGTCCAACATTATTTTTTCGAGTTTACATCAAATCTCAATATTTCATGGAAAAAAAAATCTAAAATTTCTAAAAATCGTCAATCATACTGGCCCGGAGTATGCAGTGAGGGGTTGCTACTTTAAAATTAAAACTAGTTTAAAATTTCTTAACAAGTTGAAAATTTTCGGCAGGACCCGGATCTCCCGGATCTTTCTCCATGATCCGCCGCTGGTTTCAAGCGATGTTTCAGTATCGACACATAGTATCTTAAGATCGTGGCTGTCGGTCCATTGTATGTGTGTGAAAATCGTACTGAACATGTAATATTCATTTCCACCATTATACTGAACATAACCAGCCATGGAATCGTAGTCTGGACAAATAAGAAAAGCACAATTGCACCACTAGGTGGATTAAAACAGGTTTATATTTTGGGAATGTATCGAGTCGAGACGAAAACGTAATATGATTAATATCGACGATAACACTTTCCGATTTCCATTCGACTCTAGCAGGTCCTTATCGATTTTGATGAGCATTTGATTTTTGTTGTATGACCAATTATATGTATAGGTCAGATGTTCAAAAACAGTAATTTAAGGTCAAGATAGCATCATTTTGAAACCGCCAATTTCGGAGGTTTAGTGTCTTCGATGAGTTTTACAAACGTTAAACAGCGCATCATTTGATAAAATAATTTTGACGGTATATCGTTCAAGAAGTATTTATGGTGAATTTTCTCAGGTTAATATTCATGACTACAATAAAGTCTCAACAAATTCGCTAAAGACACGAACTCTGTTACTATTTTCTGAAAAATTAATTCTGCATAATTTTAAAACTTCAAAAACTTACGGTTTCGGAATTATGCCGTTTGGACAGTAAGATCGATTTTCACCAAACCCCCACCAATTGTAAAATTTGTATTGTAAAAAACGTAAGGGCGATACTTCAATGCTGATAGGTGGGACCGAAAAAGTAAACAATCGCCAAAGGGGCGATACTATCATTTTGTCAATTTCAATAGCAAACACAAATTTTAATTTAATAATTTCAAATACTTCATGAAGTTTTGATTTTTTTTCACTGTTGATTTTCTTTGACTGGTGTCACTGCTAGTATCGCTTTTTTCAAGAAAAAGCGTTGATTTCTTAGTTCTCAGTCGCGTTGGAAATTTGAGTAAAGTATAAACTTCAAATCGATTAAAAAAAATCGATTTTTTTGGCTCAGTACAACATACATAACCCCTTTAGGAAAATTCAGTTTTCCCACCACAATGCATTGATTGAGGAATTTAGATATTTTATTAACAGAGCATTATCAATAATTCGTTGGTATGTCTATTTTATGGGCCATTTTTTCGCTTTCCCATTGATTTGGTTTGAGATTTCTAGCACTGATGTTGTCCTATGCTGATTTGAGCGATTCTCTGAGTCCTGCCACTATCCCATGTAGTATGTGTTATCAAAAACATCGCGAAGCATCAAGTTCTAAATGTTCTCAAACGATATAATATCCGAAGAGAGTGATAAGAGTTATAAGAAATGTCTCATCACACTGTTAGGTGGATTAAAAGCGTTTTTCATTATAGGTTTCTCTCATTTGCTTTTTTTTTCTATTTTTTCGATTCAATTTTTTTTCGCGTCGTGAAATTTTCTGTTCTCCATTTATCAGTTTTGAAATTTATACTCTTCTGTTGTATGGATTTTTTCAATATTCTTTCATCTTTGTTTATTGGTATGTTCCATTACACTTAGCATTTTCTATTTTTACACATTTAAACAATTTTGAGTTCCATGTTTTCTTTTTTGTTACATTTTTTGTGGATATTTTTCTTATTACTTTATTTTGATCTTTTTGTGTTTTGTGCATGTTTTCGGTTTTTGATTTCATCAAAATTTATTTTTTTCCACATTTATTTTTTTAAAGATTTATTTTTTTTTAAATTTTCTCTTGTTTTTCTTCACGATAATATTCCTGTTTTTTTCAATTTCTTATAGGATTTTCATTTCTACCCATTCAAACAATTTGTATTTTGCATGTTTTCTATTGTCTGTTTTTGGGCTATTTCCACTTGTTCCTATTTTCTATTTTTTCTTCAATCTATTTCCATTTATTTTTATTTTTAATACTTCTTTGTGCATTTTTTTGATTTTTCATAGTTAATTTTTTTTTTTCATTCCAACCTTGTACTTTATCATTTCTTCTATTTTGAAACATATTTAACATTTTCTTATTTCCCTGTTCTCGTGCTTTCAATTTTTAAATGTGGTGCTAATTTTTATATTTCAAACATTTTGTATAAGTGTTATTTTTACGACTATCTCAGTGGATCCATTTCGTTCATTTCTATATTTGTTATTGTAGTCTTGTTTCTATATTTTTGCAGTATTCATTTTTCTTCCTTTTTAATTTTTATGTTTTCCATGTTCATGATGTTTTTGTTTTAATTTCGTTATTTACCCGTTTTTCACTCTTTTACCCATTTTGCAATATTTTTCAATTTCTGCAATGCTTTTCCAATTTTCTTTCTCATTTCTTTCGTTTAATTTGATTGTTTTAATTATGTATTCGGTTTTATTTTGCTATTTATTCAAATTGTTTTCACACATGCAAGATTTTTTAAATTGTCTTAATTTTGTCCTTTTTCTGTTGTTTCTCAGTTTTGTATCTTTTTCTTTATTTGATATTGGTAGGTTTTGACTATTTGCATGTTTTTAATCTTTTTCCATTATTTTAATGTCATTTTGTAGCTTTTTTCTTTTGTTTCATTGTATCTATTTATTAGTTTTTCCTCGTTTGTTCTTTTGTTATTTTTCTCTCTTTAAATTCTATTTCCATATTGAATGTTCTTTTTGTTTTTATTAAAATTTATAACATTTTCATTTTTCTACTATTTTCGCAATTTCTGCAAAGTTTTAATTATGAGTTCTTCAATAATATTACACCAAATATATAAATAAAGAACTCGCGATAATCACTTGAATCAGTTTTCTCTGAAACCAAAAAAAAAATCAGCAACACTACCGAACAAATGAGAAGTTGTATTTTCAGAGACTGGCAATGTTGTAGCGCACCGACTTGGCCGAACGCGTTGATTTTTAACGAATTCTAGGTGGAACCAGACAAAGATTCGAAAAAATCCATGCAATACCGACTTTTGGATTAAATATGAAAATATTGATAAATCGGCTACTTCCAAAGCCACTCCAAATTTCGTAGAGATATTCAAAAGGATTTACGATAAAAATTTGGTCGGCTTAAACTTGACGGATTTCTTTGCATGAAATTCAACAAATTCGAAAAAACCCTCATTTGTCTTCGTGCAGGCTTTTGTATTTGACATTTGCTCTTGGACAGTGTCATCCAAGCAAGAGAAGAAACACAGGGAAATTTTGCTTGCGTTTTGCCTGAATTCGAAGTACTTGCACGCCAAGTTAGTGAAACCGTTAAAAGTGACCAAATCAACTACCACCAGCGTAAAGGCAACCGGGAGGAACAGTAGCCGATATTTTCAAGCATATGAAACTGTCGAAGATCACACAGAAATATCTGATTCGGCAGGCTTTCTGTACCTGTGGTTTGATGTGAGATTTTTATTTCGCCCGAGCCCGTCAACAAGGAAATTTATGTGAAAAAGTGCATGAAAATAACGCCTTTCGTGAAGCAACACGATTATTCCACGCTATTTTGTCCTAATTTTGAATACTGCCATTACAGAAAAAAAGACATGTTGTGGTATAACGCCTACAAGGATCTGGTGGCGCCCAAGGACAAGAACTCTCCCAACACACCAGAACTCGGCCCTCTCGAGGAATATTGGTCCATCGTCAAGCGGAACCTGAAGAAGACTTAAAACTGTCAAAGTAAACTTATGTGGCGAACAAATAGGACGAGGTGGTTGTACAGAATTTGATGGCAGTAATTAAATGACGCACTTTTTATTTAAAATAAATCCTTTGGAGCACAAATGCTCAAATTGTTAGCGAAAAAATAAGAGAAAAATGTCCAATGTGACAGGTGGTTTACACTTGTGGTTATAAAAGCAAATTTTCATGCAACTGTATTTTGATTTCGTAAAGAGTAACGCCGAAGCACCGTAGTCCAAGTATTAATCTTGAAGTACACAGCAGATTTTTACATTCTAATGGAAGTAAAGGTGGTTTGTAAGGTAAGATAAGACATTAATTTTTGGCACTTCCGTAATATGTACTATTATTGAAATAGATATAAGTTGATATACTAACCATTATTGAGTGGGAACTTATATCAAACCGATTCGTTTTCCAATTATTTTGATATAATAATTTATTTTGATATAATTTTGCCACAAATTTATGATCGGGTGTCGAGCCAACAGATTGATGTCACAACACCATCGTAGGCTGCCGATCAGAACCGGTGTGGGTTTGTTTGCTTCGTGACTCCGTCACGCACGTGATGCTATTTGAATTGATTCTCGTTCAAGCTCGAGCTCGCATTGAACACGCACGATGTAGCGAAGGGGTGAAGATGTGACCGCCGCCCGCGCCACTGTGGACCACGTGGTGACACACAAATTCGTGTCTCCCCCTATCCATAGACTATTTGTCATTCAGTGGTGAAACACCCACATACCTACACTCGATCCGGGCAATCATGTCTGTCCCACTTGTTCTTGGTGCTGCTGCTGCTATTGCTGGCTGGTGTGAAACTTTTTCACCCACCATTCGTCGATCATGCTGAATAGTTTAAAAGCAAACACATGTTTCTCTGTGTGCCGGATTCTAAAGTATTACGTTTGTACATACATACATTCATACACACAATACACGTTTGTTTGGGAAGTGGTGTTGAAAGTACGAGTGGGGCCCGCTTTTTATGTTCTCTTCGGGTATTGTCTCCGAACAGACTGTCATCAAACAACGCAGAAAGACAATGGAGTGGCATATAGTTATGTGCGAAAGTTGATTGACCTGTTCGGAACGGGATTCTCAGACTCATCAAGATTCAAATCAGTGATACCATTGTGTATAATTTATAGGTGTTTATGTGGTACGGGTAAATCACAAGAAAACATGAAATTTGTTGCATTTTTGGTACTTTCGACGGGGTCATTAAATGAAGAACAAAATTGTTCTTTTATATCATACATCGAAAAGGGCTCTAACTAGTACGCCGTGGAGCTTACGTGTAATAAAGCTTTACGAAAGTTATCAGACCAATTTTCAGCCATTCGAATAAGCTGCACTGTCGGAAAAAGGTTCATTAGAACTATCAAGACATTATAAAAAATATTTGGCCAAATTGCAACATAATGAAAAAATTACACCACGCTTTGCTTTCAATTCATTGAATTTAGCTTATTTGTCTTAATAATCCTGTAGCTCTGAGCTTCCCTCAATACCACCCTGCAAGCAATAAATCAAAACAAAAACAGCTACGGTAACGAGAATAACTATTGAAATGTCTAGATCTCCTAATCCGTCGGAGATGATTCGTCAGCGATCGCCCAGCCCATAGTAGATCATTGCTATAAAAAGTGTTGGGGACCCGCCTCTAGACACTATGACAGCCGTGCCTCATCAGGTAGGTTTAACCGAAAGTAGGCCAGTTCCAGCGCGTACCGGTTGTTCTGGCGTTGATTCTACCTAGCATTTTTCCTTTTTCGCCCCACAGTTTAATTTACTTCACGCTCGTTGGCGCGGATCTAAGCTTACAGCACCGACAGATGACGCAACCGGGCCACTTTCGTGACAATCTTTTGCGGTGAGTTTATGACTATTCATAAATCAGCAGGGCGCGCAAACGTTTGACTGTGGTCAATCGAACGCCCGCGACACCACCACCATCAGCACCGCTACACGTGCAACGAAATGCGATTTATGATTGAATTTTGAATGTGCGACGTTCGGCTGCGTCAGCTCATGTGATTTATTTGCCTTGGCAGCGGTGATCCTGATGGATTAAAAGATTTCACCGTGATGCGACGTGCCGATTGATGTACGGTAGGAGCTACTTACTCTGATTAGTCATAGTCATGATGGAATATTTACCTGGAAAGGGGAAAGAAAAAAAACAACATTACAAAATTGAATTTAATTCAGAAAAAAAAAACTAGTAACGTTTTCAATTCACTTTCCATGAAAACCAAATTGTTAATTTTGTTGGCATAACCCGAGTAGAGCGTTACCGGAAATACTTTTGATCTTCGTGTCTGATAAAAGGTCTTCCAGGAAGTTAACCCATTGACTGCAAGCATCTTCAGATCGGGCGAACGGATATGCACCGAACCTACATGCGGTGCAGTGCCATGCCAGACAGAAACCCTTTCATGGTGAAGGCATCGACCAGACATCGCCGCAACGCTACAGGCCAGCAGCCAGCGTCAGACGCATGCATTCCTTTTCCACGGCTTATGTACACGTAGGTACGTACGTGCAGCCAACATACAGACGGTGAGAGAACGTAGATATTAGCTCTAAAAACCCATGCATCCATAATGCGCATCGGATTCTTGCGTTGTACATATATTCCATGCTCAAGCATCAGGGCCGAGGTCATATTTTACTGCCGAAGAAGCGAACGCAAGCAAACAAAGCAAAAAAGATGCTGATGCAGATTGCGACCGACATTGAGCATCGTCATCATCGCCATCATCACGTTTGTCGTCCTCGGTTCCTGGCTGCTCCCTCTCTCGCTCTGTGCTAGAATTATTTATTATATTTATGGATGCATGTATCTCGGCTATGATTCGTTTTTATAGTCGATACAATTCATTAACTTGGCTTAGCATTATGCTTATAAGTTCGGAGCTCTCAATCAACTTTGTCAATTTAAAGCGGATTGGAAGGAAATCAGTTGCAACAATATTGATTTTTGATAAGTTCAGAAGCAAAACCAGTCTCACAGTCATTATGGTTAAAAACCCAAAGCATCAACCTTGAACAGCAGGGAAATTCTTCTTAGAATAACTTTTTTACTAATTGAATTCCCACAAAATACCAGCACAGAATATTTTTAGTTCGCTGATTTTAACATGCAAATTCAAAAACAACTTAGAAGAAAGAAAAAAATATGGATATCCAAAGTAGCTGTTCTAAATCAGTTCACTAAAGGGTTCTTTCAGTTTTTACATTATATTTTGATCTTAGCATATTGTAGTCGGTCATTTTGCCAAATTTTGGTTGGCCTAACGTTGTTTGGCCGAATGCAATTTGGTTAAATACCATTTGACCCGATATCATTTGGCCAAAACATTCAATTGGTCGAATAAATCATTTAAATTGAAAGTTATTTGGCTGAAATGGGTAGTTTGGTGAATGCTCTTCTGTTATATGTTTGGTTATTGGCTTTCTCAGTCTTGTATATATGTATCAAACGAAGTAATTGTTATTATCCGATGTTTCTGCCGAAGCGTCGAATAATCAACAATTAAGTTATTTTTTTATTCATTTCGTTTATTTGACAGGCACAAATGCGTTAGCTTGGCGGTGCCACATTCTTTTGTTTTTACATCTGGGATATCTTAAAACTAGGAGGTTACAATGTTGAAATATTTTTTTACAAAAGAAGAAAAATTACAGCTATCTTAAGACTAGAAATAAGATTCTATATACAAGAGAGGGCCAAAAGATTTTTTTTATGAACAAATTTAACACAAGGGATTAAGTTTGATATACAAGAGGGGGAGTAATAGTATTCTACGAAATATTTTACAGTTATCTTAAAACTAACAATATAGTTTAGTACACAAAAGGGGGAACAAATATTTATGAGAAATTTCACAGACTAAGGATACAGTTCTATTTACAAGATGGAGGACAAGAGTTTCAATAAAGAGTAAAAATTACAGCTATCTTAAAACTAGGAATACAGAACACAAATTTGATTTTTTTAATGAAGACCTATACTTGGACAAGATATTCAGAGGGGGGCTTATTTCCACATCAGTGCAGCAGCAGTTGTATCAAGGGCAGGGAGGGAAGGCGTATAGGGAGATCAGCGAAACAAATTAGCGCCTCAGTCTAGTAAGTCGTCGAGTACCGGATTGGCGGATGGTATTCTTCGGACCCGCGGGGAATCCTCAAAAGTCATCGAACCTCGAGTCGCTCTCGCTTCAGTTTCCTTCTATGCAGGCGTAGTGGTGAGGGCGACGGCGGTTACATAGTGGCACTCTGGAGCTGATCGGTTCCACAAAGCAAGAGGAAATTTCTAAAAACAAGAAATAAAAGAGAGGGGCTAAATTGGGAAAGTTATCGTTTTTATGAAAGTATAAATAAGGGACATATAGGGAAGATCGCGATTTACCAGCATATCTCGAACTGGGACATTCCTCGGGCCCGAAGGGAATCCTTTAATTGAGACCTGGCGTCCAAATACCCGGCGCATACCCAGACAACGTGCTCGATGTCGTGATAGCCCTCGTAACAAGCGCAGAGACTACCCTCCGCAAGCCCAATACGCCGCAAATGCGCATCTAAAGGGTGAACATGAAATTATTGCGACACCGAAAATGTCATGCCAATTTTCTAATAATGTTTAAAATCAAACCAAAATTTTAGGGTAGTTTTATACATATATTTACTTCAAAAATCAAAAGAAAAGTTAATCGATGTAGCCTTGAGTGTAAAATTGAACGCATTTTCGCATGATGCCCCCCATCAAAGTCTTTACAGTGTCATCCGGTACCAGTTTCTCAGTTTTTTTTCCATTTTCTTAAAATGTCCTTCTCGTTTTTGACTATCTTCTTGCTCTTCCGAAGTTCCCGCTTCATCATTGCCCAGTACTGCTCCACCGGGCACAGCTCCGGACAGTTTGGCGGATTCATGTCCTTTGGAACAAAATGGACAGAATTGGCTTCATACCACTCTAGGACACTTTTAGAATAGTGGCATGATGCCAAATCTGGCCAAAATAGCGGAGCTTCGTCGTGCTGCTGCAAGAACGGCAAAAGGCGCTTCTCGAGGCACTCAGATTTGTGGATCTCAGTCCGCAAGAGCAGATGGCCTGCCAAATGAGATATTTGGAGGCAAACTTCGACATTTTCTTCTTCTTAAATTTGTCGTCCACATAGAACTTGCTCTTGCCGGTGAAAAACTTCAAACCCGGAATTTGCTTAAAATCGGCTTTTATATACGTTTCGTCGTCCATCACACAGCAGCCATATTTTATCACCATCTTCTCGTAGAGCTTCCATGCCCGAGTTTTAGCCGTCGATTGTTGCCGCTCATCGCGGTTTGGGACGTTCTGTACCTTGTATGTATGTAGTCCAGCTCTCTTCTTTGCATTCTGGACGTAGCTCTGCGACATGCCGATCTTTTTAGCCAAATCACGGCTTGAGATGTTGGGATTTGCTTTAATCATCCGCTTCACCTTTCTCTCCGTCTTTTGTTCTCCGGTCCCGGTTTTCTTCCAGCTCCTTTGCCATGGTCCAACGTCAACCGCTTCTGGAACCTATTCAACACTCTGGAGACGGTTGAATGGTGAATGTTCAACATTCACCACCAATGCCGGTGCGACAGGTCAGGAAATTCCAGGTGTTTGGAAAGAATTTGTTTTTTCGACTCGCGTTAGTTTACCTCCATTTTCGTTGAATCGAAAAACACGACTTCGAGTTTGACAGCATGTAAACAATACACATCAATGAGAAAGTGTGCAAAATTTGGTTGATTTTTACCCAATGGTAAAAAAGTTATGCCCTGTTGAATGTGTCGCAATAATTTCGTGTTCGCCTTTTGAGGTGTAGTGGTTGGAGATAAGTCGGGACATTACACGAATAAAATCCCGACCCACATCCATCCCCCAGAACCAAGGCTTCGTTGATACCTTTGGGATAATCGAATGTAGCCGTCGCCCAAGTTCCCCATTGCTCCACGAGGTTTGCCAACTGTTGAGCGTCCTCTGACGACAAATACTAAAAAATTCGTTGAAGCAGATTGGTCTTTCGTATATGTCACCATTTAATGCGCCCACCTTTGCTAATGATTGCCTGGGATAGAGCAATGAGAGGGGACCCAAACAAAGGTAATCTGATAAGATTTTTCAGATAACGTACACAAGGACTCCCGTATCTTCCCCACAAAATACGGAAATTGCTTTTTAGGCTTCACCGCACGAAGAGCCTCGATAGAGCTGAGGCTGTCCGAAATGATGAAGTAGTGATCTGTGGGCAGAGTGTCGATGATCCCAAGGGTGTACTGAATTGCAGCTAACTCTGCGACGTAAACTGAAGCGGGATCATTGAGCTTGAATGAAGCGGTGATAGTATTGTTGAAGATACCGAAGCCAGTGGACCCATCGAGATTTGATCCGTCAGTGTAAAACATTTTGTCGCAGTCGACTTCTCGGATTTTATTATAAAATATATTGGGGATCACTTGCGGGCGTGTATGGTCCGGGATTCCACGAATCTCTTCCTTCATGGATGTGTCAAAGAATACAGTAGAATCAAAAGTATCTAGGACATGAACACGGTTGGGAGTATACGAAGAAGGATTATTGCTCTGTGCCATGTAGTTGAGTTATAAGGACATAAATCGGGTTTAAGAATTAAGCTCGACGAGGCTCTCGAAGTTTTCAATCACCAACGGGTTCAAAATGTCGCATCGGATGAGCAATCAATATAAGAGTACCCAAAATCGATTTTTTAGCGGAAGAACACCCGCCAGCACTTCGAGACTCATCGTATGGGTCGAGTGCATGCAACCCAAGGCAATGCGCAAGCAACGATACTGGATTCTCTCCAGTTTGATGAAGTGTATGTTCGCAGCGGAGCGGAAACAGAAACACCCGTACTCCATCACGGACAATATCGTTGTTTGGTATAACCTGATCAGGTCTCCTGGGTGGGCACCCCATGTTCCAGTTATTGTCCGGAGAAAATTGATCCTTTGTTGGCATTTCTGTTTCAGATACCTAATGTGACATCCCCAGGTACTTTTGGAGTCGAACCAGACCCCGAGATATTTAAATGTGAAGACCTGATTGATCGTTACACCCATTAATAGAAGCTGGAGTTGCGCCGGCTCACGCTTCCTAGAAAAAACAATCAACTCAGTTTTCTCCGTGTAGAGCTCGATACCCAGCTGAAGAGCCCAAGCAGACAAATTGTCCAAGGTATTTTGTAATGGTCCTTGCAAGTCGGCAGCTTTGGGCCCTGTAACAGAGACCACCCCGTCGTCTACAAGTTGCCTTAGCGTGCATGAATTGGCAAGACAATCGTCAATGTCATTCACGTAAAAATTGTAGAGCAGGGGACTTAGACATGAGCCCTGGGGAAGACCCATGTAGCTAAATCGCGATGTTGTTAAATAGCCATGCGAAAAGTGCATGTGCTTTTCAGACAACAGGTTTAGCAAAAAGTTATTTAAAATTGGCGAAAGACCATGCTGGTGCAGCTTCTCTGACAGAATGTTGATAGAAACTGAGTCAAAAGCCCCCCTAATATCCAAAAAGACTGATGCCATCTGCTCTTTGCTAGCATAGGCCATTTGGATTTCTGTAGAAAGCAACGCAAGGCAATCGTTCATCCCTTTGCCTTTGCGGAAGCCAAATTGTGTATCTGACAGTAAGCCATTTGCTTCAACCCAATTGTCGAGGCGAATCAAGATCATTTTCTCGAACAACTTCCGAATACAGGACAGCATTGCAATCGGTCGATACGAGTTGTGTTCGGAGGCTGGTTTTCCTGGTTTTTGGATGGCGATGACCTTCACTTGCCTCCAGTCATGAAGGACAATATTACCCTCAAGAAACTTGTTAAATAAGTTCAACAAGCGCCTTTTTGCAGTGTCAGGCAGATTCTTCAGCAAGTTGAATTTGATTCTGTCTAACCCTGGGGCGTTATTGTTGCATGACAAGAGGGCAAGTGAGAACTCCTAGACTTTCTCAGTCTTGTATATATGTATCAAACGACCTAATTGTTATTGTCCGATGTTTCGGCCGAAGCGTCGAATAATCAACAATTAAGTTCTTTTGATACATATATACAAGACTGAGAAAGCCAGTAGCCAAACATACAGCAAACACCTCCAGTCGATCGAAAAGTTCTTCTGTTATTAAACCGGTACTAATATGAATATAAACTCTAAATTACTCTAAGAAATATGTGATTGTTATCCTTCTTTTGAACATGAGCTGCTTCTTATCGTACATAGAGCACAATGAGTTCTGAATCCAGTCTTAAAAAAGATAAGTGTTCGAGACGACACTAAGAAATTTTTACGACACGGTTCGCGGCGGAAGGTTTGTAAAACGATACCCAACACGTGGGAAAAATGAACTCGTTTCGGAGCAATGACGAGATATGAAGTGTTCTGTTCAATTGATTTAATTCGACTAATCATTTGCACATTTGATAAGCGTGGCCGGCGGGTAGCAAAGCGATCACAATAGGGTATTGTTCTGTTGGATTGGATCCAGCTATGTATTTTTATATTTACGTAGGGTGGATCTAAGCCGTTAGTAATAAGATTATGTATTGCATGTTTAGCTTTAGTAGAATTTAAGTTTACCTTGAAATTTAGAGTTTAATTATAAGTTAAGTATTTAACATGCCGGCCACCTTGAAAGGTAATTTCAATATAACATTTCATTAGATTTTAAACACAGTAGTTACATCCAACTATCGACCAGCTCCAGCTGGTTGAGTTTCCGACACTGCGGAAGGCACGTCCCGGTTGTGCGTTGACGACGAATCTGGTTCGATGGTTGCTGGATCGACCTCGATGGGCAGATAGCAAAGCTTAGTAATTGGACGTGTTATGGGTTTGGCAACCCCAGGAACCTTCACAGTAGCAACTCGGACTAAGTCGTCATCGCCGAAGTGAACAGCAAGCACTCTTCCCATCGACCATTTTCCGACAGGGAGGTTGTCATCACGTACTAATACGATCGATCCTGTCAGCAAATTTTGATTCACCGTGGACCACTTGTAACGGAGCTGCAATGTAGACAGGTACTCGTTGTGCCATCGCTTCCAGAAATGTTGAGTAAGGCGCTGCATTTTCTGCCAAAGATCGAGCCGATTTTCGGGGATGTGGTCTAAATCGGGTTCTGGGACTGCCAAAAGCGGACGCCCGACAAGGAAGTGTCCAGGAGTAAGTGCTTCCACATCGTTCGGATCGGCAGACATTGGTGTAATTGGCCGTGAATTAAGGCAAGCCTCGATCTGCGCGAGAACTGTAGAGAAAGCTTCAAACGAGAGATGACTGTTCCCAACTACTCTGCGAAGATGATGCTTGAAGGATTTGACGCAGGCTTCCCATAAACCACCGAACGTCGGAGCTTGTGGAGGTATGAAGTGAAAGGTGATTGCATGGGTGCTGGCTTCGAGTAGTACAGCATCCCTGTGTTGCTGTGACAGAAACAACTGGCGAAGCTCTTTAAGTTCGCGTTGGGCAGCAGTGAAATTCGTCGCATTGTCACAGAAGATGGTGCTCGGTAACCCTCTGCGCGCGATGAAGCGACGGAGTGCCGCGATGAAGGCGGCCGATGTGAGGTCCGACACTAGCTCAAGATGCGCTGCCTTGACCGCTAAGCAGACGAACACTGCAACATATGCCTTTATAGGCGCTCCTTTACGAGTGGCTGGTTTAAGATAGACTGGCCCTGCAAAATCCACTCCAACGTACTGAAAGGGATATGCTCGGTTGACCCTCTCTGGTGGCAGCTGACCCATAAGCTGCTCGATGATCCTGGGCTTGGCCTTAGCGCAAGTAACGCAGCTATGAACCACACGGCGCACCAAGTTTCGACCACGCAAAGGCCAAAATTCGTGCTTCATAATTGCCAAAGTAAGTTGTGGTCCCCCGTGCATGGTTCGTCGGTGGATTGACTCGGCGACAAGTAACGTGAATGGATGCCTTTCGGGAAGCACCAACGGATGTTTTCTGTCGGAGTCGATTTCGGCGTGTTCTAATCGGCCACCGACTCGAATCAGGCCATTCTGGATGCTTGGATGAAGAAACCGCAGGCTAGAAGATTTAGGTACATGTTGGCCTGCGGAGAGAGCCACTATTTCCGTCGCAAAGAACTCACTTTGAATCGCCCGCACGAGTGACATCATGGTTTCACGCATTTCAAGGTTGGAGATCGGTCCGAAGTGAGAACCCTTACTTGTAGAACTATTGTTGGCGAACCGTCGACAGAGTGATCCGATCCGCAATAGTTGCGTGTAGGACGAATAGCGTTTCACGAGATCGCCATTGGCCATCGCTACATGAAAAACCTGCTTCCGAACTTCCAAAACTTCTTCGGAAAGCGAATGTCGCGCGGGAATTTTGATGGATTCTGGCCAAGGTTGATTGATGGTTGCTATCCAGGGAGGGCCGTTCCACCACAAGTAACTGTTGTAGAAGTCATTCACGTTCATTCCACGAGAGATTAGATCAGCGGGGTTGTCACAACTGGGAACGTGCTTCCAAAATGCGTTGGTGGTAAGACGTTGTATTTCCGCAACACGGTTCGCCACAAATGTTTGCCATGACGAGGGTGTTGAAGAAAGCCAGTGCAGCACAATCGACGAATCAGTCCAAAGCAACACCTTGCCTTGGTAGTTGATAGTTTCTGCAACCAAGTGCACGAGATTGGCTAAAAGAAGAGCTGCGCAGAGTTCGAGGCGGGCGATGGACTTGACCTCCAACGGAGCTATTCGTGACTTTGCCGCGACAAGACGAACTGTGCAATAGCCGTCCTCGGCAATGGAGCGGATATAGACACAGGCTCCATATGCCTGTTCCGATGCGTCGCTAAATCCATGCATTTCGACTGCTTGAGGTTTCCGGAGTGAAAGAACATGACGAGGTATTCGTAGATCCTTTAATTGGGGAATCTGATTCTGCACTTCTTCCCAGGCTTGTCGATAAGTGCTGGGCAGCTTGGTGTCCCAGGACAATGTTGTCTTCCACAACGTCTGCATGAAAATCTTGGCCTTCACGACAATTGGACTAAGCAGGCCAAGCGGATCAAACAGACTCGACATCCGAGAAAGAACGGTGCGTTTCGTGTACGCTTCTACTGGCGGCCAATCAGGAATTTTATAGCTGAGAAAGTCATTCGACGGTTCCCAAATCAGTCCGAGTGTCTTTATTGATGAGTGGCTGTCAAACTCGAGTGAGGTTTTTGTTTCTCGGAGTGCTTCGGGAACGAGATCAATAATTTCCTGAGAATTTGACGAGAACTTACGAAGAGGAAACCCAGCAGAGTCGAGCATAGCGATAACTTGAACGCACACGTTTTTCAGAGTAATGAGGTCGTTCGATCCAGTGAGCAAATCGTCCATATAAAAGTCCTTGCGGACTACTGGAGCAGCAAGTGGGAAATTCACTTCTTCGTCTTCTGCAAGTTGCTGTAAAACACGGGTGGCGAGAAACGATGCGCTATTCGTCCCGTAGGTCACCGTTCGGAGCTGGAACATTTTCAGTGGCAAATCCTTGCTGTCTCGCCAGTATATTCTTTGCAGGGCTTGATCGTCCGGGTGTACCAAAATTTGACGGTACATTTTCGCGATATCTGCACTAACGACATAGGCATGCATCCGGAATCGCATAACGATCGATATCAGTGAATCTTGAATCGTCGGTCCCGCTAAAAGCACATCGTTGAGAGAAATTCCGGATTGAGATTTGCATGAGGCATCGAATACGGTTCGCAACTTGGTCGTAGAGCTATCCGGTCGTAACACAGCATGGTGCGGTAGGAAGTACTGCGGCGATTGTCCAATTTCCGCCAGAGGGACCTCCAGCATGTGTCCTAGCGAAATATATTCATGAATGAACTCATGATAAAGGTGTTTGAGCTCATTATTTGAATCGAGTTTGTGCTCCAGCGACAAGAAACGACGTTGAGCGTTGAGGCGGTTGTCCTGCAGCTGTGGCAGCAATTCCTCCTTCTTTGGTAACTTCACGACGTATCTGCCTTGGGAGTCGCGTGATACGTTTTTTCTGAAGTGTTGTTCGCAGTCACGTTCCGATGCAGACCAGTTGTTTCCTGACGAGCACGATTCAAGCTCCCAAAACCTTTCTACCAAAGCTTCAAGATTATCAAGGCGGCTGAGGTGATATGAAACAAATGGTGTCTCCTTGTTTATACCTTGGCATGTTCCAGACACTATCCATCCGAAGGCTGTTTTCTGTAGCACGGGTAGCTTCTCACCAAAATCGATTTTCCCGAACCGCAGAATATCAGCGAAACAATCATTACCAACGATCGCATCAACGACACCAGGAGTGTTGAAAGTGGGGTCCGCAAGCCGCACGTGGCGCGGGAGCTCCCAGCTGGTGATGTCCACTGGACGAGACGGTAGCATCCTGGTTATAGACGGTAGAACGAGGAACGACATTTGCTTACGGTACGACGAACATCGAGACGATACGAAAGCTGCAACAGAACGCTCGACTCGAGTGATACTAGAACCAATCCCAGCCACCTCAGTGGGGCATACGACAGGCGCAAGCTTGAGCTTGTGGTATAAGGCTTCCGTCATGAAATTACACTGTGAACCGCAGTCGAGAAGAATGCGAGCCTGACTCGCTGTACCGTTGCAATCCTCGAAATTGACAATAGCTGTCCAGAGAAGCACTATTTCATTGGGTAGCTGTGATCGGGCCGTCAAAACCTCAGGTGGGCTCATTTTGGGTTTCGACAAAACGGCAGAACTTGCAAAATGAACGGAGGGTGTCGGACCTGATCGATGATTGCTGATCGGAACCGACAATTGTTGTGCCGACAAGGATGGGGCAGGCGAGGTCTGGCTAGGAACGAACGGTGGATGAGACTGTGCCGACTGTGCTTGTTGTTGATTTGAAGCAAGAGCATTCGGTGATTGTTGTTGTGCCGAAGAGTTATCGAGTGGTGGTAAATGGAGGAGTGTATTATGCTTCCGATCGCATTTCCGACAATTGGACGACGGGCAGCTCTTACAACTGTGTGATGGTGTCTTCAAACAATTCAAACACAAGCGATGGGTTTTTGCAAAATCAAGACGTTCATGCGGTGACATTTTTCTAAACTGCCCACAATTCCCGAGGAAGTGACCTTGACCACAGTTTAGGCATGTGCGCCCGGTGGGTTCTACCGCGAGATAAGCCGAGGTGTTTGGTTTCGGTTTCGATTCTGACGGTCGAGAGCAAACTAAGGCCGAGGGTTGAGGTGCAATGGACTGAAGAACTCTAGCATAGTCTTGGAGAAACTGTATCATATCGATGTAAAGAGGCATTCCATCGTTCACTACTCCATCATCGCGCACTGGTTCTCTGGATGAATAATGTTCCCATTCACGCAAAGTACGATTGTCCAAACGCAGGCTCAACTGATACACAAGGATCGAACTCCAACGCTCTGCTGGTTCACCGAGACGCTTCAAGATGGAAATGTTGCGCTCAAAACCATCAACCAGTGACAAAAGCGACTCGGAAGACTCACGACGCATCGCAGGCATATCAAACAAAGCCTTAAGGTGGCATTTAATAAGAAACCGTTTGTTATTATAACGCGTGATCAAGGTCTTCCAAGCGAGCGAGTAATTGTCGTTGGAAATCGCAATTGTATCAATCACACGTAAAGCTTCCCCCCTCAAACACCCTCTTAGGTAATGAAACTTTTGTATCGGGCTCAACTGTGCACAGGAGTGTACTGCAGCTTCAAAAGAGTCATGGAAAGCCTGCCATTCCTCAAATTTACCGCTATATTCAGGCAGTTTTAGATCCGGGAATTTAATGTGACTAATTGAAACTGCCGATTCACACGTTTTTGTTGGATTTGACACAGCCTGCTTCTGCAAGTACATGGATAAGACGGACTTGTAAGCACAATAACGTTCCTCGACATCATCCATTAGTTCGTCGTATGGTTTTGCAGAAGCAGCCGACGAAAACGACTGAACAATCAAAATGGCGTCCCGAAATTCCGCAAATATTTCTTCCAACCTAGCCAGCCTAACTGGAACCTGCCCCGAGTCTTTTTCCGAACTATAGGACTTGACAAATTCACCTATCTTTTTCATTGACCTTCGCGCATTTTCTACTCGCCTTTGGGCAAATGCAACCCTTTCGGGTACCTCTAACGGTTTTTTTTCCTCGGTCGACATGCTTTCGTCGCAAAAGACTCGTTCAAATCTGCTTTCTTAACAATATGGAAAGAACCCACCTGAGTTTTGAGTGCGTTGAATAAAGACGGCCCCGATTGCTGCAGGCGGGCGACAACGTTGAGAAAATCTGCAGCAAGCGTTGTTGTACAGGAACAGCTACAGGAACGGTACACAATATGAGCGGTGGCTTTCTGACCAGCTTTCTTGCACTGCACTGTTTCTTCAGCTTACAGCACTTTTTTGTCACGGTGCGGGCACCACCGTCGTTTGTTTCACCTTTCTGGTGTTCAAATTCACCCTTCCAGTGTGAGATTACCTCACCGCCGTGCGGAATACAGTATTTGCACCAACATTCACGTCCGCAAAGCCAGTTTAAATTTCGACTTTTCACTCAGTGGATTGTTATCGGCGCTATTTTCAGCCACGTGGTTATACGACAATCACTTAGCACTGTGCTACTACGGTGAAAATCGCGTCGACGAACAATCCGGCTCGAAGGACCATGTTCGAGACGACACTAAGAAATTTTTACGACACGGTTCGCGGCGGAAGGTTTGTAAAACGATACCCAACACGTGGGAAAAATGAACTCGTTTCGGAGCAATGACGAGATATGAAGTGTTCTGTTCAATTGATTTAATTCGACTAATCATTTGCACATTTGATAAGCGTGGCCGGCGGGTAGCAAAGCGATCACAATAGGGTATTGTTC
Source organism: Topomyia yanbarensis (assembly GCF_030247195.1). Taxonomy (NCBI): domain Eukaryota; kingdom Metazoa; phylum Arthropoda; class Insecta; order Diptera; family Culicidae; genus Topomyia; species Topomyia yanbarensis. The sequence goes on from NC_080671.1 coordinate 347,628,259, forward strand.
TGTTGGATTGGATCCAGCTATGTATTTTTATATTTACGTAGGGTGGATCTAAGCCGTTAGTAATAAGATTATGTATTGCATGTTTAGCTTTAGTAGAATTTAAGTTTACCTTGAAATTTAGAGTTTAATTATAAGTTAAGTATTTAACAATAAGTATTTATGGATGACATGTATACGGGCCACACCACGTTAGATTTAAAACCCATTTTTAATTTTTTTTCCGATAATTTTTTCATACACTCTAGTGAAAAACAAGCGAATTTTTTTTTTCTAAGTTTATGATGCTTTCTAATCTTGAAGTTTGATTGATAATTTGTAAACGTTAACCATTGAACTAAACAAATCATTTTGCTTTCACTGTCATATAATAAGTACCAAATTTATTTTTTCTTCATCCATACTTTTGTGTTTTTTCTTTGCCCTCCTTCTGTGAATAAACATACATTCAAATTGGACAACACTCTGCTCTAGTGCTTAAATGGCTGAGGGCGAAAAAACACTTTGATTCTCGGATTATTCCCCGACAAAAAAAAACAATTCAAACTAAATTCCGCTGAGCCGTGGGTAATTTATTTTCGAACTGAGAAGAAACCGGTGAGTATACTCGAGACCTGACTGCTCAGTACGCAGCTATAACTTAACACATGTAACACATGTTCGGGGAAAGAAGATACGTGTCATAGTGTATGACTTCAACCAGCAAACAAGATTGCTTGGTGTGAATGCTTTGCGCTGGATTTTCGCGTCTACTTCGCTGCAATGACCGTAGAAATTAATGGCGTGGTATCCGAACCAGGACTGAAGTACGATGACCTGTGAAAGAATGGTGTTGACTGATTCAAGTATACCAACAGATCAAGATTATGGATTTCAAGAAGTAATTACGTTCAGCAAAAATCGAGAGTAATAACACGTACTCATTACTTAGATTTTATTCCTGACTCTGAAAATGAGAGCATTCTACTTCCTGTCGTTGGTGATAACGAAACATTACAATATATGTTTGAGAAAATTGCATTGCTAGGACTCAATCAAATAAACCATATAAAAAATCAACACAATCGTTATTTAGATCTGCTATTAACAAACATTAATGAAGATTTCTGTGTTGATGAATCTCATTCTCCCTTATGGAAAAATGAAACGTTTCACACAGCAATAGAATTCTCTATTTTTGTGCACAAGAATCATAATTTCATTGATTGTGACTTCGAGGACGTTTTCGATTATAGAAAAGCAAATTATGAAAATATTAAATATAAATTAAGCAGTGCTAATTGGCAGTCCCTTTTAAAGAATCAAGTGAACGTTGAATGTGGAGTGGAGATCTTTTATAATATTTTATGGCAAATAATACAGGAGGAAATTCCACTCACGAAAAAACGACGAAATCATGCATCCAAAAATCCAGTTTGGTTCAACAAGGAAATTATTAATTTGAAAAATCGGAAGCAAAAAGCTCACAAAATTTACAGAAAACACAATAATCAGGATAATTTGGAAAAATACCTTAACATTCGTGACCAACTAACTTTGGCTATTTCTTCGGCACTAACTGTATATAATGCAAAAACTGAAAATGAGATCAAGTCATGCCCAAAAAACTTTTTTAATTACATCAAAACTAAGTTGAATTCATGCATCTTCCCATCAAAAATGTCTTTAGATGGGAAAGAGGGTGAAACTTCAAAAGATATTTGTAATCTCTTCGCAACATTTTTTCAAGAAACTTATTCAAACTATTCAGACAATGATCGTGACTTTGAATATTTTTCTTATTTTCCTGATTATTCAAGGGATGCTGGTGTCAGTCACATTAATGTTCAAGATATCTTGTCTGGTCTCAATGATCTAGATGCCACTAAAGGCTCAGGACCTGATGGAATTCCACCTGCTTTCATAAAGACTTTAGCAACTGAGCTTACGTCACCTTTATTCTGGCTGTTCAATAAGTCACTAGAATCTGGTATTTTCCCAAAAGATTGGAAAAAATCTTTTTTAATACCTATTTATAAATCGGGTAAAAAATCTGATATTCGCAATTATCGTGGAATTGCCATTCTGTCTTGCTTTCCCAAACCTTTCGAATCCATCATAAATAAAACCATTTTCAACCAAGTCAAACATAAAATAACAAGTTCACAACATGGGTTTTTAAAGGCCGTTCAACTAGTACAAACCTTTTAGAATTTGTTGATTACTCGTTAAATGTCATGGATAAAGGAAATCATATAGAAGCTCTTTACACTGACTTCAGCAAAGCTTTCGATAAGCTGGACATTCCCATGTTAATATTCAAACTTGAAAAATTGGGAATCGAGATGAGACTCCTCAATTGGATTAAGTCGTATTTAACAGATCGTCAACAAATAGTAAAATTCTATGAGATGAAATCTGATATAATTAAAGTTACTTCGGGGGTTCCGCAAGGTTCACACTTAGGACCTCTTCTTTTTATTTTATATGTCAACGACATCTCTCTTATTTTAAAAAACATTAATATTCTCATATATGCGGATGATATGAAGCTATTTTTAGAAATTAGAAATAATAATGACTATAATGTTTTTCACGATGAAACACAAATCTTTTATACATGGTGTTGTAAATGTTTACTGGAGTTAAATGTTAAAAAGTGTAATCTCATGACTTTTAGCAGAAAACAAATCACGGCTTCCGTGTCAATAACATTAGGTAATCAAACCGTTCAGAAATGCGATAAAATAAGAGATTTAGGAGTTATCTTAGATAAAAAATTAAAATTTGTTGGACATTACAACACAATTGTTCATAGAGCTAGTAATATGCTTAATTTTATAAAACGCTTCGGATATCACTTTCAAGATCCTTACACAATTAAAACTCTTTACGTAGCATATGTTCGGTCTATTTTAGAATATTGTAGTATTGTTTGGTCACCATTCATAAAAAAAACACGAAGTGAGAATTGAGTCAATCCAAAAACAGTTTCTATTATATGCACTACACAAGTTAAGATGGACAGTATTCCCTCTTCCATCTTATGAAGCACGTTGTATGTTGATAGATATTCAAACATTTTCTAAACGATATCGTCATGCAGCGTATTGACTCATCTTACATATTGTCAAAATTAAATTTATATGCTCCTACTCGTCAATTACGCAATAGAAATTTGTTCGCGATAGGTCATCATCGTACAGACTATGCTAAATTCGGACCACTAAACCAGATGATGGCTGTGTATAACGAGCATTGTGAAAGTATTGACCTTACCATGCCCCGAACAAGTTTAAAACAGTTTTTCAACTCTTTACGGCATCATAGTACATAGAAATAGTTTACAGGATAGTATATAAGCAATTAATATTTATATTATGTAGTCTACATTTGATTGACGAAATAAATAAATAAATATCAGACGGGGGGGGGGCGGGTGACCTTCGGCAGCTATGTCCTCCTTGATAAAGTTCGTTTACCTTTTCGCGCGTTTGTACCGCGGTCATGCATCAATTACAAATAGTTCGGCCATACAGACACTTATTGTAGTATATAGAGACGATGCGGCGGAGATCATAAGGATGATTCTTGAGGCAAAGATACTGAAAAGTGTATTAACTGCCCCCGGCTTCGCGTGATCCTCAATCACGCCCTACGTACAAGCAGCACGGGGATAAAAAGGCGCTTGTCTCAGGAATTCTCAAAGTGCTCTTAAACAGCTTCGCCACAAGTTCTTTCCGAAAATTCCTATGCTCTTTTGGCTCGTATCGAGTACGAATCTGGTGACCTGCAAAAAGGACCGTCTTTTGTAATTATAAGGGTATTCAAGAAGATGAGAAATCGTTCATCGCCTAGGCTGTCTGGCAAGAGTCCCAAGGTTTTTCCTTCGGTGAGTGTGACAATTACACCTAATAAATCCAATGATAGCGCTGCCTTAAAGCCAAAACAAGTTGTTCCCGGACATTAAAATTTGAATTCCATCAAAAAGCCACTATTTCCCGGCATATCAAAAACTCTCACTGTCCTTTTTATGCAAAAAATACACAGTCAAGTGCTAAGGTTTTTTTTTATTTCGTGGACTTAGCTCGACAGTCGTCAAACAATGTTGTGCAATGAGAAGATGAATGTAAGTTGGGATTTTTTTGTGTAATATACCAGCTCATATTCAACCTCAGAACGTTGGATGCACATTCGCGGAGTACTGGATCAATATTTTAGGACATTCTGAAACAATGGTTCTCAAATTTGTCGTTAAATTTGTTATTATTACTTTAAGTAATTAATTGAATTTTATTCTAAAAATTAATTTCCTTATTTATGTGGTTTGTTCATTTTTAATATTTGACTCAGTGTAAATAAATGAATCGCTTCATTGAAGCAATTTATTTATATTCAATTTTATTCAGTTTAAATCTTATTAATTTTTCATTTAATTTATTAGCTTTGCTTATTTCAATATTTTTATTAATTTCAATCTTTTTAATGTAAAGAATTTAACAAAACGATACACATCACCTTTATTCTGGCTATTTAATAAGTCACTTGGTAATTTCCCAAACGGATTGAAAAAATCTTTAAATGCCTAAGTTCACAGATGACATTGTCCTAATTATGAGGGGGAAACATGAACCTGTACTAAGCGATCGGATTCGATTAGCCCTGAACTTCATCATGACATGGTGTTTCAAAGAGGGACTCAACGTGAACCTTGTCAAAACGGTCATTGTGCCGTTTTCCAATAGGAAAAAAACTGATGTTGGTTCCCTCAACTCTCAGTGGAACTACAATCAACTATGCAGAAGAAGTGAAACACCTTGGTGTTATCCTAGACAAAAAAAACTGAATTGGAACCCGCACCTGACATACGCCATGAATAAAGCAACAACATCACTGTTGGTGTGCAGTAAACTCTTCGGGAAAACTTAGGGTCTCAAACCGAGGTTGGCTTACTGGTCCTACACGACTTTCGCCAGACCATGATTAACTTATTCCTCCATTGTGAGGTGGCCCAAAGTTAAGCAAAAGACCGCCCAAGCTAAACTAACTAAAGTTCAGAGGCTAGCCTGCCTCTCTATCACAGGCACTATGAAATCTACATCCACTACAGCTATAGAAGCCATGCTTCATCTACCTTCATTGCACAAACATGTTATGAGGGAGGCGAGACTTGGCTCTCTGAGAGTGCTAAAGGGTCAACCACTATTTGATGGGGATTTAAATGGTTACCTGAGTATAATAAAGAAACTCAAACCAAACCCTTTTTTGGCTACAGTTCAAGATAAAATGGAGGCTAAACTGAACTTCGATATCTAATATGAGATCCACATAGTGGATCGTCAGATATGGGATGTAGGGGGTTCCATACTATATTTATATTTATTTATTCTTATTTTTCATCTGACCTATGTTGGTCTACATGAAATGTAGTTGAATGGGAAAAGCCCTTTTCAGGTTATACTTCAGAAGCAATCCTCAAATGGGCGTAAAAACCCATTATCTTTTCATATATTCACACTTGATTACAATGGATTCACACTACAATATAATATAACATAGTACACAGCATTACATAAATAAAAAATACAAATATTACAAAAAAAATGAATCTTAAAATCTAAGTCAACCTTCTTAGTCTATTTTTGAAAACATCACAAGATACAGAAAAGTCAAAATGGCCATAAACACTATTAAAAACATTACACATCGCCCTAATGGGTTCGTTTTGACCATACTCGGTGCGTTGAAACTCGAGTCTTAAAAAGTTATGCGATCTGAGACTTCTCGGGGGCACATTGACATTTATTTGTGAGAGAATATCTGGAGCATCTATTTGACCAGTTAATATCTTCCCAACAAATACTGCTCTAAATGTGTTCCGCCTTTTGGCTAGGGTTTCCATATCGAGCAAACGACAGCGATCGATGTACGGTGGTAGCTCTGTTGGGTTACGCCACGGCAGAGTTCTAAGAGCAAAACGAAGGAATCTTGCCTGCACTGCTTCTATTCGGTTGATCCAAATGCTTGTGTAAGGACACCAAATGGGTGCTGAAGCTTCCAAGACAGATCGCACAAGTGAAAAATAGAGTGCCCGCAAACAATATGGATCAGTGAACTCTTTGGCGATTCTTATAATGAAACCGAGATTTCTATTTGCCTGTGCTGTAACATGAGAGTAATGATTTCTGAATGTCAGTTGTGAGTCCAGAAGTACACCGAGGCCTCTGACAACTGTCATTCTCTCTAGCGATTCCCCGGAAATGGTGTAGTTCCACAGTATTGGATTTTTTCTACGTGTAAAAGATATTACTTGGACACGCTGAGAGCCAGCAAGTTGCGATTACACCAACTACAGAAAGCATCTAAGTGTTGCTGTAGTTCCTTGCAATCTTCTATTGACCGCACAATAAGAAATAGTTTGAGATCATCGGCATATATAAGTCTACACCCAGGAGGTATAACAATACAAACGTCATTGAAGAACAACGAGAAAAGCAACGGTCCTAGATTGCTCCCTTGAGGCACTCCCGACAAGTTGATGAAACTGTATGACTCGTTATTTCCTAATTTTACAAGGTACAATATTATTCTATACGGATGGTTCTAAAAGGGGGAGCTGACTGGCTCGGGAGTCTACGGACCAAGAATTAAAGAACCGATATCAATGGGAAAGTGGCCTACAGTTTTCCAGGCAGAGGTATATGCAATAAAACCTGCTCAGAGGTCTGTAGTGTAAGCAACTGGACGCGTTCACGACCGCAGAAGATGTCGTCGTTGCCGTCAAAGAACAATGTGGCGCAGTAATCGAGCGGACATCTGTGCGCTTGAGAGCGGGATTCTCTGGCACGCAATTAGCCTATTTCAAGCTATTGACTGCGGAAGCTAAAAAGATTACCGAGAAAGGGAAACTGAAGATCGGCTGGTCAGTATGCTCAGTTAGCATACCCTAGCCGCCTTCGGTGCCTTGAATCCGGTCATAAATCGTACGAATGTAAGGGTACAGACAGGAGCAAACTATGTCGTCGCTGCGGCGAGGAGAGGCATAAGGAGCGGAGCTGCACTAAGGCTTCTCTGTACCGCTAAGAAGCAAGCCCGTAATCATGCTATGGGTGGACCTTCGTGTCCCTTCGGTGAGGCAAATAAGAAGAAGCCGTGAACGTTACACAGCTAAATCTTAACCATTGTGCAGCAGCCCAACAGCTGCTGTGGCAGTCGGTCTCGGAGTCGAGGACAGATGTCGCCCTCCTAGACGGGCACGGCTAACTAGTGATTGGTTAGCTGGAGCGAAAAAGGCCAAGCGCAAAAAAGGGAGTGAATGGTCTGTTCATGCCGAGGCAGGTTTGGCGCAGCAACTGGCAACCGCGTAAGGGGTAAACCCAGCCACCCCGAAGCAAGACAGAAGAGTGTATAGGCGTATAGGCGTATAAGTGGACTGCCTCATGCCAAGACGGGAGGGTCGTAGCGTAGTATGTTGGGACTTAGCTATCGATGCCTCATGGCGTGGCAGAGGAGTGAAAGGGTGAGCATCCAAGTCAGTCTCACACGGCATGTTAAGGGTGAGCACAAAAGTCAGCCTCACATGGTATGGTAGAGGCAAGCACAAAAGTCAGCCTAGCAAGGAATGAAAAAGGTGAGCACACAAGTCAGCCTCGCATGGTATGTCAGAAGTGGGGCCTAAGAAAAATGTCCCACATGGGATGCTAGGGGGAGTGACAGAGGTACAATAGAGTGGCACGATCGAGAGTGAATCAGGTGATAGGGTGTGAGCAGCCAAGTCAGCCTCACATGGTATGGGTGGGGCGAGCACAAAAGTAAGCCTAGCAAGGAATGAGTAAGGTGAGCACACAAGTCAGCCTCGCAAGGAACGAAAAAGGTGAGCACAAAAGTCAGTCTCATGGGGGAGTGTTTGAGAGTGAATCAAGGTGCGATAGAGAGAGCACCCAAGTAAGCCTCATACAGGACGTATGAACGCGTGAGTGAGAGTGAATGAGTACATTTAGTACTGCCATCCCCCCAGAAGTAATACCGAGAGGTAGTTCCTGGGATGAACGATGGCGGAGCCCAATGGAGTTTAGTCGGTATTAATGGCAGCGTCACCATTCGAGCCCGACACGCCCCCAGTGCACCCCGTGCAGTAGCTTGGACCCTACCAATAGCACGTGTGCTGGGCTAGGACGTAAAAGTCTTCTCCATTGTAAAAAAAATACTAGAAACAAACGAAAAAAGCCATTTTTCATCACACAAAAACCTTCAAATGCTCATAAAAACTGATCCTGACGTACTTGAAACAAACGGAAAACGCCATTTTTCATCTTTTTACATTTCTTACAAAAGAAATGTATACAATTCGCTCAAACTTTGACAACTTTTTTCCGAGACTCGGAAGGCCGAGTTTCATATACCAATCGACTCAGCTCGACAAATTGGGACAATATCTGTATGTGTGTGTGTGTGTGTGGGTATGTATGTGTGTGCACTAATGTCATATAATTATCTCAGCAACTGCTGAACCGTTTCCATTTGACACTATTATTTTTGTTTTTCGATGTTGTTTACTTTCTGAGATATGGAAAATTTTGTCAAAACACAAAAGGTTTTATGCAAATAACTTTTAAACAAAGCAATCGCATCGCGCATACTTTATATAAATAGAAAGCTTATGAATATACCTTTCGAACAAGCTATAGATTGTCAAAATCCGTTCACGAGCGGCGGATATTTAACATTTTGTATTTTCATTCCTCGCTTGCCAATTTCCACTAACTAAAAATGAAACCATTTTATACAGAGTATTGCTTTAAGGGTGTTTTAGGATCAAAACTAAACCGATTTTGAATATCCGGGTATGAAAACACATCTACGTGATTCAAGAAATTTAACTCCGAAAACATTTTGTGAATTTATTTAATACCAAATTAATTAATAATTAATATTTCTCAAAAATTAATACGCAAGTTCATTTCAAAAACAAAACAATGTGTAAATTCACTTCAAAGTGCAAATTTGTCCAGAGTTGATGTATTTGCCCGTTGGATTGAGCAATGCGTTCGCTCGTGAGAAAAACGTTGGATGGTATATGAATACACAGATCACCAAGTAATCCTCCTAGTAGTGAAAAAAACTATTTCTAATATAATACATATTCATATTATACTCGTAGCATCACCGAGAGCTGCATTTTTGAATAATAAAATTCTAGTGAAAGTTTGTGAAGATTTGTGTTATACTAATTATTAAAAATTACCAGTTACATTATCGATAATAAAGATATAAGGAATCAAAATTTCGCCCTATATACAAAAATAATGTCACAGGTCTAACCATCATTTACCCGTCCTCACTTGTCGTCGTCGCCCCCCCCCCCCCCTCACCATCGATCTCTCCCACATCATGTTCGTGCCAGCTGTGACAACTCAGATCGATCCTGCTATTTCCAAATCCATTTATAAGATGTGGCATAAGATCTTCAACTAATCTGAAATATTTGATAGCATCCAAGCTAATTTAATCTGTATTTGTACAGGTTAAAGAAAACAAACCTATTTTTGTCTTCTGCTTCCCTATTAATAGTTTTCCATTTTAGTGTAGAACAGAGTCACTTGCGGAAACAAACTAAATATTACATTCTACTTGAAAAATAAAATATTTGTGGTCCTGGAAAAATTTTCTAAATATTTGTATTATGAGAAAACTATAACTAATTTATTTTCAAACCCTTCGAAATGTTGCACTAAGGAGCGTCATATGACCAAAAACCGAAAACTACATCAACTCCAATTTAATTCAATTCTATACAGAGCGTATGTATATGTTATAATTACGGACAGCATTGGGTATTTGAAACTGGGTGATATGGTTGTTTGAAGACAAAAATGTTGAAAAGAGAATCCCAAGTGCACTTTTTTAAACTTTTCGTATTTCTACTGAAATTTGAATAAAACATATGCTCAAATAAGTCATTTGAAAATTGAGAACACCTGTTTTGGGTTGATATTATTGAAAATACAGATTCATTGTATTGGAATGCACATTTATGAAAAATAACGGATCAAATTCCAAAAATATCCACAAATTAGATCCGGGAAAAATGGTTCCAAAGACCCATGGACTATCGAACTATACTTGCATGATCAATGTGACTAAAAGCATATTTATTTGCGTAAAATACGACTTATAATTTCAAGAATGGTCGTATCTCAAACAGGAATGCCACATTGAAATCTGTGTTTCGATCAAAAAAATCTTTTTACCATCTATGATGACTAAACCAGGAAAAAAAATCTGTGAAATTTCTGTTATAAATTTCCAAAAAATCTGTGATAAATCACAATATTTCCAAAAATCTGTGAAAATCTGTGGAATTTTCAACAAAATGCCAAAAATCTGTCATCTGTAAAAACGAATCTGTGATCAAAAATTGTGAAAAAAAAAATCTGTGACATTACAGAAAAATCTGTAAATATGGTAACCCTGGTCTCAAAAGCAGTCCAGGGATACTTTCAATGGCCACAATGAATTTAAATACTTATTCTGGTAGTTTGAACCATTTCTTTGACATGGTATTGTGTTGTGAAAGGCTCATAAACACATATCTCCAAAACGAGAATTCCGAACGAAACAATTCTCAAGTGATAAGGATGGGTGGAAGAGACTGCATTGTAATCGACCGAATGCACGGCTTTTGTGCCTTCGACAATAATATTATTGCCAACATAACCTAGACACTTGACACTCTTTTCTATATACTTCAATGCAAATGCGCATACTAGTAATCTCAGTTTACTAGTTCCAATTACGCGTATAAATACTGGACTTGAAAATTTTATTGTGTGCAAAAATCATTTTTCGAATATCTGTGACCAAAAAGACATCTTTTAAATCCAATCCAATTTCTGATTTTTAGATTACTTGATGAGTAATTAAGGCCTATCTATAAAGTAGAAACACCAGATAATCTAAAAACGCGAAGAATGAAAACGTGCTCATTGCAATGGTATTTTCGCGAACACTTCAGAATATTCTGAAACACTTCATTTAACTAACTTTTTTAAATTTTATTCTATATACCCATTTTTTCCAGATTTTTCATTTCATGAATTATATTTGCTTTGTTTATTTTTTTTTCATTTTAAATATCTGACTAATTTTAAATATATGATCATTTCATTTTATTGCTTTTTTTTCATTTAGCATTCTTTTGATTCATTTTGGTTATTTGACTTCATCGTATTCATTTCATTCTTTGTATGCATTCCGATCAGTTTATTATCTTATTTATCTTATTCGTATCATTGATTTAATTTATTTTATTCACTTTTTTCGTGTTATGCATTAATATTATTTTATATTATTTTTCGGGTTCACTCATTTTATTCATTTTAATAATTTTGTTCAGTAATTCAATATAGTCACTTCATCTAGAACATTATAATTAAACACAATTTAATTTATTCTATTAATTCTTTTGCTTTCTAATATTCTAATTTTTTTTCATTTCGATCAATTTATTGTTTAAAAGAAAACAAAATGATAAAATATATAGAAAGAAAACATTTTTATTCATTTTATCACTTTCTTCATTTTGTTTATTTTATTCATTTTATTGATTTTATTAACCTTCTGCATACCCTGTTATTAATGAACAACCACGTTTTCAAAAAGCTATAACTTTGGGGTTAGACAACCGTTTATTTGAGTTTTTATAGTTACAAGAAATATCCGTAGAACTGAAGTTATTGCAATTGTTCTGATTATTTCACTAGAGCAGTTATCGGTGGAAAATTATAATTTGATATATCTTCGTTGTCTTCAAATATTGTTGAAAACTGATAAATTTTATCAATGTAGACTGCTTTCGGCTATCTTTTCTGCCCAATCGAAATATTGAAAACATTGCATGAGTTGTGTATTAAGGATCGGTAGTTAAAAATTGAGCAGCTTCTCAAACTACTAGATAAGCATCTATCTTAATCAAAACAGGTTTTTCGTGTTTCTTTATTCTAACACTTTTAAGAAAAACGGTTCTGGAACCATATATGCGCTAGAAAAATATTAGGTATGAAAGGGTTAATTTTATACATATTATTCATATTATTTATCTTATTAATTAAATAAATGTTTTTTGGTTTTATTCATATTATTTATTATATATTCATCATTCCATCCATTTTATGAATAACTGTTTTTGCTTCATAATCATTTTAAATTTTTATTTGTTTTATTTTTCTTTAATTTATTCATTTTATTCAAAGTATGACTCGTGCAGGACTCGAAACTGTGCTTATCTTGTATCGAGTTCCTTGCCAACTTTGCGTGTGTTAGGCAAACTAATGAATAATACAACATTGAAATGTGTAAGAAATGTCTCATCTCACTGATAGGTGGATTAAATCGGTTTTTCTTTTTCTGTCCGAAAAACAGTATGTAGTCTCGGTACACTTAAGATTTTCTGTTTTGTAGAGCAGGCTCATTTTACGAGCCTCCAATCACTTTTATCGACCCTTGAAGTGTTTTGTTTGTTTTGGTAAATAGTGTTAAGAAAAATGACTAAAGGCATATGCAACATATTTAAAAGACATGGGTCTACAAATGTCAAAGGTATAATAAAACTAATAAAAGCGCGTCTGTTAGTAAATATTGAAAAACTAAAGTGTGCAATGTAGCCCCGCACGACGGTACTGAATTACATACACGAATAGTACTCCTTTATACTTGAACGCCTTCGTAATTGGAGATTTTGAAAAACTTCTAAGAATTTTCACAAAAACCATTTGTCAAAATGATGATTTATACATGTTGATTTCTGTTTCATATAAATATTAATTATAATCTATCCCAACAGCAATACCGCAAGTATACATACACCATAAACACTGTCGGCAATAAATAACAAAAAAGCTCAAATTCCTCGATAAAACGACTTACTTATGAAGCTCACTTGATTCACATACAAATCAACACGTTCTCGGCGGATTAGAAGTCGTTCACTACTAGCAAAAGGAGCATCTAGCCGAGTCCCGTATAATCGCTCTAGAGAATATCAAACACTACGTCGCACACCCCCCACGCCACTCGGATCACGGAACTGTTGTTTCAACCTGAAATGATATCGCGGAGCAATTCACACCAGCCGCAGCTGTAAATTGTAGGTACACGTGCGAAGGTGCAAACAAAATAGGCTAGGAGCAAATTTCACGGTGTTAAACTTGTTAGCTCTGCCTCAACCCTTCGACACTCACGAAAAGGTGCATTGAAATGGGAGCCAGCGTCGTTCTAAAAACAAAATTATCCGCATGAAGTGCAATATATAAAGCATTACAGTACTGTTGTCAAAGTTAGAAATAGCGTATGAATGAGCGTACGTATTGTATCCTGATTCTATTTCCAGACCTAAGTACATTTCAACAAAGGGTGTAACCGGAAGCTGGAATTGAAGGTTTCGATCAAATTTCAAGATTATGTTCCCTACCCAATGAATTTGTGTCAGAGTCAAGGTCGAGCCGGTAAAATACGCTGTTGGAAATGGGAAAAACGAAGATTGACGCAACTTTGTAGGCCAGTTAGTCCCCTTGTCAGAGTTTGGGACTTACACTCAAATCAAAGTAATATAGCACTATAAAAAATTAAGCGTTTGTTGATAAATCAAACTCATATACTGATTTCGTTTTTAGAATCGAGTCGCTCTAGGTTCGCTCTGAGCTGTCACTTTTGCATGGATTTTGTAAATTAGAGCGAACCTAGGGCGACTCTGATCTACAACCGTTCCACAATCCTGATTGCGGGTTTGAACACAAGCAATTAAATCTTCTGTGCTTGCAGGACTTCATCCATGACCAAATGTTTGCTCATGAACACAACTCGTGTGCTATATTTGAATAATGTATTTCTGGTATCAAAAGTGGTCCTGCCTGATGCTAATGAGACGAAGTCAATATAAGACACCATGATTTACGAAAATTGTAAATATTGTGACTATCATGCATCAATTTTTTTCCTTAGCGAATAATATTGAAAAGATCAATTTGTAGTAAATATTGCATTGAAATTAGTTTTTTTTTAATACAGATGTTCTGATTGGGACTATATAGATTTTCAACAAAATCGTCTGGCAGCTCTGCGATCTAGACACTTTTAACTGGAGAATGTCCGTTCATCCATCCATGACGTCAGAACGCGCACCGCAATGTGCAAGCGATGATCCGAACAAATTGACGCATTGGACGCTTTTTTTTCTGGGTCATGTCCCGGTATCGACCGTCCATTTTAAAACCATCATCGCTAAATCAAGAGACACTCGTTTGACGCAGTTCGGAAAGGGAAAATTATAACCGCTATGTGCGCTTCAACTCCACTGACGAAGTTTTTCCACAGTAGAATGGTGTCCTACTTTTCTCTTCGTCCCCGCCATCATGGTCCCCCCACATGGTGTGTCTGCGTATTTCGCACACACTCTATTCCAAGCTGGTCCCGGTCCCAGTTCCTATCGCTGAGGCTGATGGCGATGATGTCAATTCGATCGGAGGGGGAGATCATTCTAAATTTAGCAGCTAAGAACCACTAGAAAGACGAGACGCTTGTTTCGTCTTCCATTATGCAGTTTTATTGCGCCTGTTGTTATTCGTTTCTTTTTTACAGTTTGTGTTTTTATGTATGTTAAAAGCTATTATCAAGAGGGGGACTTCGTGCATGTATCAACTCAATCTTATATAAAACTTCTTAAAAGAATTTCACACGTTTTGAAGAAGTATTCTTTTGGTTCTTCTGATATTTTTACAGAAATACACAAACTTTGTTTGAGTGAATGTCCAGTTATTTGAAGGCAGAGCGATTCGAAAATTTCAAATGGTATCCATTTTCAGCGGCCTGTCGCCAGTCCTGATTTTCAATGTGCTCTTTTTCTTTTACTTTCTATTGACATGAATTAATAATAATCGTAGATCTTTTATCTCTTTTCGTTCTTCTCCTGCAGACCGAGCTCACTCAATCGAATAAGTTATCGTTATTGCAACCAATTTCCCAGTGCATTTCTTGCGAACCGATGTGTAGCTCCCAGAAGGAGCTGATTGTCTAAAATCGAGAACCGTGTTGTAATTTCCTCCGGTGCACGCTGACAAAAGGTGCTTTTGATTTCACCTTTATTCTCTATCTCTATCGTTCTCAATGCAGAATCAATGCAGTGTGCGATTGCAGTGAGGCCAAGGCAAGCAAGTAATTCTCGTCGTTCACCAGGAAATCGATGTCTTTCGGTGCCGATAAAAATACCGGGGGAGGGAGGGGGGTGTTGAGGATTTTTTTTTCTATTCACCTTGCGCTCTACTAGCGGAGTTGTACATTCTGTTATGAGGAAGAAAGTGTAGTTTTTATTTGTTAGGGGAAAATGCGACAATGTTTCGAAGATCAAAGAATTTCGAATATGCTGTCGATCCTCGAATTGTTCCAGTCAGTCGCCATCAGGTTCCAACCGACAGGGGCGGTAAATCAAAGGTAGACAATAGTTTACATACATAAATGCAGCGATTCTACGCTGCATTTATGTATGTAAACTATTGTATACCTTTTGTTCGTACCATATTCGGATCGAACATTGGGGGATGTTATAAAAGAGTACGGATAACGAAGGCTGAATTAAAGCGAGCGAGAAAATTTGGCAAATGTGCGTAAACAATACATGTAATCCCATTAAATTAAATGTAAATTTGATAGATTAGTGTAAGTTTGATAAATGAAACTTCAGAAACATGATTAGTCTAACAGATGCCTTTTTTATTTCCTTTATAATATGTCAATGAAATCAAAGAATGCAGACACAAAGTGCACTTTTAAAACGGCACAAATGTAAAAAAAAACTTTCTAACGGTCAAGATCACATTATTTTGAAACCTCCAACTTCGGAAGTTTGACAACCTTTCCAACATATATAATAAAATAAGAAAAGGTACAATAAGTGCCATACGTTTTCAATTAGAGGTAGTATTAGTTCAATAACCCAAACACATGAAAACAAGAAAAGATAAGCGTATCATGCCAAAGAACGAATTATTCAGCTCTTGTAGACTAACAATCTGAACTATTATTATTATGATGTTAACTATTCAGATTTTCAAAAAATGAACGAAAAATCGATCAAAATTGTTAAATTTTAAATAACTTCCTTTAAAAGGTTACTTAAGCTCATTAGCAGAAACATGTGCGAGCATCGCTCAACGGAAAATTTTCTCACCTTCCCAATGGATCTAAAAAAATTGAAATACGAAATATTAATTAGAGGTATTTTAAGACAAATAAGTTTTTAACACAAACAGTTCAATAACTTTGTAACGGTTGAGCTTTGATGGTATGTGTCAGGGTTGTTAATCGATAATTAATCGTCATCGTCGATAACGTTAACCACCCGTCAACGTCATCGGAAACTCCGTTAACGATAATGTATCGTCGGATTCATCGTCATCGTCGATAATTCATCGGCGGTTATCGCGATACATTTTGCGTTACTTTCCCGTTTATTGGAGTAGAAGTTGATGCGGTTAAGTTTCAATTGTTTAGAAATAAATAATTATTGGAGGACATGCTGTTGGCAGTTGAAAATCAATAGTTTTTGGACAGTTTCTATGCACGGGTGGGGGGTGGTTTTGACGATGTGTCCAAATGGAATTTTTTGTCAACTTTTCGGGAGAGTTTATATTGAAGGGAAAGTTATTGGCAGTTGACAATTAATAGTTTTGGACATTTTCAATACACAGGGGGTTCGACGATGTGTCAAAATGGATTTTTCCAACTTTTGGGGAAAGTTTACTATATTGAAGAAATTATTGGTAAGTGAAAATCGATAGTTTTGGGCATTTTCAATTCACAGGAGGATCCACCAGTGCACAGTGTTTCCAAAGTGGCAAAAACGTGAAAGAAAAGTTTATTTATATTTTTTTTGCATTTAAAAAGTATAAGTTGGGTGATTAATCCCTCTAAAGCTGAGAAGCAAGTTTTTGTTTGGTCATTTATGAAAATAAAAAGATGGGTGGGTAATGTCTAGGACATAACCGGAGTGTCGTGACTACTCGTTTGACTTGTAATTCAAATCGAATGATACTCAATGAAATATGTGGGAATGTTTCAAGTTATTCTTTATAATAATTATGGTGGTTCTGAAAAGAACCTTTGTTGTTGGCGTCTGCGTTGATAGGGGATGCGCTGGATTCTAAGCTCGTTGAGACATTCATTCATGAAATGAACAATTTTCTTGCTTTGAAATATCAATGTTAAAATCTCTCCAAACAACCATCGGAATCTTTTCCGTACAGAAATGAACACGCTTAGCGAAAAACTAGGGGCGGGTAATGTCCGGGACATAACCGCGATGCTCATATTCTTAAAATTCTGCTTGTATCTCCTTCAAATGGCTAAATTTTACGCATTAAGTTCGATTCACCGGGCTCAGCGAAATTTTCCTGGGGATCCCGTTCGTTAGTATATTCAGCAAAACAATTTTATTACCGAGTTCTCCGCGTTGAATACAGGTCAATAATTTCATATAATGATTTCAACATGCAGACAATGTACATGTATGACAGGTGGGAGTGTTCTGAAGTGGTTTTAGTGGAGGTAACAACATAAAATCATGTATTGGACATTTTACAATGATTCTCCTTAACCCTGCAAAACCACGTGGTTGGCAGCAGAGGGTTAAGTTGTTTGGAAGAGATGACAGTTAATATATGATAACTAAAAATATAAAATTGTTCTATAAATTGCAAAGTTATTGCCGCGTTGACCTGAAAATTTGTCATTTCATTCATAAAGGAACAATCATTGAAATTATGTCAATTTATGCTTTGCAAGATTTGAAATAACTTCGAAGTGTGGTCACGACACCCCTGTTATGTCATATACATTACCAACCCATCTTTTTCCATTTTGCCTTCGTCCTAATAAGGACGGTTTGTGGATAACTATGTTGATACAAGACGGGAATCTTTTAAAACAATTCAAACCTTGCAGACGATTGTTTTTACTGCGTACATCCATACGATCTTTCCCCTTTCGCAGCTCACGCCGAATGAGCACACTTTTCATCAAGCTGTTCCTATTTATTGACTTTACAATGCAGATGGAAGGACGTCCTTTTGTTCGATAAATGAAAATATTTTCATCATTCGTTTTGGTGTAGCTTTCGCTTAGTGGCAGAGTTGGCACATTCACTGATTTTCTTGGAAGGATTTGCAAAAACCTTCGGGTTTGTAAATTAGAAAAACATTTTCTTATGATTCACTGGTAAAAGTACAGAATTACCAAGCGCAAACTTAATACCAGTTAATAAAAGAAACTTTCTAATTAAATTCTTTTTCCATTTTGTATTCGTCCTAATAAGGACGGTTTGTAGATAACTATGTTGATACAAGACGGGAATCTTTTAAAACAATTCAAACCTTGCCGACGATTGTTTTTACTGCGTACATCCATACGATCTTTCCCCTTTCGCAGCTCACACCGAATGAGTACGCTTTGCAGCCTTCGATGTTTTGGTGGCATTTTTAGTGGCAGTTACTACCGCCTTTTCAGTGACTGCGTTTCTTAGCCTTTGGCTTTTTGGACTTCTCACCGCCACCACCTCCACCAACGTTTTTCTTCTTCTCTCCGATGGTAGCTGATTTGATTGGTCGTCCGATGCAGCTTCTCACGACCACGCACGTCTGTTATGTACTGCGTCTTACACACGTCTGGCTTTGAGAAAAGCTGCGACACCCCTATTTATAGGTTTTATCATTAATGTTGATTTCATTTAAAGTAGTTTTCGAACTATTTAAACAAATTTTATATAGCAAAGAACGTATCGGTAGCAAGCATTGAACGTTTTCCTTCCGATTTATGAAACAAGATTGGCAATCCGTTTTGTAGAAGAAAAGTTAATAAGGTTCAAAATGTACGTAACGCTTTCGCTAATATGCACTACTATCGCTTTCTCGCTCGTTCTCGTGGCGTGCATGAGCCTTTCCTTTCCGTCCGACTTCTAAGGGGTAACCAAAATTAATATCCCGGCTTTCCCCCACCAACTGCTCTCGTCAAGCAACCCAATACGAATAATCATAGGAACAAACATGTAGTGGACCTTTATATAAACTTTTCATTATTTTATTGTTCATTTGCTGCACCATTTTGACGGCTCTGTGCGGGATGGGCTGAAAATTTTCACTTTTCCGAGTCGTTTTCGAAAGATTTTTCAAAACACTATTTTTCCGTTGATAATGAATATCCTACATATTCCAAAATTTAATACAACATTGGTACAAATATTTTCGACAAAATGCCGAAGAAATTGATTAAATCCATTCAGTACAACAAAAGATATAAGCGTTCAAAATCTTACATCATTTTTCTTCCGAGATTTTGAAAAGGGGCCCCTATATTGAAAGGTAAGTCGTTAGTCACGACAAAAAACTTTATTTGGCAAAGTTGTTGAGAATTTCTTAAGTATTAACTTCGCTGAAGTTCTGTCGATGTTAATTTACATTTGTGGAGATTTCTTTCCTGAAAATTGCTTTTTGCAAAATACTTTTCCTGGTAATTTTGTAGAATTTCAAAATGTTCCAAGATTTTGTTCAGCATAAGAAAATACTGAATTTTTGTAATGTAAGTTTATTTGTATCTCTTACAACTTATCGAATATTCTAGTGTCCAAAAAGCAATATTTTGGCATGGAAACCGCAAATTTCCGCAGACGAATACCAATACGAATCTGTAAAACAAACACTATCAAAATCGTTTGGCGGGCTCTAACTTACGTTCAAGTCAAATTCGAGTATATTCCTTCTTTAGTATATTTTTCTTATCTTAGAGATGCAAAATATACAAACATAATAATATTGTACTGTAAGACCTCCTTAAGGGAAATTTTTACTAAATAATTAGTCTAAGTTTCCATCATTGGGGCCGAGTGCGGCCTGTTGATGCGTGCGATAAATAAATAAATAAATAATAATGGCGGATCAGAACGAATATTTTAATCGCTGTGGTTTGTTAAAAAGAAAGAAAAAAATATGTTAGTCCAGGTGTTTGCGTTTTGACTTCGTCTCTTCAGAACCAGAAAAAATATATGCCGATTTTGTCAATGTCATCGTTTTATCAGCCTAAAATTCGCCAAGGGGCTGATAAAAACGGGTCTTCACTGTATTCAAAAAACGACTAAAACTCTATTATGAGGCCGTTTATACATTACACTACACATTTAAGGGTAAAAGAAGGAAGCATGAAGCATCTTGTTACATAGTGGAGAGAAGAAACGGAGGAGGGGGCTAAAAGCTTCCCAACTAGAAAAGGAAATCAAACATTGGAAATATGTATATTCTCCTTTTAAAAATCCAGAATATTCTAGTTTAAATTAAAATTATAATAAAATCTGTTAATCACCACACCACTTAGTGGTTTAGTAGTTTTTTTCAATATATGTTTTGCGTGCTAAACATTACTAATTACACATTAGCTCAAAATTTGTTTTCTTCATGGTCTAAACAATTTTTAATCACCTTTTTGCCGCTTGGAAACACTGTGCACCTGGGACTGTTCTGTGCACCAACTTACTCGAAAAGTTAAAAAAATTCCATTTTGACACATCGTCGGACCCTTCTGCGTATTGTAATGTCCAAAATTATTGATTTTAAACTGCCAACAACTTTCCCTTCAATATAATACATTTTCCCGAAAAGTTGAAAAAAATTCATTTTGACGCATCGTTGGACCCCGCTGTGCATAGAAAATGTCCAAAACTATTAATTTTCAACTGCCAACAACATGTCCTTCAATAGGTATTTATTTCTAAACAATTGAAAGTTAACCGCATCAACTTCAACTCCAATAAAAGGAAAAGTAACGCAAAATGTATCGCGATAACCGATGAACCGACGATGACGATGAATACGACGATACAATTATCGACGATGACGATGAAGGCGACAATACATTATCGTTAACGGAGTTTCCGATGACGATACATTATCGTTAACGAGTAACGCCGATAAATTATCGTGAAAAATGTATCGTATTAACAACCCTGCATAGTATGTGTATAACGATTTTTTTCTTCAAATATTACAATCAATCACTACTGGCGGGGTTCTTAACCATGAACCCAACACCCTATATATCTCTAATATTCTCCAATCAAATTATATTAAAAGGACCTTATTGAACGTGAAAATCTTAAGGAACAAAATAGAAGAAGATTTACCATTAATAAAATTTAGATACATTGGTTTTTTTGATATTTTGTCTTGATTCCATATTTAATCATTAAATGGCACATAACAACTCCATTTAGCTATAATTTATTATTTAGTTTACCATTTTCAGAGCATCAGTAATGTTTCTGAATTTTACCGGCAATGAATCTATTTCCATTTTGTTCCTGAGAATTTGTTCGACAAGTTACTTTTATTAACGTTTAATTGAAGAATAATAGAGATATATAGGGTGTTTTGTTCATGGTTAAGAACCTCCCGAGGGATGATTGACTGTCATATTTGGAGAAAAAAATCGTTCTACACATACCATCAAATCTCAACCGTTATTAAGTTATGGAACTTTTTGTGTTAAAAACTTAGTTGTCTTAAAATAGCTGTAACTCAAAAAATATACTTTGTATTTGAAATATGTTCGATCCATTGGATTGGTAAGAAAATTTCCCATTGAATGATGTCCTCATATGTTTTAGCTAATGTGGTTAAGTAACCTTTTAACAGTAATTTATTTAAAATTTAACAGTTTTGATCGATTTTTCGTTCATTTCGCGAAAAATTTATTGGTTAGCATCACCATTTTAATAATTTAGATTGTTAGGCTTGAAGAGCTGCATAATTTGTTTTTTGGCATGATACACTAATCATTTTTTGTTTTCATGTGTTTGGGTTAATGAACTTGGATATTTTTATCTCATTTTCACTAATACTAACTCTTATTGAAAAAGTATGGGACTTATTTTACCTTTTCTTATTTTTACTCGAAAGCCAGGAAAATTTTGCAGAGAAAAATGAATTAATACATTTCAGTTAGGTGAATTTAGTATTCATTTAGAAGTTAATTAGATTAAAGTTAATGTCATTATTAGAATTTTCGTTATTTTCTTAAAATAGTAAATAATAAACTTCTCCATTATTATCATAGAATAAATGGGGGTGGGCGTAGCGTAGTTTGTTAATCGATTGCCTTGTACACAGCGCACCTGGGTTCGATACCCGACCCCGCACATAGGGTTAGAAATTTTTCATAAGAGATTTTTCTAACCCGAAGAGGCGAATGACCTTAAGGTTAAAATCTCTATAATCGAAATAAAAAAAAATAGAATAAATGCATCTCAGCAAGTTCTACAACTTTTTCTTTGACGCTATTCAATTATCTCTTTTAGTTTCAAAGCAAAATCATTTTTATCACCTCGTTTCATATGCAAAAACAACAATTTCGAACCCACTACATTTGTGGTGAGGTCATGCTGTACTAACTATTAAATTGTAGCGATAGCGATAGGGACAAAGTGTCAAATAATAAGTTATAGCGAATGTTAAGGGGCACCAAATAAATAATAGTAACGATAAATTTATTTGATTAATAATTAGAATAATTACAAAACTCAAAAACGCTAGTTATTTTACTAGTAAAAAGTCATTTAGTACACTTAACTAAAAGATATTTGTACATACATCGAAAGAAAATTTTCTCAACTTTTCAATGAAGCGTTGGAAATAGCGATATAAAGCATATTTTTTAGATTAGTCCTTTAAGCACTTGCAAGTCGGAAGTACAGGAAAAGTTTAGTAATGAAATTACAAAGAAACGAGAAGAGATAGGAATATGATGTTGAAGAACAAATTGCGAATAGTTCTAAAATTCAACTTTTGGAGAATAGATATTGCTATAGTCATAATTCATTATTTTGAGAAAATTAAGAAAAAACTCATCAAAAACATAAATTTGTACCTCCTTTACTACTGAAAGATAATAATTTATTATTATCTAATTAACTGAAAGATATGAGAACACCGTTCAATAGGAAATTTTCTCAATTTTGCAATGAAACTAAAATATTTTAAATATAAAGTATACTTTTTTAGTTGGAGGTATTTTAAGATAAATACATTTTTTACACAAAAAGTTCAATAACTCTGTAACGGTTGAGATTTGATGGTATGTGTGAAACGATTTTTTTCCTCCCAATATGACAGTCAATCACCCCTCGAGAGGTTCTTAATCATGAACCAAACACCCTGTATTCACGAGATTAAATTTGAAGTGAATGACAACATTTCCTAGAACCCCCCTCCAGCTTCTTGTATTCGGGTGAAGGTTGCAAAGATCCCTTTCGATTTCTGAGATTTTTTCAAGTTAGAAAAAAATAAGGAATTTTTTGGACAAAATGCCTTAAAACTCATGCTTCCCCTATTTTTTGTTGGCAAACGAAAATACTTTCATCACTATGCTAAGAATATTTTCTTTAAACAAGTTGTATATTACAATTTTCCGACTGCTACTTCAAAAGTTGTAGCATTTAATATAATTTAATATATTTTTCCTCATGAGGGATTCCATGAGAAACCGGCCGACCGCAAAATATGACCATCGTCGATTCGAACGAGACTGCATATGAACGCTGTATGAATCTCCATGATATTCTCTGGCAATTGGAATATTTTGATACAAGAGTAATTTTTCAAAAGGGCGTAAACGTTTCTACGTGTATGAATTTCAATTTTTTTTTGTTCAATTACTGTACTTTATACAGCAAAACTATCTGAGAACAAGTTACAGGGAATGAATACTTCTGTCCGAAAAAAATATGCACTGGAAAAAATGTTGTGTCATTTTTCAAAAAAACAAATTTAAGTTACATGAAAACAACCAACATATGATTCAGCTATATAGTTTAATCAACAGACCCTATGGTTGAAATATGTGTTGGTTGTTTTCATGTAACTTTAAAATGTTTCACAATATCGCCTTGATGTCAAAGAGAAAGTTGCAGGAAAGTTTACGGGCCTTTTGAAAAACCTATTATTGTTGATGGAGAAACGCGACTAACTTATGAAAAGGTCGTAATAAAACAAAATAATTGTGTTGTTAAAACAAAAGTTAAAATATCTCGAGAACTACTACATTTTAGAAAATTTTTGTTAAGAGCATTTCGATTTAAAATGGCGTTTAGAATCATATTCAAAAAGAAAATTGTATTTTTGACTGCAAATAGTAATAATTATAAAAAATTGTCAAAAGTTGTTGTTAGGAAAACTTTTTTATTGAAAGCTTCTCCATGATCCAAATACACTAAAAAGGTTGCTTTTACGTCTTTAAACGAAAAACATTAAATTTTTGACATTTTTTGAAGGGGTAACACGAATAACTTTTAAAAAGAGCATAATTACACGAATTAATTGTTTTTGAAGGAGCAAAATTTCAAATATCTCGAAAACTATCGCATTTTGGAAGATTTTTGTTAAATGCATTTTGATTTTAAATGGTGCTTAGAATTATATTCTGTAATAGAATTACAATTTTGTATGTCCATTAGTATGAAATTTAAAAGCATGTACAAAGTTATTGTTTGGAAAACTTTTTTTCCGATTTTTTCTCCATCATGCAATCACATTCAAAATGTTTCTTTTCTCTTTAGTTTTTTGGTAACAAAATATAAAAAAAAATAAAAAATGGGTTATTTCGCAATTTAAATTTTTATCATAAATTTTTGTTTTTTTGAAAAATGACACAACATTGTTTTCAGTGTATATTTTTTCAGACAGAAGTATTCATTCCCTGTAACGCGTTCTCCGATAGTTTTTCTGTATAAAATACAGTAATTGAACAAAAAAAATTGAAATTCATGCACGTAGAAACGTTTACGCCCTTTTGAAAAGTTGCTCTTGAGTCAAAATAATCTTATTACCTGTGGAAAATATTTAGTCTTGCATGACGGTGAAACGTGTAAAGTTTCATTGGAATCGAAGATGGTCGGTCACGATTTTAAAGATTTTCGGACGGATCTTCGTGGAATTTCTCTCATATTTTCACATACTGCCAGTGTCAAAAACTTCTGGCGATGTGGGCGGGGGTCTGAAATTGTCCAAATGATGTGAAATTTGGCATCTGAGTTTACTTTGACATTCGTTACAATATAAAAGGGAGGGAGGAAGGGCTTTGATATTTCAAAAATGAATGCGTTTTTGTAATGCCCTACTGCATTATGCTTTTGGTGGTTTATAGATACCTAGGGCAATTAACCTACTGGCACACACGTACCATATTTTGGATATAAGCGATGCGTTTTTATCACTAAGGCATCTAATAACATGCTTCTGTAGGTATTTCTAAAGCACGAACGAACTCAACTGGTTTAATGCTTACTTAAAGGCGTGCGTTAGTTGGAGATTTTGGTGGGGTAGGAAATTGAGTTGTGTTAGAGAAGGGACCAAGGATGGTTTTTATTTTTATAAAAGGTTTGCAAGCATTAGTTTTTTATACCGATCCATAGAGTATATTCAGCAGTGCGGGTTTTTATATAGGAGTTTCAAAATGGAATTGGAACTGAAACGATCACATCCCCAGCAGAGCGTTTCGATTTATTATTTATTGATAAAATTTAATATCAATGACAAAAGGCCATATAACCCCAACTCCTCATATTCGGACAAATGTCGCAAAGGTTTCGTTCGATTTCTGAAATTTTTTTTTGCGTTAGACAAACTGGGGGACTTTGGGGACCGAATTTTTCGTGAAATGAAATTATCTCCATTCAAATAGTAAGAATAATTTCTTAGCTTGGCTTAGTTGACCGCCCGTGAGTTTCCCGTGATTGATCGAATCCTATTAAAATTTATTTAACAATAATCTTCCAAAATGCGATAGTTTTCGAGATATTTTGAATTTTGTTACAACAAAAACAGTTAATTCGTGTGATTATGCTCTTTTTAAAAGTTATTTGCGTTACCCAATTATAAAATGTCAAAAATCTAATGTTTATCGTTTTAAAAACGTAAAAGAAACTTTTTCAGTGTATTTGGAACATGGAGAAGCTTTCAATAAAAAAAAATCCTAACAACAACTTTTGGCACATTTTTGTAATTCTTACTATTTGCAGTTAAAAATGCATTTTTTTTTGAATATGATTCTAAACGCCATTTTAAATCAAAATGCTAATAACAAAAAATTTCTGAAATGTAGTAGATCTCGAGATATTTCAAATTTTACTATTCAACCATAGGGTCTTATGATTAAACTAAATAGTTCGATCATATTTTGGTTGTTTTCGTATAGCTTTCAAATGGTTTACAATATCACCTTGATGTCAAAGAGAAAGTGACAGGAAATGCTACAGGCCTTTTGAAAAACTTATTATTGTTGATAGAGAAACGCGAATAACTTCTGAAAAGGTCGTAAGAAAACAAAAGAATTGCATTGTTAAAACTAAATTTGAAATATCTCGAAAACTACTACATTTTAGAAAATTTTTGTTATTAGCATTTTGATTTAAAATAGCGTTTTAAAATCATATTCAAAAAAAATGTATTTTTGACCGCAAATAGTATTGAATTATAAAAATATGTCAAAAGTTGTTGCTAGGAAAACTTTTTTATTAAAGGCTTCTCCATGATCCAAATACATTGAAAAAGTTTCTTTTACGTCTTAAAAAAAATGATAAATATTAGATTTTTGACATTTTATGATGGGGTTAAGCGAATAACTTTTAAAAAGTGCATAATCACACGAATTAACTGTTTTTATTGGAACAAAATTCCAAATTTCTCGAAAACTATTGCATTTTGGAAGATTTTTGTTAAATACATTTTGATTTAAAATAATACTAAGAATTATATTCTGTAATAAAAATAGTTTTGTATGTCAATTAGCATGAAATTTAAAAACATGTATAAAATTATTGGTAGAAAAACTGTTTTACCAATAAGTTTTCCATCATACAATCACATTCAAAATATTTCTTTTCTCTTTAAGTTTTTGTTTCTAAAATATAAAAAAATTAGAAAAAATTGTTTCTTTTGCAATTTGAATTTTTAACACAAATTTTTGTTTTTGTGAAAAATGACAACATTTTTTTCAGTGCATATTTTTTTCGCACATAAATATTCATTCCCTGAAACTCGTTCTCAGAAAGTTTTTCTGTATAAAATACAGTAATCGAACAAAAAAAATTTGAAATGCGCATACAAATGTTTACGCCCTTTTTAAAAATTGCTCTTGTATCAAAATATTGCAATTGTCGGAGAAAATAATGGAGATTCATAAACCGAACAAAACTTCAAAGTTTCGTTCGAATCGACGATGGTCATATTTTGTGGTTGGCCGGTTTCTCATGGAATCCCTCAGACAATATGATCTTAGCAATATGTACGAAAGTCGCTCGCGATTAATTTCAGATAATTCGAACTTCGAACAGCAGGCCATCGGAAGTATTCCTTAGTATTAACACTTCAATGATTATTTCCAAAATTTGCAGTAGTAAGCAAGCGTACAAAAAGTATAAAAGATATCCCAAATGAATGTGAATAAATTCACTGCGAAATGTTAATGACAAGTTGGCATCTCCACTCTCCCTATCAGACACGTTTCCGTAATTGGGTTAATTGCCAAATTGCAAACGAAATGATTCTTATGCGTAATAAATATAATGAACACAACAAGAGTTTTTGCTACATCGGCGGCCCAGAAGAAGAATGAATGGGAGAAGAGCAATACTGGCAAAGACCGACCATATGAGTGGTTCAAACTCGAAAGAGTGACGCGGAGTACTGACTGGATGATTTTGAAGAGAGGACCTGCAGTGCGATTTAACGAAATTTTAGCTTCCGATGGCCCTACATTTTCTGACAAAGTGAAGTTCTGGAGTGTTTAAATGTTTACAACTCTTTAAGAAAGCAGAAATAGTACAAAGCTTGTGTCAAAACTTCATGAGACCTCAAGAAGTCACTTTTGGACGTATTCGTCGATGTAGATTTGTCGGTGGACGGTTTCAGATTTAATAAAAAAAAACTGGCTTATTTTGACACATCTACAGATCGCTTTCCAAACAAAAAACTTATTGTGTAATTCTACAGCTTCATCTTGTACCAATTCAAAAAAGTTCCTACTTCAAGTTTGCTTGTTTAAATACGCTTTTAAATGCAAGGCTTTGAAAGTTATACCTTGGCGTGAGAGAGCCGGTATAATAATATATGCTATTATTTAGTGTAGAATTAGAATTCATCCTTTACGGCACTACGGTTGCACTATAACCGCCAGAAGAAACCTAAAACGTTGGTACACAATCGGAAATGGTAAATCAGGAAAGGTGACTATATGTTGGTGATTCACTCAATATAGAATGGATTGAGGCTATGATGCAAAACCTTAAGGTCTGTCCAGGTTAAATCTTCGGTACGGATCAAAACCTTGACCTAGGAACTCATAGCATGTTGTTAGCCGCCTCTTACGACATGGGACCAGGTTCCCAGTGGTTCTATTCTTTGCTGAAGTAGTGCAAAAAAATTTAGTCCGCTTGACACCACACGGCCTCATTCAAATACTAAGATTGTAATTTCCTGAGTGCTGCTTAAAAAGTTATATTTAATATATTTTTCCTATATAATTTCCCATAGTTCTGTGTGCTCTGTGGCCGATAGGAACAACGAACAACCACTTCAACCAACAAACCCACAAACCAGAGTAACCCGATCGTCATCTACAAGAACACGAGCATAACTACACAAAATCTTTCCCCTGTGCCGGTAGCTGTCGGTAGTTCTGGAAGTAATCGTGTAGTAGTTTCGACAGCGGCTGGCACTGTGGGGCTAGACATCCCACAGATCAGTCCAATTTCAATGCATCTGTGAGCGAATTCTGTTGCGGCTTCTGCCGTTACAGATGTGACCACTAGTAACCGGTTTGGGGAAGAAGAGATTAAAGTAGCCACCACGTCACCATGAAGGGATCGACCGGGGGGGGGGGGGGGGAGGACTATCCCTACCTCCCAGATATACAGCCCTCGCAATTCTCCTCCTGGCTTTCCGCCGGCGAAGATACACCGCAACAACAGCAGAAGCACCAGAGTACCGATATCCTGGTTGAAATCAGCGCAACCACGTCCCGGTACCAACGGAACACGCCGACGAGAACTGGCAGTCAATCGAGACAGCAGATGCTTCGATGGAACATCCGGGGCCTGTGAACCAACATTAGGGAGCTTAAACAGCTGATCTGCGAGTACGAACCGAGCCTGACAGCGCTTCAGAAAAGTAAAGTGAACAACCGAGTAGTCCCGGCAGATTTCATCGGTAACAACTACACTCTGTTACTGAAAACTGGGAGTAGGTCTTGCCATCCGGGATTGTGTACCATTTGAGCAAATCGATGTCGATGCCAGTATGCAAGCAATCACAGTTCAAATCCAACTGCCACTACAAATGCAGTGGTGTCAATCTACGTCCCTCCCAGTACTCAACAGTGTCAAGAACAGCTGGGTGAGTGACTTCCTCGAAAAGCTTTCACGTCCAGTGCTTGTACTAGACGACTTTACGGCGCACCATATTTGCTGGGAAATCCACAAAATCTACCGCACTAACTAGGCCACTTAATCGCAGAAAAAACTTGGACGCAACAGCTAGTCGTTCTCAACAACGGGTCCCATACCTGAATTGATCCAGCTTCCGGTACCACATCAGCCATCGATCTTACAATCTGCTCCGAAGCTGTGACCTCTAAATTCATCTGACGAACGCTTCCGGATACCCACAACAGTGACCACTTCCCCATAGTCGTCTCAATCCCCAGATTCCTACAAAAAGCAAGCAATGGCTGTATAACCAAGCGGATTGGACAGCTTACGAACGACTGACTTCCAGCGCTACACGACCAGGTGTGGATATCTCAACAGACCATTTCGTCAAGCAGTTGATCACTGCTGCAAACACAGCAATACAACGTACTACTGGTAAGGTAGGGCCTAAAGCTGTTCCATGGTGGTGTGCGGAGGTGAAAGCAGCCATAAAAAAACCCACGAAAAGCTGATGCACTTAAAAGCTTCCAAGAATCGCGGGCGGTAGCGAGAAAGTCAATCCAGAACGCCAAGCAGCAATCATGGGAAGACTTTGTCGCGAAGATATCTGCAAGTTCTACTACGTCAGTGATGTGGCAGACAGTGAACACGCTGAGAGGGAAACGTAAGCATAGCTCAACTGTCATTAAACGATCCAGTGGATACACTGACAAGCCGGAAGAAGTAGCTGAAAAACTGGCACAAAACTACAGCAAAATATCTTTAACCTCCAGCTATCCACAACCGTTCCAACGGAAGAAGGAAAAGACCGAACGAAATCGAATACAATTTTCGCCAGACACCGACGACATATATGATACCGACTTCACACAGAATGAGTTGCTGTGGGTACTCGACAGAGGGCAGAGGGGGTCTTCAGGACCGGACTGCGTCGGTTATCCAATGCTTCAGCGACTGCCATTGTCGGTGAAAATTGCCATGCTAGAACTCTTCAACAGAATATGGTGCAGTGGCGTATTCCCATCCTGTTGGAGAACTCGAATAATTGTACCAATTCCAAAGCCAAATTTGAGCAACACGGGTCCATCTGCTTTCCGACCAATCACGTTAACGAGTTGTATGGCAAAGGTATTCGAGCGGATGGTGAATCGACGGTTGACTACCGAACTAGAGTCGAACGGGCATCTCGACAAATGAAAAATCGCCCTCAGGTCCGGTCGGGGTACTGACACATACTTCGCGGAACTAGAGAGGTCTCTGCTTGAACGCAATGAACACTGTTTGATAGCGTCGCTTGATTTGTCGAAGTCTTACGACACCACCTGGAGATATGGCGTACTACGCACACTAAAGAAATAGCAGATATGTGGAAGAATGATAAACATCCTGAAGAGTTTACTGACCGAAAGAACGTTCCAGGTCAACGTAGAGGGGCATTTATCGCCAGCACATCCGCTGGAAAATGGTGTGCCACAGGGCTCAGTGATCTCGGTTACGCTGTTTCTCGTGGCTATTCCATCTTTCGCGTGGTTTCGAGCTCCGTACAGATATTGCTGTGCGCTGACGATATTCTGCTTCTAGTATGGGGGAAGAAAGACCAGTCGCTCTTTCGGAAACTTCAATCTGCAGTGAAAGCCGTCGATAAATGTTCGAGAAGGGTTGGATTTACGATATCTGCAGCGAAATCCAGCATCTTCTATTGCAGCCCGAATTCCCGCCGCGAACTAACGCAAGCGGTAAAGGTAGATGGTGTAACTGTTCCGACACAAACGCTGCTGAAAACCCTCGGTGTTACCCTCAACCGATCGCTCAACTTTAAAGCGCATTGTAAAATGACGGCTTGCGAATCCAGGCTGCGTATCCTGTAGATGATCGGTGCCAAGTTACTGCGTACCACACGTCAGGAGACCTGTTAATAATGTCAGATTTGGCTAGCTGTCTATCAGCAATCGAAACTGGAACATCTCAGCACCCGTGGATCCAGGAGATTGAGAACATGCTTCGAAACCGTGCAATTAAGCTGTGCTGGATTCCGGGTCACGCTGGCCTCCGCGGTAATGAAGAGGTAGATCGACTCATTGCAGAAGTCAGGGACATTGTTCCATTGAATATATCTGTTCCGGGTGCAGATGCCGTCAACCAAATCAAAACAGTCATCCGAAACCAATAGTTCAACGTCCACTGAAGTCAAGCTTCGTGAAATCAAATTTCACACGGTGAAGTGGACTGATCGTGAGAGCTCGGCTGATCAGCAAATGCTTACCCGACTCCGAATTGGACATATCTGACTAACGCACGAGTCCCTGTTGAAGAAAGAAGCCCCACCAACCTACGAGTGCTGCGGGGTAACTGTTGGCGTCCGCCATGTGATCCTCCATTGTAGGATATACGACGAAGCTAGGAAAAAGAACGACATTGATTCGACGAGTCTACGAGTGGCACAACAACAACGAAGGAGAAAATGAAAAGAAACTGCTAAAGTTCCTCAAGGAAGCAAATTTGTATAAAGGAATGTGACAAATTTGAAATGTATATTGTTATAATTATGTAAATGAATGCGAAATTTGGAACTAATTTTCTACCGACATGAATGCACCCCTCCGGTGTAAAGTGTCGTTAATAAACAACAACAACAACCCATAGTGCTAATTTGTCACAACCTAAGTGAAGAGACGACAACAGGCTTCTTGCTCTTCTTAATTTTCTCTACTAGGCCCTGCCATAAATCTAAAGACAACAAGCGTTCACCGTTGCCAGATTCCTTTCGCATGCTTTTTACAATTGCTTAAAACAATTTTAACTCAAAGATCACACTTCAACCAGGAATTCACAACACTAGTTATATTTAAAAATTAAATTTTATTTTTATTCATGTCTCTCTTAACAATATGCGTAGCTATATCGTCATTCAAGACTTAATAAATTTGCATAAAATGCTGATTTGTATGTAAAGGAGCCGATTTTCCATCCCGTTTGTAAATATTACAAACGCTCTTGACTGGCAAAACAACCAATCAGAAGCTGGTTCAATATTGAGGTTAGGACTGGATCAAATTAGCTACGCGATTGTCTTCTCTTCTCTTAGGTCACAACATGAAAGGGAGGGACTTTAATTCAGGGAGAATTTAATTCAGTGTAGACCGTTGCTGCAGAAATAATAAACTATTCGAATACAAAGTGAAACATGCTTTTTACATTTGATTTTATGTGTGCAAATTTGCTTTAAGCCAATCTGGTAACCCTAAATAATTAGATTACCCTTCAGAGGTGATGTTCTTAAAAGTTTTTGTTATTTTCTCTAAGAACTGTTGAAAAAATTCTTTTGTAGCTCTTAGTTCCTTTCCTTTTAAATCGTAACATATTCAACCTGAGTTTGAAAAGCAGAAGCTCAATGTTCAATGTTCAAAGTTATATTTTTCCCTGGAAATACAAATAAGAATTGAGAAGTCCAACCAATACACAGCAAAATACAAATCCAATATGGCTGACATTTCGCATGATGATTCCCCTAAAGGACAAACACGAAATTATTGCGACACATTCAACAGGGCATAACTTTTTAACCATTGCGTAAAAATCAACCAAATTTTGCACACTTTCTCATTGATGTGTATTGTTTACATGCTGTCAAACTCGAAGTCGTGTCGAAAATGGAGGTGAACCAACGCGAGTCGAGAGAATAAATTCTTTCCAAACACCTGGAATTTCCTGACCTGTCGCGTTGAACATTCACCATTCAACCGTCTCCAGAGTGTTGAAGCGGTTCCAGGAGCGGTTGACGTTGGACCACGGCAAAGGAGCTGGAAGAAAACCGGGACCGGAGAACAAAAAGACGGAGGGAAAGGTGAAGCGGATGATTAAAGCAAATCCCAACGTCTCAAGCCGTGATTTGGCTAAAAAGATCGGCATGTCGCAGAGCTACGTCCAGAATGCAAAGAAGATAGCTGGACTACATACATACAAGGTACAGAACTTCCCAAACCGCGATGAGCGGCAAAAATCGACGACTAAAACTCGGGCACGGAAGCTCTACGAGAAGATGCTGACAAAATATGGCTGCTGTGTGATGGACAACGAAACGTCTATAAAAGCCGATTTTAAGCAAATTCCGAGGTTGGAGTTTTTCACCGGCAAGAGCAAGTTCTATGTGGACGACAAATTTAAGAAGAAGAAAATGTCGAAGTTCGCCTCCAAATATCTCAGCAACCGTGTTAATTCGAAAATCCGCGCAAAAAAAACTCTAAGCAAAAGAGAATATTTTTGGAAGTTTTTTTTTTGCACGGATTTCCCAATTAACACGGTTTTTGCAAAAAAATTGCAAAAAGTCCTTTTCAATGCAGAAGACTTAGAAGATTTTCGGAAAGATGGAAGAGACGGGCCTGGAAGATTCCTTATGGCCCGCACCCCAACAATATGGGTATTTTTGGAATGGTCTTGAAGAGTAGGTGCCAGAAATTGATTTTTGACGTTATTTTGAAATCAAAGATGGCGACTTCCGGTTTTAGCGAAATTCGCTATAACCCAATCAATATGGGTATTTTTGGAATGGTCTTGAAGAGTAGGTGCCAGAAATTGATTTTTGACGTAGTTTTGAAATCAAAGATGGCGATTTCCGGTTTAGCGAAATTCGCTATAACCCAATCAATATGGATATTTTCGGAATGGTCTTGAGGAGTAAGTGCCAGAAATTGATTTTTGACGCTATTTTGAAATCAAAGATGGTGTCTTCCGGTTTAGCGAAATTCGCTCAATCAATAAGGGTATTTTCGCAATCAATCAATATGGGTAATATTTTTGCAAAAACCGCGTTAATTGGAAAATCCGCGTAAAAAACCGCGTTAATTGGAAAATCCGCGTAAAAAAAACCTCGTAAAAAACCGCGCAAAAAAAATCGCGTAAAAAAACCTGGGTGTACCCTAAAATTTTGGTTTGATTTTAAACATTATAAGAAAATTGGCATGACATTTTCGGTGTCGCAATAATTTCGTGTTCGCCCTTTATATGTACGGATAAACGACACGAAGCAGTGCGCACGTTGCAATACATGTAACTAAGCCTAGTACCGACTGCACCGTGGTAAGATCGAGAACCATCGCGAAATGCGAGGAGCTAGCGAGCGTCGAGATGGATGCTTTCAGCTTCGCATCCCATTATTTCAATTTGCGGTAAAAAGTTGGCGTAAACTGATAGCTGCCAGAGCTGGATAGGTTTCACGGTTTTATTTTTCCTCCCGCTTCCTGTCTGTCAAATGTATGGCGCGCTTATTTCCTATGCCACGGCGGCGTGAGCAGCGGAAGGCCTTCGCGGTGGCAGTTGAATTCTGGGTAGCACATTGCAGGGTGCAGCTCATTGTGGTGTGTATTTCTTGTTTAGGTATAGAATGCGATTTATTCTGTTTTAGTTTGATTTATCAGCTAGGGAATATCAGAATTCATAAAGCACATTTTGCTTCAAATTTCTAATTTCATAGGAAATTTGCGGCTCTAGTCATTTTCCGTGTAACTCAAATATGTGCAATATGAAATTGGATCTTATCTCACCTTCTACAATACAATGGAATAAAAAGGTTCGTTATGTACCGAGAACGACGATGACTAGTCACCTGAATGTTGACACAAATCGGCTGTCCAATCGTCACTTGAAACCTGACAGGCATTCCCGGTCAGGCAAAACACTACAAACCGAGTTCTGATCGATCTCCACCCGGAAGCTGACCGATGACAAGCAGCGATTGCTATCAAACCTCCAATATGTATTCATTCACCCGGTCCAATTTCCTCCCGTAGTCCCTCCGTGATCCACTCGTCGTTTATCTATAAATACGTACAAGATAAATGCTTCGGTTTAGCCGGTTGGCAAACGACACCGACGACGATGACAACGGCGGTGGTAAAAGTGTCAAGCCAATGTCGTATCACTTTGACGGTGATTGTTCTCCCTTATCCCGATGTCAGCCGGCATCCCCCCGTCAAGCAGTGTCGATCAGCAATTTAAAATCCATTTTCTTGAAACTTTCTCATCGTTTCTTTTTGAGTGGTTTCCTTAAAACATGTACGACCCACCACCGGCGGAACGGAATTCAGTATCAGGTGTAAACCTCTTCGAGCTAGAAATAACGACTGCGTGAATATTTCACTTCTTCGCTTCCATCCGGATCCTCTTGGCAGGATTTACGCAGATGGATTCAGTTCAATGGGTGGTTTCCCCCCCGAAGAACCTCACCCAAACGTTTTCACCCGTGGTACGGATATGTACCTATTGTGCATGTTATGGATTTCCATTTTTCATCTGTCGCTTTTATTTCACCGAAACAAAGGTTGGAAAACAGCAACGCGTCCGAATGATGGTGGACGTGTCGGATTTCCTGAACACCGTTCACCAATCACACCTCTAACGAGTGGAACAGAAAGGAGTTGGTGCTACGCCTGTTTGATAAAACGCTGCTGGCTGGTTGGAAAGTGAAGAGTGATTAAAGCTAGAGCCTTGTTTTCTTTTCGTCTCAGAAGTAGTTGTGGAAGGCAAAACTATCCAGGACTTGAATAGATCGCCAGGAGTGAGTGTTTCGATGCATAAAGCCAAAGAGGACCAAACAATGCTTTAATCTGCAAATGTACTGCTTTGAGTGCTTTGAAATAGTTGGTTGGTCTTGCAGAGTATGTGGGACCGGCAAAGGTTGATAGTGTAAATTGAATGCCTTTCGAAGCTGTAATCCCACTCAGATTTAGCTTTAGCTGTTCGGTAATGCTTCTGAAGAAATATTTCGGATAGAAAAATTACGGATAATACGGTTGTTGGACCCTGTTGTATTTTGGGCTTAAACATTGCAGGCACGATGTGCGGCAGTTACAAAGATCCAGCTTAACAGACCCGTAAGTGAAATCGCAGAACTTACGGAAGAATACGACGAATTCAAATCCGAAATATTTCGGCGAACCGCAAACTCAGATAGGGCTCGGTTTAATTAAATTTAAAATCTTCATACGCGTAAGTTAACACCTTTATTGAAACATCTATCACTTAGGTACGTTACGGTTTATTCTCTAATGGTCTGTTCTCGACGATGGTTTATTTCAATTGAAATCCTTCGCAATATTTCACTTGACATTTCTTCTTGCCTAATAGTGTTGGTGGCTATAAATGTGTATCGCATAAATTTCCCTTCGCGAAGTATGGGAACTAAGCCTTTATCTTGGTCATTAACAAAACATCGAATCCAAACAACGGTAAATATGATTCATTTTACAAGTTTCGTAAACAATTTTTAGATGGTCTATTTCATCTATTTTGCTGAAGGTTTAAAATATTCCCAATGGCGAACTGAACCTGGTATATGCCGGGCGAACGGAACGTTCACTCTACACACCGATTTTTTTTCGCCGACAATCGGCATCATTTTACCGGATTTTTGTTGGGTGGGAGTTCGCTGAGACATTCGGCGAAGTTTTACTGGGTTTCGATTATCAAATATCGATGTGTACAGACAAACCTGCCCTGCGGCCGTATCCTGATGCCAACATATGAGCCACTGAGTTACTGCTCCCATGTCGTAGGAGGCGACTGAAAGCAGCAAGCTCAAAGCCAAGGTGTTAACCCGTGCCGAGGACTTGATGACTGGAGGATCTAAAATACAGTCGCTCACGGAGCAATTTTGGTTTTATCCTTA
The DNA here is from genome assembly GCF_030247195.1 of Topomyia yanbarensis. Lineage (NCBI taxonomy): Eukaryota > Metazoa > Arthropoda > Insecta > Diptera > Culicidae > Topomyia > Topomyia yanbarensis. The sequence continues at coordinate 347,665,410 of NC_080671.1, forward strand.
CTGTGTTATGCGAATATCTGACACAGTTTTTTTTCCAATTTGTTTATTTGATAAGGCACGTATGCGTTAGCTTAAAGGTGCCATTGTTTCATTGTTTTACATTTTGAATTTCTTAAAACTAGGGGGTTACACATTTCAATATTATTTTGTTTTATATAATGAAACTAAAAAAAAAATTTACAGCTAACTTATACATATAAAAGAGGGTATAATATAATATTCGTAAGATTTGGGGGACGGGTCATTTTGTGTGTTCTTTGTATAGTAATTCATTTTATGATTTTTAGAAGGGAGATTGTAGGAGAAATTAATTATTAACTAAGCGGAACATTTTACAAGCTTATTAACTAGAAATAACTAGAGAGAGTGGTTCAAGATTAGGGGGAATTAATTAGGGCTATTTTAAAGTAGTGGTACTGTTGTGCATTTCTTAACGAGATTAAATATTGATCAACTAAAACTAAGCGCATAAGTTTTGGGAATATATTCAAGGGGAGAAGGGGGTGAAGTCATACATCTGTGTATCAGAGACATGGGAGGGAGAGCGGACAAGGCTGAAGGGGGGGGGGGGGGGGGGGGGTGAGATATAAACTTTCAGTTTCCGGCATCAGGAACTAACGGCCAAGATTACAGATTCGAACGGATTGATCAACTAACACTAGAAGATAGGGGGGCACATAAGTTTTGGGAAGATATTCAAGGGGAGAAGGGGTGAAGTCATACATCTGTGTATCAGAGACATGGAAGAGAGGGTGGACAAGGCTAAACGGGAGGGGGGGGATATAAACTTTCAGTTTCCGGCATCAGGAATCAACGACCAGGATTACAGATTCGAACGGATGTATCAAGTATTGGGACGCCGGGCGGTTTTCCTCGAGCCGGCAGGGGTTCCTCCAGACGATTTCGTAGTACGGCTCAGATACGGATCGGGAACACACCGCGCTGCGTGTGTGATGTTGTCCTGTAGATCTTGTGTTGTTGGTTCATTCGACAGATGTTTTGTCTCGTCTTGGAGTCGTATCAAACCATCGTTGGGGTACGGTAGGCGGAAGAGGGCACTTCTGGGAATAATAAGAGAAAAGATAGGGGCATTTAAATTTGGATATTGATGGTTTTGAGGAACGTGTATATAAGGGACATGTAGTGAATATCGCGGCTTGCTAGTACATCTCGAACCGGGACATTGGGTGATCTTCCTCGGGCCCGAAGGGAATCGAATAGTTGAGATCTGGCAGAACAGTACTCGGCGCATGCCCAGACAACATGTTCGATTTCGTGATAACCGTTGCCACAAGCGCAGATACCGCTATCCACGAGCCCAATACGCCGGAGATGTGCGTCCAGCGTGTAGTGATTGGACATGAGCCGAGACATCACGCGAATGAAATCCCGACCCACATCCATCCCTCCGAACCAAGGTTTCGTCGATACCTTAGGGATTATCGAATGTAGCCACCTTCCCAGTTCACCATTGCTCCATGAAGTTTGCCAACTTTCGAGGGTTCTCTGATGAGTGATACTGAAAAATTCGCTGAAGCTAATTGGTCTTTCATATATGTCACCTTGTAAAGCGCCCGCCTTAGCTAAAGAGTCCGCTTCATTACCTGGAATGGAGCAATGCGAGGGAACCCACACTAAGGTAATCTTGTACGATCTTACAGACAAAGCACGCAGGCGCTCCCAGATTTTCCCCAGAAAATATGGAATGTACTTTCTAGGTTTCATTGAACGGAGAGCCTCGATTGAGCTGAGGCTATCCGAGACAATAAAGTAATGATCGGTGGGCAAAGTATCAATGATCCCAAGGGTATACTGAATAGCAGCAAGTTCTGCGACGTAAACTGAAGCAGGATCATTGAGTTTGAATGAGGCGGTGAGGTTTTGATTGAATATACCGAAGCCAGTGGAGCCGTCGAGGCTTGACCCGTCGGTGTAAAACATCTTGTTGCAGTCGACTTCTCGAAATTTACTATGAAAGATGCTTGGGATCACTTGCGGACGTATGTGATCCGGGATTCCACGAATCTCGTCTTTCATGGATGTGTCGAAGAATACAGTTGAATCAGAAGCATGAAAGAGATTGACACGGTTGGGATAGTATGAAGAAGGATTGATATTTTGTGCCATGTAATCGAAGTACAAGGACATAAATCGGGTTTGAGAATTGAGCTCGACAAGCCTTTCGAAATTTGCAATTACTAACGGGTTCAAGATATCGCATCGGATGAGCAATCGATATGAGAGTTCCCAAAATCGATTTTTCAGCGGAAGGACGCCCGCTAGCACTTCTAAACTCATCGTATGAGTCGAGTGCATGCAACCCAAGGCAATACGCAAACAGCGATACTGGATTCTCTCTAGTTTGATGAAATATATGCTTGCAACGGAGCGAAAGCAGAAACATCCGTACTCCATCACTGATAATATCGTTGTTTGGTACAGCCTGGTTAGGTCTCCTGGGTGGGCACCCCACCATGTTCCGGTTATTGTACGGAGAAAGTTGATCCTTTGCTGGCACTTCTGTTTCAGATACCTAATGTGACATCCCCAGGTTCCTTTAGAGTCGAACCAGACCCCGAGATATTTGAAAGTTGAAACCTGAGCAATAGTTTGACCCATTAATTGAAGCTGTAGTTGCGCTGGTTCACGCTTTCTTGAAAATACGACTAGCTCAGTTTTCTCCGTGGAGAACTCGATACCTAGCTGGAGGGCCCAAGCAGACAAATTGTCCAAGGTATCTTGCAATGGTCCTTGCAGATCGACGGCTTTGGGACCTGTAATAGAGACCACACCGTCATCTGCAAGCTGCCTTAGCGTGCAGGAATTGACAAGACATTCGTCAATGTCATTCACGTAAAAGTTATAGAGAAGGGGGCTTAGACATGAGCCCTGGGGAAGACCCATGTAGCTAATTCGTGATGTCGATAAGTCACCATGCGAAAAATGCATATGTTTTTCAGACAGCAAGTTTAGCAAAAAGTTGTTTAGAGTCGGTGAAAGACCATGCTGGTGCAGCTTCTCAGAAAGAATTTTGATAGAAACTGAATCAAAAGCCCCCTTTATATCTAGGAAAACTGATGCCATCTGCTCTTTGCTAGCATAAGCCATTTGAATTTCTGTTGAGAGCAACGCAAGACAATCGTTCGTCCCTTTGCCTTTGCGGAAACCAAATTGTGTATCTGACAGTAAGCCATTTGCTTCAACCCAATTATCGAGGCGAAACAAGATCATTTTCTCGAACAACTTTCGGATACAGGACAGCATTGCAATCGGTCGATACGAGTTGTGGTCGGAGGCTGGTTTTCCTGGTTTTTGAATGGCGATGACCTTCACTTGCCTCCAGTCATGAGGGACAATATTACCCTCAAGAAACTTATTAAATAAATTCAACAAGCGTCTCTTGGCAGAGTCTGGCAGATTCTTTAACAAGTTAAATTTGATTCTGTCTGGCCCTGGGGCTTTATTGTTACATGATAAGAGAGCAAGTGAGAACTCCACCATCGAAAACGGTGTTTCGTTCGCGTTATTGTGAGGGGACGCGGCGCGGTAGATCTTCTGTGCCGGGGCGGAATCCGGACAAACCTTCTTGGCAAAATCGAATATCCAACGGTTTGAATATTCCACGCTCTCATTAGTACTGTTTCGGTTTCGTAAGCGCCGGGCCGTACTCCAAAGAGTGCTCATCGCTGTTTCTCTCGTTAGTCCGTCGACGAACCGGCGCCAGTAGCTACGTTTTTTGGCTTTTATCAAACTCTTCATGCGCGTTTCCGCCATCGCGTACTGTCGGTAGCTAGCTGGCAGCCCGTCGTGCCGGAAGGTCTTATACGCAGCGGCCTTCTCCGCGTACACGTCTGAGCACTCTTTGTCCCACCATGGATTGGGAGGACGCCCGCGTGAATTCGCGTCTGGTACGCGTTTAGTCTGAGCTTGAATCGCGGTATCGAGAATCAAGCCAGCCAGGAACCCGTACTCTTCCTCCGGAGGAAGCTCTTGTGTCGATTCTACTTTTTCGGATATCGCGGACGCGTAGCTCTTCCAATCAATATTTCGTGTGAGGTCATACGAAACATTGATTGTATTCGGTGGCCCTGAACCGTTAGCAATATTAATTACGATTGGCAGATGGTCGCTGCCGTGGGGATCAGAGACTACCTTCCACATGCAATCTAACCGCAGCGATGTCGAGCAGAGGGACAGGTCTAAGGCGCTCGGACGCGCTGGAGGGGCAGGAATCCGTGTCATTTCACCCGTATTCAAAATGGTCATATTGAAGTTGTCGCAAAGCTCATGGAGTAGGGCAGATCGATTATCGTCATGAAGGCAGCCCCATGCCGTGCCGTGGGAGTTGAAGTCACCTAAAACTAGCCTCGGTGCGGGGAGGAGTTCCGCAATATCGCAAAGCCGTCGGTGGCTAACTGAGGCTCTAGGGGGGATGTAGGTGGAAGCAATGCAAAGGTCTTTGCCTTTAATTCTGGTTTGGCAAGCGACAACTTCAATACCTGGTGTCGAGGGGAGGTCGATCCGATTGAAAGAATAGCACTTTTTGATCCCCAAAAGTACTCCTCCGTAAGAGTCTTCTCGATCCAAGCGAATAATATTAAAATCGTGAACGTGTAGGGTTATTTCTGAAGTGAGCCATGTCTCGCATAGGGCAAATGCATCGCATTTCAAATTATTTAATAAGATTTTAAACGAATCGATTTTCGGGATAATGCTTCTGCAATTCCACTGTAGAACAGTGATTAAATCCTTGACCTCGTTCGATGAATTAGCCATCGAAGGATACAATCGCTGAAAGGAGGGGCCATTTCGCAGTGAACTGCATCAAAAATGTTTTTACTGCGGGGAGAAAGCTTATCAAGATACTTTTAAGGGGGTCAGAAATGTTTAACGCTGTAAGAATACGGTCCACAATGTCAGAGAAATTTATTAAGCCAGCACTGTTTTCTTTCTCTGGCTGAGATATGGGAACACTTGGGGTTTTTGATGTTCCTGGAAGTGCTGGGAACTCCTTTTCTGAGCTCAGGTTACTGAGACCGGGAGCGACTTGCTTCGGTTTTACAACAGTACTTCCTTGAGTAGTTATTTTAGGGGGACCATGAAGAGACACCTTCTGGCCTTTACGACGAAGCTTGGAAGAGGAAATGTTCTTCCTTTTTCTACTACTTCTAGGCACAGCAGAAGATGTTCCCTCCTGGGGTTCATCACAGTCGCCTTCGTCAGTAGACAAGTTGGTAAAGATGTTTGTAGAGACAGGTGGCGTAGCTATCTTAAGCATTTCTGCAAAAGATCGCTTAGAGCGTCCCTGAAGGGAACGCTTAAGATTTTCCTCGCGCTGTTTGTACGCGGGACATGAAGGGAGATCATGTGGGTTTCCCCCACAGTAGAGACACTTTTCGACATCTCTACCACAGGAATCATCCGCATGATTCCCACCGCATTTCCCACAGCGGGCTTTATTGCTACAATGGAAGGCTGTGTGTCCCAATTGTTTGCAATTAGTACAGTTCATGACCCGCGGCACAAAGAGGCGAACAGGTAGACCAACCTTGTCAAAGAGGAGGTAATTGGGCAGGGCAGAGCCGGCGAAGGTCACCCGATAAGAGTCTGAGTTGACGTATGTTTTCTTCCCGTCAGCTGCGACTGATGCTGAATGCAAACGTTTGCATTCCAGTATCTTCACTGGCTTAAGCATGGGGTCTTTGAAAAAGCCAGTCCCATATTTTAGCAGGTCCTCGCAATTCAGACTCGAATCGGAAACGACCCCACTGACTTCAACCCTGCTAGCTGGAATATACACCCTGTACTCCCTCGTAAAGGGCTCGTAGCCAGCAATATCATTTGCCTGAGTTGAACTGTTAACAACCACCCGAAGCTTATCAGGGCGAATTTTCGATATTTCTGTCACGGCCGAATACCGGTCTGTCAGAACGCGAGAAATCTGCAACAGATTCAAACACTTTTTTTCTTTGGTCCGAAAGAAGATCACAAATGGCCCGGTGGCCGAGCTCGGATATACTTTGAGCCGGGGAGCCGATTTTGTTTCGACGTCCATCTCACCTTGAGACGAACCGCCGTCAGGGGAAGTCATTTTTGCACGGGCCTATTGCCCAGTGCACGTTATTAAGACAACCAAGAAGGGGAAACGAAAACTAATACTTAGCTTGTGTAGGTAACGGTATCCAGACGGCTTACTAGAAGAACACTGCTTTACTTCACTGACCGGCTAACGGTACAGAAACAGAAACACAAAAGAAGGGAAAAAAATACTGAAACCTCAACTAGGCGTAGAGTGTGCAAATAACCTTGAACGCGGATTAACACTATTTGTCGCTATAGAGTGTACGGACCGATGACAAAAGACTTCAATCTCGACTGAGTGCTCGATAACGAATGATCTGACACAGTTGACTTACCAACTACGTTATGCCCGTTCTCCATCTCTGGCACAATATTTTCTTCGAAAATCGTGGAAATCAAATAACCGTGTACCATTTAAACCTGTTATGGCTCGCTAAATCAGTTAACACCCTAACTTGCTTGGTGTCCTCTAGTTGTCGTGCCATATATGTTGGAAATGAAATGTACAGTTTTGTAATCAACAATGGTTAGAACAGCACTGATTTATCACCAACATAAACGTACATCAACTAAGAATCTATCTCGACTTATGCAGGGAAATCAAGCTTCCATAGCATTGGTTCAAGAACCGTAGTTTCGTATAAAGGAAACTTCTCTATTGGAAAGTTACTTAACACTGCCTTAATTGCTTACAATAAGACAGGCATGACTAATCTTCGTGTCTTATATCGGAACTCACACCTCGCGATATTTGTACACAGCTACAGTTACACTGACTGTCGGTAATATTGATAAAAAATAAATATTGTTCAGCACATTTACCACAAAACGAGTATCTCCTTCTGATGATTTCAAAAGCGTTGTATCATGTTGGAGCAGAAATAGGTTCCGGTCATTATCGGCAGTGATGAAAATTCTCCATCACATCATTTGGGGCAGCATAGACATCAATCTGAGAGGCTATGAACTGATAAAGTACATAAGTAGTAGAAATCTCCATATTTCGAATATGGGAAATCGACCAACTTTTGCGAGGTCTGGGGGAGAGAAGGTGTTGAAAATAATGCTTTACCCTGTGTCGTACGGCGCAGGAAAAGACCATTTTCATTGCGAACTTTTTTAATAGGCCGCAACTGTAAATTTATATATAATTAGTACAAACTTTGTTACAAAATTATCTTCGCTTACAGTTTGGTGTTGAAATGCTTTTTAATGCCCTATGCTAATGATTGTCTCGTTCCCCCGGCGAACCTTGCGTCGGGATTTACGGGTGGCTGATTAATTATAATTAATTAATATTTCTTCTTTTCTTTTCAGGTATCCGAGGACTGTTCAACTATTAATCTACTTCTACTAATATCTTTATTTTCCCGTTGTATTAATCTTTTATTTTAAGAAATTCACTTCTAAATTGAACATCCGTTCGCCTTCACGTCTCATATGGAATAGACCCATTACGCGAACGCGCGGTCTTGCCGTAGACAGCTCGGTGACGTATCTCCATTGTCATCAAATGACGTCTTTCACCTACTGATGCGGCGCTTCACTGTCGTCGTGTTGCTTTTGACGCGCACGCGTTGCCTTTGCCAGTCAGTGTTGCGAGCTCGTAAATTGTTTTTGAGAATGGTTCAACTTTAGGTATATACCTAGGCTGCTAGGACCGAGGGTAGAGGTTTCCGGACGTGACCGATTTGTGATCGCGCAGAAACGGGCGTTTGTATGTTCTCCCTTGAGACCAAGTTTATAAATTCGTAGGTATTGAAACGTTTTACTTAGTAATTGGGGAGTTTATATGTTTGCGAGATCTCGGGTTGGTAAGTTTGTCTGGCTGATTGCAGCTACTTGTTCGCGATTGTGACCTGGGTTGTATTATCGCGTAACGCTTCAGCGTTTGTATGTTAACGGGTTTGGTAGCGTGGTGTATGTGACGCGTGTACGTAACTTCGGGTGAATAAATTCGTTTCTATACTCGTATAACCGCTTGAATATTTCTGTGGGCGATTTTATATGTACTGTTCGGATCTAGAAGGAACTAGAGTAGCCGACCATGGCGTTGCACAGTGGCGGATCTTCAAATAAAAGTCGGACAAAACCTCAAATGTTACCTAATTTGGCTGAAAATCACAAGTTAAGCTAATTTTGAGGTGCTGACCTCATTTTTGATGTCAGAAGTCGTAAAATATTAAATGCATTTTCCCATACAGTATCATTGAACCTTTCTTATGACTATGATCCCGTCTTCATGATAGATTTTCCGTTACTGTTCACAAATATCAGCAATGTCATAAAAAATGTAGAACACTGCTTTAAATCCATTGTATAACGTGTTGGTTTACTGTAGATTGTCCAACTATTTTACACAAAACACCATGCGCCTCCATATCAGCAACAAAGCTTCAAAATCTCCTTTTTGCACACCTAGGCGCAGAACGAGACCATGATATTCGAAAAGTAGAAGTTATTTCCTATAGAAGGTATACCACCTCAAACATATTTAAACAAAAAGTCATAGTTCCAAGCAAATTTATCGAATGTATTTTAATCGCTAACCAAGTTCTTTCGCTCCCCTAAACAATGAAACTAGTTGTGCTAAAATCGGACCAAAATCAAAAGAGCAACATGCATTTGAAGTGAACAGAGCAATTGTGGGCTCGGAAATGAAAATCATTAAAAAGTCCGGACTTTGCTACGTTTAAACTGATGTTAAAAATCGTGTTCGTATCCAATGATCACAAAATTTTGAATATACATCATTTAATACATGAAAAATTTAGAAAAAGTATAAATTATCAATATTTCAAAAATAAATTTTTGAGGTTTTGGCAACCTTCATTTGATAGAACCAGTTTTTTTCCGAGTACTCATTTTTTTCGAGGGTTGTCCTACTGGAGCTGTAGAGCTCCGTTCTTGGAAGGGCTCCTCGTCAGAATCACATACTACAATTGCAGACGAGACAGGCAATGGCAAACACTAAAATACTGCATTAGACCAATTGCAGCGGGCCGTGATTCTGAATGTGATATTCATTGTACGGTTCGGATATGTGCGGGGGTAGAGATTTCGCGATCGCGTGTATCATCGCGAAGGGCTCTGGCATTTGTACGTTAACGTGTTCAATCGCGTGTGCGTTTGTATGTCGCGTGTGCTTACGTGTATGTAACTTCGTGTATATAAATTCAATTTTATAACCGTGTGTCCTTTTGCATAATCGCGTGTGTTCTTGGATGATCGCGCACGAACCTGATCTGATACTTAATTCTCGGTATACGGTTTAGGTACTGGAAGAGAGTTGCCCCATATCACTAGAGTTCTTGGTCATGTCGCCACGGAAGGTGTTGTCTAGTGGATACGAGCTTTTTTTAATTGGTCCTACTGAATGTATGGACCTAAGTTGTTGGAGGATAACGGTTTCCGGACGTGACCAATTCATGATCGCGCGAATATGGACATTTGTAGGTTTGCGTTTGAGACAGCATTTGGAACTTCGTAAGTTGTAAAACGTTCACCTTATGACCGAGGTGTTATCAAGTTTGTGCGATCGCGGGCGTAGGTGTGCGTTGTTAATCGCGAAGGACTTAAACGTTCGTATGTTAACGTGTTTGTTACGTGTGCTCGCGTGCATGTGACTTCGCGTGTACAAAACTGGATTTTGTAACCGTGTGGCCATTCATATATTCGCGTGCATTCTTGGATGGTCACGCAGACCTTCATTCTTATATTTAGTTTTCGGTGTACAATTCACATCCTGACAGGTAGAGAGTTACGCCATATCACTAGAGTTCCCGGTCATGTCGCCGTGGAACGTGTTGTTCAGTGAAAATGAAAGCTTTCTTTTTTAACTAGTTCAATTGAAGGTATGGACATAGTCTGCTGATACCACGGATAGAAAGTTTCGGAAGTGACCGATTCATAATCGTGCGAGCGCGGGAGTTTCTAGATTTACGCTTGAAAATTTAGAAGCGCTGAAGCGTGAATGGTCGCGAAGGGCTCAAGCATTTGTATACCAAAGTAGCATTTCTAGTTTTATAGTACACTGAAAGTTCAATTTAAGTTTTAAGGAAGTCTTCAAGAGTGCCATTAAACCTTAATTGCTACTGGGGTATTGACGTGTTTGTCACGTGTATGTGACTTCGCGGGTATAATTTCGATTTTATAATCATGTTCCGTGTATTCTTGCACGCTCGCGCGCGGACCGTGAATTTGACGCTTATTTTGAGTGTATGGTACAGATGGTAGAAGAGAGTCAGTTTCCCCATATTACTAGAGTTCCAGATAATGTCACCATGGAACGTGTTGTCTAGTGAATATAAGAGTCATTTTTCTGATTGGTTCAACTGAAGGCATTAGTCTTGACTACTAGGACCGAGGTTAGAATTCCGGACGTGACCGTTTCATGATTGCGCGAGTGGTGGGTTAATGCTTGAGACCGCGTTTGGAAGTATATAGCTGCTACGTTTACTTAACTACTTAACTGTTGTATTTTTACCTCTAACGACAATTGCATTCTGTTAGACATTCATCATGCTATGCTGGCCGAGAATGTATGATTCACCTGCGTCGGCAAATTCATTGTACCGTAATTTATTCAATCCGACCTTCCTGAATGAATAGAATCAAATGAACAAATTGAACACCGGAAGTATTACTCACTATTCTATCATATACGCCAGTTCTGCACCCATTCCCTGACCCAACTGTCACAAATACTCAGATGAACACATACACAGATAGGCATACGACTAGCACATACAAATTGTACACTAGTAACTACAATTATTACAAAACGGCAACTTATAGGTTTCTATGGGCATAAGCATTTATTAAATTAATTTTATTATTAAATTAATTTAATTAGTCTATACATGATGACGAAGCCGACCTATAAATGGACACACAATGACTCTCACTGTCAGCCCCGTCCACGAATACCGCCATCAAACTGTGGAACAATCTTTGCAAACACGGCACACAGCAAAAGTCAATCCACATCGACCCGCCAGTCGGCCACATCACCGCTCACAGACTAATGGTTGAGCGCAGGTGCAGAGTATGAAAAAACATAAAACATAAAAAAGGCGCATAAGCCCACTCGGTCCCCTCGATGCACCACTATCGAGGCGTAATGCAATAACCATCTTGAAGCAATCGTCTGTCAGAGGTTCTGTAGCACTGATGCACGCAATATGCTTGATGGTGTTTGCAATACCGTCAAACCCCACAATCTTGGGGAGAGTCTCGCCACTAACTCAATGTTATGACCTTAACCCTCCGGAAGACGCGCATATGGCTTACTGAACGAACAGCCGCTGGTGGCCTAAGAAGATTTCACTAGTTTTTCAGAGCAGTGTGAACTCAGTGCACTAGCGCGACTGTCGGAAGGTTAAAATAGTATTTCATTCGTCATGTCGGGTCGTGTCGGCGTTTTTAAGTCGCATATGCTAACCTGCGCATAGCTTCAAGTGTCATTAATGTTGTCATTCTGATGTCTAATTTAAAGTGTACGGTTCAGATGAAGGAAGATAGTGATCTTCCCCATATCACTGGAGTGTCCAACTATGGCTCCCTAAGACTTGTTGTTTGATGTATATAAGTTCCTGTCTACTAGAGTGGTAGCTCCTGGACGAGTACGCGAAAGCGTGCGTTTAAATGTTGGCGTTTAAGACCGCGTACATAGATTCGTAGGTGCTAACACGTAGACCGGAGTGTTTTTATGGTTGCGAGATCGAAAGCTTGGGTATGCGCGAATGGCCGCGCTAGTTACTGGGATTGTATTATCGCGAGAGGGATGGGTGTTTGTATGTTGTCGTGCGTGTTCAATTTAAAGCTTGTACATTTGTATGTCGCATATACTAGCGCGTTTGTGATTCCGCGTATAAAACAAATCCTATAACCGTGTGGTCGTTTGCATATTTCTGTGTGCTTTTGAGTGTCGCCAAGAAAGATAGAAGAAACAACACATTAATTCGACATTCATTGTTGTACTAAGGCGTGGAACTACCAAACCCTTAATTGGTAATAGGAATATTTTGGAAGATTAGTGAAACGTGATAACTCTTTATGATTTACATAGTTAGAATAAGTGCGGTAGCTAACGAATGCATACAAAACATGCTCTGTATGAATTGCTGACACTCCCTGTTGCACTATATGACCATGAAACATGCACGTTGCAGGAAGCAAACAATTGATTTCTTGGTGTGCTTCAGAAAAATTCTGCGCCTTATACTCGGCGCAACACAATAGAAAAGCATGAAGAGGGGACGGGCATAGCGTAGTTGGTAAATCGATTGCCTTGAACGCAGCTCATCTGGGTTTGATTCCCAACCTCGCACATAGGGTTAGATATGTTTCCAAGAGATTTCTCTAATCCGAAAAAAGGTGAAGGTTAAAAACTCTAAAAACAAAAAAAGGAAAGCATGAATCACGCTCCACACCAAATATACAAGCATCACGCAGACATCGGAAGGCTAATAAGCACAATAGACCACAATGGACTTGAACCGCGAATGCCGGGAGAAAGACCAGTTAAAGTAATGTTCAGCAGGTACCTGGACATGATCATCGACATCGGGCCTAACTCCCCACTGGCTGGTTGTGTGCAATCCTTGAGATTTTTCTGGTTTCGTTTATTTCGTTTTAAAAGACGTTTTTCTAGAGATAATATTTTCTCTACCGTTTCCTTCTTCAAAGGTGAGAAGACATCATGCAGCTTTTGCGAAGCATAAACAGAAATAATTAACCAGCCGAAACCGGTTTTGATCGGTCTAAAACGTTCCTAAACGAGTGCGGGTGGAATTGATAACCGTGACCACTGAGCTGAACTGCGAGGCTGCCCACATGCATCGCAGCGGTGCTCTAATCTAAATTCAAGGCCACTCTCGTTATGCCGGCTGGCCGTCGTAAATATTTTAATGGATGACCGCGTTTTCAAAATATGTGGCAGTTTGCAATTCCTTTCGACCCCGGTGGAGGTTTTGCACTTTTCGGTTGTTAGCGTTAGAACTACATATTTATCAACCCGGCGCGGGGAGTACCCGAGCGAGGGAGGGTTGAGAATTAGAGCAGATATTAAATTGCGCATCACGTACAATTTGTGCGGCGGTCGCTATTCTGTGACCCAAGCTGCTGGCTGGCTGCTGGTGATTGTAGCATATTTCACGACGATTGAATTGATTGAAGCGCTTTTTGATTAGTTAGTTAGGTACCACACTCGGCAGGATGAAGCTGATTAGCTGAATAGTCAGACGAATGGATGGTAAACGTGACTGTTGAGTAACCTTACACGAGTGTGAAATTTTGCGAAAAGATATCAAGTTGTTTACTAGTTCGATTCCGTAGTCATTTGATAATATTGATACGATTGCACCGAAGCTTGTTGACTTAAAAGATTTGACCAATACTTTAGCGTTATATTTCACACCTAGAACTGGAATTTGAAATTAGACTTAACCCTAATCAAATAAAGCACACCTATTTTACTATACGACAATGTTATTTACAAAATCAGTGTAGCGACTGTGAGTCGTCGTATGTAGGGATGGTAACCAATCTCCTGAACCAGATGAAGAAATTCATCAAGAGTCGTCTTATTTACACCGACAATGAGGTAATAGCACTGAGAGAAAACCGCTCTGGTAACGAATAGCACATTATAGAGTTGGTAACTGATTTATCGAGTGCCAAGGTCGGTCCGACGATTCCAGATGACTTATGACTTAAAACCCTGTACTGGTACGTTGCTATTCGTTGCTCCTCTCGCCATCTTTGTTACAACGCTGACAGGATTTGAACGACTGTTCCGTTCACCACGTCCCATCTTTCTTCATCCGCATACATTGCAAGGACAATATTGTTCCTGTTGATCATGATGATCTCACCGACAACGGATCTCATTTCATTTTTGCTCGTTGTTGAATGACGGACATTCGAAGACCACGTGCTCGGATGGTTCCTCTGCATCAAGGCACGCGATGCTGAATGGTGATCTCAAGTGTCCGAACCTGTTTAGATATTTCTTGAAACAGCCATGCTTAAACAAGAACTATGTCATGTTGAAGTTCACTTCACCGTGTGATTTGTTAGCCTACGCCAACAGGCATGGAATTAGTCTACCGTTTACAGCGTCATTCCGTTGATGTTGCCACTTGCATAAGGAATCAACTCGAGCTCGTTTGCGAACTCCTCTCGTGCCTCGATATGTTCTTCGAGTAGAAGGTTTATGGGAATCGTTTCATCTGTCACGTAGACTGCCTCTGACGAGATAGTGCGATTCGTGGTAGACACCAGCGGGGCCATCAGCCTGAATCTGCTGTTCAGCCGAGATCTGTCCCTCTTCATCTGTAGTTCCGTCATCTGTACAGGTTCTGCATATTTGAGCACCGATGGGGAGACGCTCGCCAGTAGTTTTTGGGTATGATAGTGTCTAGATCACTTTTACGGCCCTCTCTCGCATGCATAATCGATGTGGCTATTATAGTTTGACAGATCGTCTATTATTACTTCTAGTTGTCTGATTTCTTGCTTTGAGTCTATGATAAACTCTCCGAGCGAAATTCCCGCTTACCGCACTGCCTTTCTGTTGCTGATCAAAACAGTTTTCACAGGGTCTATTGCCTCCGTGGCGAGTGCTTCTACTGTGCCGATCCCTAGGAGCGTCCACAAGACCGACAAGCTTCACGCCCCTGGGAAGGTGCAGCTTCAACACTCCGCCGTACTTAGAATTCTAGGGAATGGCACTATGTGGAACGCTCGCTTTTGCGGTTATACTCATTTTTCGACGTGAATTTTTTAGATCAGTTGTCGGTTCTGAAAGTAGCTCCTCAGAATCCTACAGAGGTAATCAGAAACTTACAAAACTGTGCATTGAATCGATTGCAGCCCAATTAGCGCTCTTGAAGACATTTTTTTCGTTAAGATTAACCACTCCGGTTAATCTAACTAACGGTTTCCTCTTCTCTTTTGCTTCAGTGCAGACTCCATAGTTTTGACGATCATTCGTACGACGTTCGCAGACGACCTACTTTTGTCAGGGAATATACTATCATCGATACACTTTGCAACGCGGTCCTAAACACATCCGGGTTCATTAAGATTGCTGTTTTCAGAGGCACGTTTGGGATACCGTGTGATCCCGGGACTTTCTTGGTTCTCAAAGCTTTTGCCACCAATACCAGCTCCTCGTTGGGTACTCGAGCTTCTTCATCTTGGGCATCCTGAGCGCTTCTACGATAACTCTAATCCACTTCGGGCACCTATCCGGTAGTTCTGTTGGTTCTTTTATCTTCGCCATGGCAACTCTATAGGTGTCCCCCAAGGGCTTGAATTGGTGTTGCGATAAAGCTTCTTTGGGAAGGTTTGCTTACTGAGCTTGATTGCCTTGTTAAATGCGGCTCTTGCCACCTTATACGCTGGTCTCTGAGCTGTTCTTTCAGCGACGTTGTGTGGCCATTTTCGTCCGGGGTCAGTGGCAACATGCAGGGGCGGCGAAACACTTTACGCCCGAGTGGGTAGAAAGCATAGGGTGAGCGGTCCATTAGTAAGGATTTTTTCCCTTTTCGCAATGCACACGCTTACATTACATTCACATTAAATCACGTTCGTTTATGCAAATGGAATTGTGGTGCATTGATGTTTTCAAATGTGTGTAGTGCGAGATACATGCGGTGCACATCTAAATTTTTTTGTAAATGGTTCAAAATTTCGAGTGGGTAATTACCCACTCGGTTATTTTCAAGTGGGTAGTACTACCCATACTACCCACGCTTTCCGCCGGCCCTGGCAACATGCACGTAGGTCAGCAATCGTTGAGTTTCACCAGAAGGCTGGACGGCGACTATACCTTGGTTTACCCTCTCTTGACATGGTTGCATTGCACGCTGTCACAAATGCCGCTATCACATCATCTGCACTGAAGTACCTACAGGTAATTACACTCAAGCCTCGACGCTTCAACAAATAGTCTCTTGTCAAATTTCTTCCTTTTCAACTCCGCTCGTTTGATTGAGTTATGCGCACTTCCAGTTGTCTTTCGCTTCCGATAGTGAAGGTAACGTCAATAACTGATTCTCGACCTTCCCGGCGGTATATGCTGGTTGTACCATCCTTGGGAACATCAGATTTGCAAAGGCCTCAAGTGTATCCCTCCCTGGGTTGGTGAAGCAGCTGTCCAGTTCTGCATGCGTTGAAGTCGCCGGCTACTACGACTGGTCTCCGATCGGTAAGCCCTTCTGTCAGCTTATCAAGCATGTATATGATCGATCGTCCACCGCAGAGGTACGAAGCAGGTGCAGAAGAACATTTCCACGATAACAGACCCTTCATCTGCGCGATATGCTTCTTCCTGAATGGATATTATTCCGTCGTCCAAATCGCCACCAATTTTTCCTTTTCTGATATCCAGTTTCCACCACTGACCGGGATACGGTATGACTCCGAGATGACATCACACTTAAACTCCAAAATATTTTGCCGAGGAAAATGGAGCCGAGGAACTGCCGGCGTCTAGAGTATTGATGGAACAAAAGGCTCAGCATTCTTCGTTCTCCCTGCCAGAAGACGAGTTCAGAGAGCAAGGTCTGAGAAGAGAGTAAGGTGACATTCCAGGCACCAGGGTCACTTTTAAACCCGAGATAGTGGCGAGTAAATCCACTTTCTACAAGGAGCTGTGCAGAGAAGTAGACGCTAACTCCTGGGGCAATGTTTATCGTGTTTTGATGACCAAGATCAAGGGTCCATCGATGTCAGTTTAAATGTGCGCTGACAAATTGAGCGATTTCCCGAAGCACGACCCAATCGCATGGTCGCCTACACCGTACTTCGATGCAGACGGTGGAAATGCTGGTGACAATCTTGTCTTCAATGCCGAGCTCCTTATCCTCCTCATGAAAGCGAAGAAAGCTCCCGGTCCAGATGGAATCCTCAATATGGCACTGAAGACCGCGATCCTGGCGTTTCCGGATATGTTCAGAATAGTTCTACAGAATTTCCTGGACGAAGGCTACTTTCCGGACAGATGGAAGATCCAGAAGCTGGTGTTGCAGCCAAAACCAGAGAAGTCACCAGAAGATCCAGAATCGTATCGGCCTATATGGCTGCTGGATAGTCTTGGTAACCTTCTGGAAAGGGTCAGCTTCAACAGGCTGACGAACTACGCTGAAAGTGAGAACGGACTCTCGCTAAGGCAGTCGGGTTCCGCAAAGTGATTTCTACGGTGGATGCCATCCACACAGTCATCGCGAACGCGGAAAAGATATTGAGGCAAAAGAGAAGAGTTAATCGCTAATGCGCCGTAGGCACGATCGACGTGAAGAACGCATTCAACAGTGCCAGCTAGATTGTTATCGCCGTAGCGTTGCACAGAATGCGGGTAACGGAGTGTTTGTGGAAGGTTCTGAAAAGTTACTTTCAGAACCGAGTACTGGTCTACGAAACGAACATTGGGAAAGGGTCGAATAAGATCACTACGGGTGTACCTCATATCCCAACGCTCTGGAATATAATACACAACTTAACACTCCGTTGGAACTGCCCAGAAGAGTTGAGATCGTCGGCTTTGCAGATGATGTTGTGCTGACGATAACAGGCGAGACTCTTGAGGAGGTGGACATGTTGACGGTAAAGACAATAGCCATCGCGGAAACCTGGATGGCTGACGTCAAATTACGGCTAGCTCCCCACAAGGCCGTGGTAGTGTTGCTCAGTAACTGTAAAAAATATCAACGTGTCAGGATCAGTGTCGGGGGACAATTCATTCTATCGATGCGTGCGCTGAAGCACCTGGGTGTGATGGTCGACGATCGGTTAAATTACAGCAGCCATGTCAACTATGTATGTGGGAAGGCTGCGAGGACAACCAATACACGCCGAATAACGCAGGACAAGAGGCAACACGAGACGGCTCCTGGCAGGTATCTGCTCCTCAATACTGAGGTATGGCGTACCGGCCTGGACTGCTTTGCTGAACTCAAAGCGGAACCGGACGTATAGAACGGTATCGTCATAGGTGGTCTGCGTAATTGCTGAGACGATTCCCATCTGCATCACTCTGGTTGAGGACGTGGAATGCTACCAGTGGAGGAATGCACGAAATTCAAGGAGACTAGTCAGAGCGGACTCGTTGGCTAAGTGGCAGCAAGAGTGGGACAACGCGGAGAAACGAAGGTGAACCCACCGACTCATTCCAAATGTGTTTGCTTGGGTACATAGGAAGCATGGAGAGATGGACTTCCATTTGAGGCAGTTTCTGTCCGGACATAGATGCTTTCGGAAGTATCCGTTTAGTCATGCTTCGTCATCCCTTTGTCCGGAGTGTGTGAATGTGCAAGAGACACTGGAATACGTGTTCTTCGTATACCCTAGGTTCGAAAGAGTGACAGTGGACAATATTGTCAAAGAGATGTGCCACAACGATCATATCTGGTTACTGTCAATAGAGTGGTTACGAGTATACTCTTTCAGAGCCACCGGCTTGGAAGCCGACGTGAAACTACAATTCGGGTCTCGGGAGAAATTCTACCGCCGGGGAACTCTCCGTCGGTGTAGATTAGGTCAACCGCAAGGAAAAAACTTGAGTAGTGCGCGATGTAGCACCAAGCTCAGGTCGTCGGGGCAGCAGCGAACCGGACGTTAAGTTTCACCGGAAACGCTGGACCGATTTCGACATCCTACTGGGTATCTCGTGAGTGCTGGGGATTAGTGCGAGTAGATCGCATCGAACAGCTAGCAGTGGGTCGTTGAGGTTCCAGTGAACCGGAAGCTACGATCCACCCGGAACCGCTGGACAGACCTTAGCACCTGCTGTCTAGCCCATTTAGTGGACCTCATCGCCGGGGACTAGATCGAGTAGATCAGGACGAAGTGGGGAGCTAAATGGCTCACGGAAACGAACATCGGTACAGGGACAAATCTATCGCTGGGAAATTCACAAAAGGGAAGATTCACCGCCGTGGACTATCCGACTATATCGTGACAAAAAATCGAAGCTAATTGGCTCACGAAACATACAGCGGTACCGAGAGAAATTCCGCTGTCAATCTTTTAGTCGGAGTTGTATGAGCTCACCACAGGTGACTATCCAAGGGACGATCCATAAATGACGTAGCATTTTTAGAGTGATTTTAAACACCCCCCTCCCCCATCATAGCATTTCGTCACAAATCTCTAAATACCCCCCTCGTAATTACGTAGCTTGGCGGTAATTCTCCCCCCCCCCCCCTCTTGTCCTCGCAAAATTTAAAAAAAAAATGAAATACGATGTTAGCTATTCCCCTTTAAAAAAGCTACGTAGTATGACATGAAACCCTACCCCCCTTGTCGTCACACATCATCACAAAATACAAAACTCACCCCTCCCCCATATAATGCTACGTCATTTATGGATGATCCCCAAGTAGATCGGGATAAGGCTGGAAGCTGAATGGCTCACTCATATAGGAGCAAAAGGACACTAAAATCAAAAATCCATCGTCGTGCGTGAATGTTTAAACAACTGGTTGGTACCGGGACATCGGTAGTAACCGCAGATGTTCATGTTTGCTGATGAGGAATATTGAACACTGAACTGTCTTTCGGGATGAGACCCAAACGTTCACGCAAGTGCCAATTTGATGCTGATTTAGATTTATCTAACTAACATTAAGTTGGTGTTAGTTACTGACGAGAACAATCCGAAACACCAAAACAAGCAAACTTTAAATGGTAATATTTTCGTCAAACAACTTTTTTTTCGCAAAATTCATCTTAATTTAATTTTTTAATGGAAAATACTACCGGAAAAAGGATCTTCCATTGAAATTGTAATTTTGCCTGTTTAAGGTGGTCAGTTTGGGAAACTTCGACTCTATTATAAAATCAACCACTCTATCGTCCATCTTCACAGAATATTCGTCTCCAACCCCGATATTACTCAAACGGCCAACGAATGCGACAAAATTATCAAGCTAATTTTGAAATTCTATCTCAGGTTAAAATCAGTTACAGTCAGCTGTAAACTTTTCGGTTATTTTCACTTCTAGCGAGACCTGATATGTAGCACCATTTGCTACGATAATTGTTTGTTGTTATAATCTTGTTATTGCATTCTGATCCGGCTAGCCAACATATGTGGCGAAATACTACTTGTTTCGAAAGAAGTGTAAAAAACAAGACAATTTGTTTCCCTCTTTTAAATATACCCTAACACAAGTGTCCAACCAAGAACCGAGCAACGAAAAGCGAAACAAAACAACAATCAGCAGAATCAAGACAAATTGGTGACTTTACGGCAAAACGGTTCAGTCCCCATCACATAGAATGGAAACTGACACAACATAAAGCTGAATTGATTAAAAGATCCCTTCTCCTCCGAATCCCTCCCGTTTTCCCACCGAATCGTCGAAGAACATCGGTGAAGCGCGCAAAAGGGGGAAGCCGTCCCCATTCATCATTCCGACGCTCTGTCTAAAGGGAATAAATGTGTAGTAGGTTGATATCAACTTGCTTGCTGAGCGCCTGGTCGGAAAACTGTGCGGGATTGACAAGGAAGCACCCGCTTCTCAACGGTGAGCGAGTGGGAGGCGAAGTCACACCCGACCAAAGTGATCGCATCGGAGGAATCCATATGGGATGCAAGTGGCAAGTGGTCAAACGTGACTCCGGAATGATTAATCGTTTCCCAGATATTAAAAGATGTGGGTCCTCCGACACGTCTTCGTGCAATGTTTTGACGAGGGATCTCTTTCTCGCCTTGCCTGTTTGGGTGCCGCCGCGCCGAAAGCCTGGAGCATACGCAGCGCACCATCGCCATCCCGCTGCATGAATTTGAATTATGTATTTATATCGCGGCAGACGACAGACACGTCTTGATTAGGTTTGCTGCTTCAGGGAGAATATGGGCTGCGCGGTGTGTTTGCGCTGGCTTTGATTGGCTGAGAGAGAGAGATTTACATCCAGCAACGTTTTGGTTTGGGTGCCGATTTGGAACGGAACGGCATCAGCAGCACGTTGGCGTTGGCGGTTTCATTCCGAAGGTGTTGGTGGTTTATGTGCCTTAGTGGCGACGTGACTGGCTTCATCGAACACCGCAATTAGTGGTGATTTGATTTGTTATTTTAGCATGTTTGTCTGGTTGGGTTGGCGAAAACGCTGATTTGAATGCCGTTTGGGTTGATCCTTTATCGAGTTGCATAAAATTATTGTTTTTAGCAACACAATGTAATAAAAACGACTTAGTATCCTAGTCTACGTTGAGTTTCCACCAAAAAGAAATCTCGGAATTGGTCAAGGTAAACAGCAATTTGAATTTCTGCAGACAAGAATAATTGAATAGCTAAACACAATCATGCTATTGGAGTTGACGTTCAATCCGAAATGTTTCCAGTGTCCGAATTAGGAACTGGCGCCGCTATTAAAACGTCTCCTCGTTTAACCAACCAGCCGCTGACTATGAAT
This sequence comes from Topomyia yanbarensis, assembly GCF_030247195.1. Lineage (NCBI taxonomy): Eukaryota > Metazoa > Arthropoda > Insecta > Diptera > Culicidae > Topomyia > Topomyia yanbarensis. The sequence goes on from NC_080671.1 coordinate 347,686,917, forward strand.
GACCTGTGCTAAAACAAGCAGTTAGTAGCATTTGGTCTGCAGGCCACCTATGAATGCTATGTCTAGTTGCAATCAAATTACCTCTAATATATGATTAGCCATCCGCGACCGCTCGCCGTCATCCTTGTGGCACGGACATATTCGTTCATTTGTGTAAATATAAATTAGCCATTTCCAGCTGTCACAACACCATCGAAGCCGGTACCACTACGGTTGACATATTATGAATGAGCGAACGTCACTGATTGACGTAAGCGCACCAAACTGACCGTCACGTCATTTTAAAAGACTTGCCAGTTGCCGTAGAGCAAAAATAAAAAAAAAAGTTACTATTCACACCCAAAACTTTCAGATTAGCATCATCTCATGCTAGACAGCATGAGAAGTTCCGCCTTGCAATTTCCTGCTTTTCTCAGGCGAGCACCTACGAGTCGTACAAAAATAAACATACTGACACAAGGGGGGCGATGGGCGCATTGGATTACCGCTACGGTTTCGGTTTACGCGCCTTCCGGCGGATCATTCGTTTCAGTATGATGCTGCCGTACCAAGCATTTCAAGGAGACTGGCTATAAATGGTTGTCAAACTACTCGGCACCGGTTCTGGCGGGCGCGTCATTCGAGACTGACACAGTTTATTACTTTGCTGGAGGCGCTTGTGTTTGTTTTTTATTTATGCATGAGCAATATACTATGGCGAAGTACTTTGGACGATCATTCTATCAGAACGATTGAAATATATATTGAAGCAGCATATTTATTTGTTTTTAGTTTATTTTCTTGAAAGAATCAACATTATCGGTTATTTCGATTATTCGATTATCTCACGCTATTTGAACCTGTTTGAAGGTCGAAATTCAAAAAGTTTATTGGCATAAGGGACCATCCATAAATGACGTAGCATTATATGGGGGAGGGGGGAGTTTTGTATTTTGTGATGATGTGTGACGACAGGGGGGTAGGGGGTCATGTCATGCTACGTAGCTTTTTTAAAGGGGAATAGGGGTTGACCTTATGTCACGACAATCTTACCCGTTTTATTTAACTAACATCGTTTTTGATTTTTTTTAGATTTTTTACGGGGACAACGAGGGGGGTGAGGGTTACCGTCAAGCTACGTAATTATCAGGGGGGGGGGGTATATAGAATTTTGTGACGAAATGCTACGATGGGGGAGAAGGGTGTTAAAAATCACTAAAAAAATGCTACGTCATTTATGGATCATCCCTAATAAACAAGTTATGGATGAAAGGTTATTCGAGAGCTGAAATCGACCGAACTTCCAGAAGTCGGGAGTAAAAGGCTGTACACAGGCCCGATGAGAGGGGGGGTCAGTCAGGGTAATTGCCGTGGGGCCCGGGTCGTATTCAGGGGCCGGTGTTTTTACCCGGTAGATGGGCGAACACGTCCGGTATTCATAGAAGAGCAATAAAAATATCAATAGTAATTTCTTTGTAATCATTCGTCTTATTAAATTATTGTATGACGGAAGCGTAAAAAATGAAAGCTTTATTTGATAGTTGACATTTGTTAAAACAAACGTTCTTAAGGGAATTGTCTACTTTGTGTACAAGTTAAAAAAAAGCTAGTTTTATTACTTGAATCGAGGAATACACTACGAAATATTGAGAAACCAATTCAAAGTATGTTCGAAGAAAGCAATAGAGCGTCAAACAGGAATGCGAGCGCACGGACAAACTCATCCGTCCTCTTTTACGTTAGCTTCTTTGCGGGTTGTGTTGGTTGTTGGCGTGGAGATACTGGGCGTGATTGTTGTTGAGTGAATATTTGTTCCTGTCAGAGCCGTAGATATTGATTTTGTAGCCGTTTGTGGTTTGGCATAAGATAACGGTGTGCTGTTTCCGGTTATAGCAGGTGGGCTTTTTGTTCTTTTGCACAAAGTTTTCCGTGGTGCAGTGTCTTTTTGCAGAATTCGTGCATAGGAATCTCCCATGGGTGCATGATGATTAATCAGTGTTGTCTGACGAAACGTCCCATTTTCGGTTGATCCGCATAAAATGGTTATGTATGAAGGCGTTGGTTTGTACGGAAGCATTCTCACCATAAGAACAACGTTAGGGACATCCGGGAAAATGCGAAGTTTCAGCTGTTATGAAAAGCACTTCTCCGTATCTTGACATAAATTTGTTAATCACGATGTCAGGGGTGTGTGGAGATAATTCATGTAAGCGTATCTCTGCACGTTTAGTAATTGTTTCACTTCTCGAGTAGCTGATCTTACAGGACATTTCCAAAAATCATTAGCATCACAATTCGTCTGCAGTCGTTTTTACCGTGTATCTATAGCGGAACAATTTTTAGTTTCTACTCTGGGCGAGATGAGAAGATAGACTGAGCTTAACTAACCGTTGAATAAAATGGTTAATTTTTATATTTTTGTATTGTTATAGCACGTACTAGTATTTTCCCTCTAAAAATGCATTGTGTTGAGATAGAACGATGATTTTGGGTCTCACCAAAGATGTGTGTGATGTCTATAAGAACCCAATTATAATGTGCGAAATAAAGAAATCAAATCAGTTCAGCTCATGCAACAGCAGCAGTGATCAATTGTCTACTGTACTCACAGTTGTTTTATTTACGTCTGATTACTGTGTTCTGTGTATATTGTTGTCGCATCCCACATATTATCACAGCTTACTTATTTAATTAGAAAATATTTTTGATTTGATAATTTTAAACGAGAATTTTGAGCTGCATCTGATACCTTCTCATTTTGCCTACAACAAAAGCCAGGAACTGCTCCACCGCTAACAGCAAATAAATCAATCCATGTGTCGCATTGTCTGCACAGTAGAAGCAAAATATTTTGTTCCAAGCTACTGTGTCGAAAAAAATGAGTGACGATTATAAGCAGAAAGTGGCCTATTACGGTCAAAATATAATCCTATTTACTTTTCGAGATGTTCCTTAAGATCTATTGTTAAAAGTACAAATGAAGATGGCTAAAGATGGCGAATGTTTACACCATACAATTTCACAATGTTAGACATAGCGTGCTGATTATGTTCCAGACCATCAATGGAACAGAAGCGTTTGTTTCGCGAAACGAAATATATCTGCTCACTGTTAAAATACAAATTCCAAATCCCTCCGTGGGTTGGAAGTATTATTCCTGCTATTGGAGCACCTGGAGATCCTATTTTCCTTACCCCTAACCTTACCACTTCCCCAATCCTTCCCATCAGGGAAATGATGAAAAAACGATTCATGGCAAGGCACAGATCTTCGATCTACATGGGGAATGTGCCATTTGAGCCAGACGCTACTGATTCCTGAATACCCACAAATTTAAAAACTAATAACTATGGCAATTTTATCCTATTTGGATACCGCAGAATAAGAAGCTGTCGAAATTCGCCTGTCTGGCACGCTATCTGTAGATGTGGCAATATGAGTCAACCGGAGTCTAATAGAAACCACGGACTTACGAGTTTCCCGTGGCTGAAGAGATACTAATTCATACTGCACTAGAGGACTTAGGTTTAAAAGGGCCCGGCAGTAATACAAGCCTTGGGGCCCGGCGCGGCTCTCGACGGCCCTGGCTGTACATAGCAATCCACTGAGAGATCACGATGATATGGAAGGAAGAAGCAATGCCTTCGGATTAGTTCAATGGTCTCATATACCCTAGTTTCAAGAGAGGCTACCGATTCGAATGCAATAACTATCGAGGTATAACGATCAGCAAAGCTGCCCGCAAGGTACTCTCTTAGGTTCTGTTTAACAGACTGCGCCTGGAGGCTGAATTCATTGTCGGCCAGTATCAAAGCGGCTTTCGTTTACCCTGCGACAAAATTCTGGATGAACGCCGGAAATGCAACCTGTGGACTCACCATCTGTTTGTGGATTTCAAGGCAGCGTCAGATTTAATAAAACGAAACGAACTGTGGTAGATAAATCCTGAACATGGCTTGCCGACAAATCTGCTTACACGGTGTTCCTAAAACCGTTATTAACAAAAAATGACCATAAATTTATCATACGGCATTCGAAGGATACAGTATCCAAGCATCTTCTCAGTGAATTTCAAAATGATCCATCGAGGGATTCGAGAGAAATTGCAATTTGAAGTTTTATGACACGTTTCATAAGGCTACCACACCCACGGGTTTGGTCCTATCTCTACAAACAAAAATTTTTTTTGTCTACTTATTTAGTACATGGCATTCAAAAGATATAGTAATCAAGTATATCTCCTGCAAGTTTGAAAATATTTCATTGACGGAATCGAAATTTATAACGGTTTGGATGTGGTATGCGGTCATAGATGGGTTTTCTACCAGACTTCAAGCGTGAATCCATGTTTGTCCATTGACTATTTAGATCGTTCATATGTGCCGCGGTTTTTAAAGGAAAACCTGACCATTTAATTACATAAATATAATGTACAAAACGTGTTATTTATATGGTACACTGAAAAAATATGAAAATAGGGTTGTCTACCAAACGTTAAATATAATGTGTAAATCAAAAAAATGGTTAAAAGTCGGAATGTTTACTTCAAAAGGCCATATTTCAATGGTTTGTTGACCGATTCTAATTATTTTTTCATTATTGAACAAGTAGACGTTTCATCGTTAATTTTCATTAAGAAGAATATAAAATAGAGTTGCCTACTTCAAACAATAGACAACATAATTATCCTCAATTATATGTATTATCACTATTTAGTGAATATCTTTGTATTCAAAACGATTACCTATACATTAGTTGAATGCAACGAACCCAAAATACAAATAATGGAAAAATAAAACCATAAATTTAAAAAATATGAAGGTATTTGCTGATTCAGATCAATTTATGTTGTGATACGGTTTTTGTTGGAAATTTTGTACAATCGCTGGTTGGGTTGACAGATGTTAAAACTGGTCAAAGGGGATGTTATTAGTACAAGTTCATCTGCTCATATCTCTAACTATTGTCAGTTTTATTGTCGAATTGAACTTATCATGAGAATTTGACATTCAGATGTTTATACAGCAATTGCAATCAACTAGTATATAAAAATGGATAGGCAGCTATTTTTAAAACAAAAATATTTACTAAATAATGATAAAACATATAGTTGGGATCAACTATATCCCCTTTTTTATTTTTTTTTCAATTTGTTTATTTGATAAGGCACGTATGCGTTAGCTTAAAGGTGCCATTTTTTCATTGTTTTACATTTTGAATTTCTTAAAACTAGGGGGTTACACATTTCAATATTATTTTGTTTTATATAATGAAACTAAAAAAAAACTTTACAGCTAACTTTGTCGCCTATTTATTGATGTAGATGAGTCTGTTTTATATTCTTCTTATTGTAAATTAACAATAAAACGTTTACCTGTTCAATAATGAAAAAAATAATTAGAATCGGTCAACAAACCATTGAAATATGGCCTTTTGAAGTAAACATTCCAACTTTTATTAATTTTTTTAGTTTTCACATTATATTTAACGTTTGGTAGACAACCCTATTTTCATATTTTTTCAGCGCGCCATATAAATAACACGTTTTGTACATTATATTTATGTAATTAAATGGTAAGGTTTTCCTTTAAAAATCACGACACGTATAAACGATCTAAATAGTCAATGGACAAACATGGATTCACGCTTGAAGTCTGGTAGAAAACCCATCTATGACCGCATACCACATCCAAACCGTTATACATTTCGATTCCGTCAATGAAATATTTTCAAACTTGCAGGGGATATACTTGATTACTTGATTCGAATGCCATGCACTAAATAAGTAGACAAATATTTTTTTGTTTATAGAGATAGGACCAAACCCGTGGGTGTTTGCTGGTAGCCTTATGGAACGTATCATAAAACTTCAAATCGCCATATCTCTCGAATCCCTCGATGGATCATTTTGAAATTCACTGAGAAGATGCTTGGATACTGTATCTGTCGAATGCCGTATGCCAAATTTATGGTCATTTTTTGTTAATAACGGTTTTAGGAACACCGTGGATTCATCTTTGGTTTCAGTACCACAACTTCTTGAGCCCTTTGGCTCCGTGTTCGCTGCCATTTAGCACCGCAACTCCTTTAAGGACTTTAGTTCCCTTCTTGTGCCATTTAGTACTACTTCCTTGATGAGCCATTCAGCTCCCCGGCTTGCTCGCGAACTACTTAGTCTAGTCCCCAACGATGGACCTGACCTGCTCCGACGGAGAGTTACCCGGCAAGAGAAGTTCTCCCGAAACCGAGCCAATCAGCTAGGTGCTGAGGTCAGTTCGGCGATTCCGGTGGGGCAGGGCGTCCATTTCGCTGGTGGGCACCATGACCCGCGACTGGTGGTGTCTCGTCGCGGTCTACTCAGTCTAGTTCCCAGTGCTGATGGAAAGTTTCCTGGCGAAATAGAGTCCTCCAATACCGATTCTTCTTTGATTTTCTATATTTCTATCGGGTTAAGCGGTGGGATTCCGTGGTCGGTTTAGCGATTCAAGATGGAGCGTGGCGTCCGGTTCGCTGGCGTTTCGGCGACCCATACTCGATGCTCTATTGCAGTCTACTCGACTAGTCCTCGGCGGTGGATCTAGCTTATTCCTGCGGAGTTCCCTGGCAGTGATTGTTCTCACGAAACTGCTGCTCGATGTTCATTACGCCGTTTCCGTTGTAAGACGGTAATGATCTACATCATAATTCTGTTGACTGCGTTCCACGTCTTTACGTCGCTTGTCATTCTGTAGGCTAAATTATCCTGATTAATGTCCGGTCCATTCGTTTTAAGTAGCTCCCTGCACGTCGCTTCAAACCTTGGACATTCGTAGACCTCATACTACGGTGTCTCCTCGACGTTCTAATACTCTGAGTACATTGTAAAGTTGCGTACCCGAACCGATGAAGATACTTCCTGAAGCAACTATGGCCCGACAGGTGCTGTTTCAGGTGGAACGCATCTCTCCGTGCTTTCTATTGACCCAGATGAGATGAGCCGGTAGGTTCACTTTCATTTCTCTGTATTGTCCCATTCCTGTTGCCACGTCACATTCGAATCGATTCTCATCATCTTCCTCACGTTTCTGGCGTTTAATTGATTGTAGGACTTGATATCGTTAGAGTGATGCAGATGGAGATCCTCTCGGCGATAACGCATACTGCCTCCGAAGATATTATTCTGTACGAAATCGCAACTCGTACGACCACTAGCTGGAACGTCCTGTTCGGCTTTTTGCGGTTCAGCTTGGTGTTCAGCGCCGCACCTCAGGCAAGAACCCCATATCGCAGTATCGTTGATGAAACACTAGATAATAGACCGACTTTTCGCAGGTGCAATCAACGTGGTTGTTAAAGCTCATCCGGCCGTCGATTATCACTCCCAATTGCTTCAGTGCACGCTTCGATGCAATCACGTACCCATAGACGGTGGTCTATATCCACTGAACTGCTTTGTAGTTGCTGACCAACAACACCTCCGTCTTGTGGTGAGCTATTTGCAGCTTGACCCCGTTCATCCAGCTCTCGATCGCGTCTATTGTCTCCGTCACCGACACCTCCACTTCTTCAAGTGTCTCACCCATAACCGTTAGTGACACGTCGTCCGCGAAACGCACAATTTTCACTTTCCCAAGCAGCCGCAGTGATAGGACCCCATCGTACATCCCGTTCCAAAGTGTTGGACCGAGAATGGAACCCTGAGGTACGCCCACTGCGACTCGCATTGACTTCTGCCCTTCGTTCGTCTCGTACAGCAGCACTCTACTCTGGAAGTAGCTCTTCAGGATCTGGCTCATTCTTCTGTGCAGCTCTGCGACATTGGCCTATACGAGGCCAGATGGCCCAGTGACTTTCCTGACTTTGGTAGCAACACCAGCTTCTGTACCATCCACATTTCGGGGAAATTGCCGTCATCTAAACACTTCTGCAGTAGCATCCTGAACATTTCCAGATATGCCAGGATCGCAGCTTTCGGCGCCACGTTTGGTATTCCATCCGGACCGGGGGCTTTCTTTGATTTTAGTCGCATCGACGCTTCTTTGAGCTCGTCGTTAGTCGCTTGTCACTCGGCTGTGTTTGCCCCTTCTTCTCCGTACGGTGTTGGTGACCAGGTATTTGAATCGTGCTTCGGAAAGAAACCCTCAACGATTATCTTTAGCTTACCCGGGCATACTTCAGCTGGCGTCGACGGGCCCTCATCTTCGTCATGACGACTCAGTACGCGTCCCGAGGGATTGGCGTCTACTTCACAGCACAGCTACTTATGGCAAACTGGCTTGCTAAGCTTGATCTCCCATTTTAAAGCGTCCCTAGCTTTTGCTCTCAAAGCCCGCCTTCTGGTTGTAAGACAAGCAGCGTGTAGCGTACTGAGCTACTTATTTAAGGTTTTGTCCCCAAATCCACCCCCGTCCGCTACTATGCCACTGGGATACGAAGTCCGAGTATTGATATATTTTGGGAGACTAGTGTCATGTGCTAACGTTGTCAGCCGTAAGATAAGAAGGCGTGTTGCGGCTGCGAACAGCACTTCTTATGGTTTACGTAGTCAGCTCCTGTAGCCTACAGACGCTCACAAAACTTACTATACACAAATCGTTAATGCTCTGTTCGACCATGATGTTTACGGAAGCAGACTATCGGGTGATCGGTGTGTTTAAAAGAAGAATTTTGCGTTCAACACTTGGTGGCAAAGTAGAAAATTGAGAATGCACAAAGTATACAAACATGCTGACATCGGAAGGCTGTTGGAGCTCGTCAGACTACAGTAGGTTAGAAATGTAGCGCAACTGCCAGAAGAGAAACTCGAACAAATCATTTTTGACCGTTATAAAATCTTCACAGTATATTCAAAATTCTTTTAACTCTACAACGAATATATTAGAAAGCTCCAGTTTACTGATAATTGATCTAGATCTTTCAATAAATTTGAAACACCAGATGAACTTTAATGATGCCGCAATAAAAATAAACGAAAAGATAGAACAGCATGGAAACATTGGACGGGCCATTGTAAATGTATTTAGCCACCTTTTTCAGATGCTGACATTCAAACAATAGGTTGTCAAAGCAATCGCTTTCCAAAATCTCTTATTAGTTTGAATCAATTACCCATATTAAATTAATATAATTAATTTCGTTCAGTCTATTCAATTTCTCTATTTTATTATGTTTTTCACTAACCGGTATAACCCTACAAAATCAGACAGGTGAATTTCGTTTGACAATTCTCGGTTGTTCGTTTACATGGAAGTTAACTAAGTCGATTGCAACAGCTGAACATCCGAATTCACACAACTGATGAAGGAAGCAGACTACCGAGAATTGTCAAACATGAACCTAATTCATCATGAGTTCATTCGTGTCGTCATCTTGTAGAACTCACTTTATTTCGTTCATCTTGTTAATCTTATTCAGCTTGTTCAGCTCGTTCAGCTCTACACGCCAACATTTTTTTGCCGATGATCGGCATTATTTTACCAGATTTATGTTGCCTGGTGGTTTGCTGAGACTTTCGGCCTATGGTAGTTCAATGAAGTTTTGCTGGGTTTCGATTACTAAATTTCGGTGTGTACAGACGAACCTGCCCAGCAGCCCTGTGGCATCCAACCAAGAATTAAGCAACTGGGTTCCTGTTCCCATGTCGTAGGAGGCAACTAAAAGCAAGAGTCCCTAAGTCAAGGTGTAGTTCCGTGCCGAGGACTTGATGGCTGGAGGGTCTAAAATATGTCAGGCAATCGATTTACCAACTACGCTATGCCCGTTCCCAACACATAGTTATTGTGCAATATATGTTGGAAATGAAATGTACAGATTTCCAACCAACAATGGTTAGAATAGCACAAATCAATCTCCAGCATAAACGTGCAGCAACTATGAATCTATCTCGACTTAAGCAGGGAATTTAAGTTTCCATAGCATTGGTTCAAAAACTGTACTCCTGTAAATGAAACTTCTATATTGGAAAGTTATTTAAAACTGCCTTAATTGCTTACAGCAAGACATGCATGACTAACCCACGTGAAATTCCTCGTGCAAGCATTCTTGCAAATAAGTAAAATACCTACACAAAAAGTATATATATTGTTCAGCGTATCTACCGCATAACGAGTCATCTCCTGCTTCACGATGTTTTTTACAACATTGAAAAGGCTATGTGTCCTTCCAGTCTATTCTGGAAGCGACGGTCATCTGGTTGAATAAACGCAATGCTAAGTAATCGCATACTTTGCTCGTCGCTGAGCTGAGGCAGACAGAGATACGGAATTTGAGTATCCGCGGTTGTCCTCAGTGTGGCGTTCTGTCACCTTTTTATGGAACCTGGATTCCGACAGCTTGTTAAAAAAACTCCACAAGCTTGGATTTCCAGCCTACGGGTTTGCTGACGATTACCAAATACTAATTATTGGATTTTGCATCGGAACAATCTTTGACTTAATGCAACAAGCATTAAGGGCTCTTGAACAGTGGTGTCGACAAGTTAAATTATCAGTTAACCCAAACAAAACCTCAATGGTTCTTTTCACGAAGCAGCAAATAACAACCGAGGTTCGTCCCTTGCAGTTCTTTGATCCTGAACTATTGTATGCAGATCAAGTCAAATACGTTGAAGTTGGGTTCCAAACTGAACTGGACTGCTCACATTAGGTTCAGTGTCAAGAAAGCGTGCATGGTCTTCGGAAAGTGCTGACGAATTTTTGGAAAGATTTTCTCTAGCGGCCGAATCCTTTGTCCGCGATTACCAATGCACTGAGCTATATACTTGAAGTTTTGTACAAATTCCTGGTATATAACTCGCGAACTCGTCATCTGTTAACGGATTTCAAGGTGCGCACGATCCAGTCAATCGAAACGAACTATGACAAAAAATGCTTCAACATGGCTTTCCAACAATACTGATTGAACTGATTCACATGATGCTGGTCCATCGAAATAGCCAGAGAGATATCTGACTCGTTTGTGACATAAAATGATTTAAACATGGCGATGTACTTTCTACTCTACTGTTCAACGCAGCTCATTGACATCATTGGCGTTGATCGCAGAGCACTGGAAGAGGCGTTTGTGCCATTTAAAACAAAAACTGCGGAATTCGGGCTGGCTATGCACTCTGAAAAGACAAAGTACGTGGTAGTTGATAGAAGGCGCGAAAGTGCGAACGGTTTCAGTTCCGAAGTGGAATTCAATGGGGTGCGGTACGAGGTTGTCGACGAATTCATATATCTTGGGAAACTAGTTTCATGGGATAACATAGGCATTCTACGGCTACAAATAGGACTTTATATGGTTTTCATAGTTAGCTAAAGTTTCGTGGTAGTAGTGGAATCAGCTTAAGACACGCTAAAAACTTGCACATAACAAATCGCTGAACTCCCTGTGGCTCTGTACGGCCATGAGGCATGGTCATTGAAGGAAGCAGACTTTCGAGTACTCGGTGTGTTTGAGAGAGGAATTCTCATTCAATACTCGGTGGTGCAGTAGAAAATGGAGGATGAGGCAGATGCATGAACCATACATTAACAGGTTGGAATCAGGGGTGACGAAATACGACAAATTACAGTGAGCTGGACATGCAGCGCGAAGGTCGGAAGAGAGACTAGTTAAAGTACCTAGAAGAGAACGTCGATGTCGGGGTAGGCTGGAGATTGGCGGCCCAACTTCGAGTAATCTGCAAATCAAAAATAGATTCCGTTATGATTTGGAATACCGATGTTTCTCTTTATGTTTGAACTGGAGTCGACTGTTTCCAATTTTTAGGTTAGGTGTATGGCTTTGCAGTTTAATTTCTAAGTAAGTCCGGACCGAAACGTCGGATGAAGACAAAATAGTTTGTTTTTGCTTAAAAATTAGACTGCAAAGCCACAGCTCGAATCCGTTAAGCTATTTCTAACTCTCTCTCTCTCTCTCTTTCTCTTTCTCTCTCTATCTCTCTCTTTCCCTCTCTCTCTCTCTTTCTCTTTCTTTCTCTCTCTCTTTCTCTCTCTCTTTCTCTCTTACTGAGTTATGTCAAAAGATCTAATACTAATCAGAAACGTTTCATTGTCCAAACCAATTTGATGAGCGCGGCGTAGGGTAGAGTAGTCCGAAACCGACTCATAAGTATGATAGACGTTAAAAGTGATTAAAATTATTTATTTTGTGAATTCTTTGAACAAAACATTTTTCGACATTTTAAATAGCTGCACAAGCTAGTAGGTTTCTATTTGTTGGAGATCACAATCACAATCACAAAATGTGCTACTGGAAATACCGGTGATCATTGTATGATAATCATCGGTGAAACCATATGACGACAATGTAAACTCATTAAATTTCTTCAAAAATCCATCGGCGATAAAATTCCACATTAGTGATGACAGCACACTGCCTTGAGGGCATCATCAGACGCTAAGTTTCCTCAACTCTACTTGTTTTAACGATGAGCACAGCTTTCGGTTGCTAAGCATTGCGTGTATCCAGTTCGTGATATTCAATGGTACGCCATGGTCTCGTTCCAAAATGGATTCGAAAGACACGTTGTCAAAAGCACCTTCAATGTCAAGAAAACCTCACAAGTATGATTACAATTAGTCATTAGAAGATACCAAACATGTTGGCTTAGAACCTTCTATAGCGAAGACGTGACCATCATTTGAATCCTACGATTTGCGAGGAAACAAACGTCCACTGTATCAGAGATTCGCTTGACACAGCAAGAGTTAGACCCATCACAGTCATTCGTGCCACGAAGAAAAACCCTGACTTGAGCATCCCTGTTACCAATCGCCTCATACGATATCGGTGCAAAAACTCGGTTGATAGATTTTTGGTTGCTCTAGGCTCTAGGCTCGTATTGTCCGGAGAGAAACTGTAATCAACCTGCTGGTGGACAATGGCCATTTCTTAGCAGTATTACCGGCTTGATTGTATTTTAGCAGTGGAAGTTAAAGGCTGATTGTTAGAATTTTTATGTAGAAGATTGTATATTCTAAGTGATTTCAGCGAATGGCTTTCCGTACTGTGCCGTCTATTTACAGAACTGGCACTTAAGGATCTGACCGTAATATGTGCACAGTATATTACGAATAGTTGAAGTGTTTTGCTAGGAAGGAATAGGTTTAGTCTACGCAACTTTTGTTGGCAATACTAGGGAAAAAGTATTGCAAACAAATGGATTCCATCCCTCCGTATTTTGACATAAACTAGTCCACACTGAAATGTCACACAGAAGTACTTCAATTGAATCCTGATTCATATACATAGGGTTCTTGGTTTCAACGTTGTTTTATTGAGTGCCGTATTTCATGTAGTTCTTCACAATAAAGCGTTTTGCCTCGGCTATCCTCCGTAACGTTTCTAGTGCACATTTACGCACGTGATGCCGCTGTAAAAAAGCCACTTTCGCTAGGTTAAAATCCGTTAAACGGGTAAATGGAACACAAATTGAACAAAATTACAAATTACATGATTATTGTCTGTTTGTTTGATTATTACAACTTTGCTTTCATATCGTAAAATCTTGAATGTTCCAGAATTAATGGCAGGTTATTCACGAACTTAATATTACATTTTTTCCGTGTACTTATTTAACATATTTTTTTTCCTTTTTAATTTATTCTAATGTTGTTCAAAAATAAGTCAGGAGCATTTTCCATTTAGATTGGATTACCACAATATGTGCTTCAGCCATAATACTGAGTAAGATTTGTTTAGCAAGTTCAGCAAGTAAAGAGCGAATGTATGCCTTCATAACTCAACAAATTTATTTGACATGGAGCCGTCCCTCAGTTCTATTTACCCGTAATCTTCTTAGATAAGAATACATCGCAAAAAAAATCTTCAAACAAATAAATTGCGCCTGTGCCCGACGATGATGAAGATATATGAGGTAACTGCTCCCCGCACTGCCCTTACACAAAGTTCTAACCACAAACCCATATTTCTCCACTCCCACCGCAAAATCGTTGCTCGAGAAAATGCCATCCAACTCAACAGATACCGAAAAAAAATCATCACTTTACATTAAGTCCCCCGGCGGCGGTGGCTCGGCTGCAGATTGGTTCTTCAAAAGTTTATCCAGAGAAGAAACGATGGGTGCTGTGAGAAATGTGACCACAGAAAAATGATGACAAAAAAGTACAAAGCCTCTCAGGATGTGGTTTATGCAATGGTTTCATCCTCTTTCCTCAAACTTCTAGAGTTGGTTGGATCGCTCCTTGCCCAATGAAGCTTTATCTATGAGATATTCGTCAGATAAGCGCTCTCATTGAAACGTTTCAAACCTTCAAAAAAAAAACCACCGTAGACAATAACTGAGATCTGAATAATTTAATTACATAAATTTTGTATAAACTCTCGGAATGTAAATTAAATTCCTAAGTGGCGCATTTTAACCCACTGTGGTCTTACCCTATGTAACTAACGTTGGATTCTCTTCTTTCCATCATTCAAATTTTTGCAAAAACCAACAACCGCCTCCGGTTGAATTCACGAAAATGTCTTTGTAGTATCAGTCGTTTGAGCTATTGTTATTGTTGTTATTGTTGCTACTATTTTAACTGGTGTTGCTCTAGATGCACACATACACGTACACACACTTTGGCACAACAAAACAACTCTTTATCCCACAGAGATTGTCACCATCGTCGCTGCCGTCATTGGTGGCATTCGACATTGTAATCAGCGCAACACCAACACTTTGAGATTGTCCTCGTCAGCAGAAACTTGGGCATGTTTTGCTTCGAGAGAGAGAGAGAAAGACTGATAGCAAGAATCATGAAAGGATTTAATCGTGAATGCCATAGTTTCTAGAATAGATAACTTTAAAATAGGGTAGAGCATTATAGTTATGGCTATCGGAAAGATGAGCGCATGTTTATTTTCTATCCATTATTTTGAAAGTACCTGTCAAATCCATCAAAATGTTCAGCTCAATGATAAAAATGGAACTTGTCAAAGGTGTACAAGCTTAAATCCACTTTTTTGTTGTAAATAAAACGGATTTTTACATGTCTTATTACATTTCTTACAAAATAAATGTATAGGATTCGCTCAAACTTTTTCCGAGGCCTAGACCAATCGACTCAGCTCGACAAATTGAGACAATGTTTGTATGTATGTGTGTATGTGTGTATGCATGTATGTACAAAATGTCATGTAATTATCTCAGCGATAGCTGATCCGATCTTAATGAAACTAGTTTCAAATGAAAGGCCTAAGGTGACCATTTGACACTATTATTTTTGTTTTTCGATATATTTTTTTTTACCTTCTGAGATATGGGTGATTTTGTTTGGCAAATTGGTACAGCAGGTTTTTGGCAAATAACTTTCGAACAAAGCAATGTTGTCCCACAAACTGCATATAAGTAGAAAGCTTGTAAAAATACCTTTCAAAAAGTTATAGATTGTCAAAATCAGTTCACGAGCGGCGGAGATATTAAACATTTTGTAATTTTATTTCTCGCTTACCAATTTTCGCTAATTAAAAAGGATACCGTTTCATACAGAGTATTGCTTTACTGGTGTTTTAGGGGCAAATTAAACCGATTTTGAATATCGGGGTATAAAAACACATCTACGTGATTCAAAGAATTCGATAATGAAAACATTTTGTGAATTAGGAACCATCCGTAAACAACGTAGCATTTTTTGAGTGATTTTAACACCCCTCCCCCATCGTAGCATTTCGTCACAAACTTCTAAATACCCTGGTAATTACGTAGCTTGACAGTAACTCTCCCCTCCCCTTGTCCGGCAATTTTTTTAAAATAGAAAACGATGTTAGTTATTACCCTTTAAAAAGCTACGTAGCTTTTTTCGGGGATATGTGACCAAAAGGTAAATTTTGAATTCCAAAGCAAATTGAACGTTCCAGGTTCCTCATTTTCTCAGAAGATAAGATTTGAAAAAAAAATCATTTCATAACTTCCTAATGCAATGGTTCTCAAATTCGTACAATCTGGATTATCTATTTTCTTTATTCAAGAATGCTTGTTAACTTTAAATATATTATCATTGCATTTTAATTAATTATTTCATTCAGCATCTTTTTATTCATTTTGTTCATCTACGTTCATTTTATCTACTTTATTCGTTTCATCATTTGGATTCATTCAGATCAGTTTATTCCTTTCGTACATTTTACTCATATCAATTATTTGACTTATTTTATTTACTGTTTTTATTCGATACATTCTATTAATTTTTACCAGTTCATACATTTTGTTCAGTTTCTTTATTTTGTTAATCTGATTATTTTTTCAGTTTTATTCATTTCATCCAAATAATTTATTTGACACAATTTACTTTTTTCTATTTTTTATAACCTTTCAACATCGTTTAATTTTTTATTTCAATCGATGCATTATAATCTGCTTATTTTCTTCTTTTTTATTCATTTTATCAATTCAATTCATTTTGTTATTTGATTCGTTTGTTTTATTTATTCATTTCATTTATTTTTTTTTATTTTAATCGTTTGATTTATGTTTTTCATTCCATTCATTTTATTCATTGATCCAGTACATTCAATTGAAGCATTGTATTCACTACATTCAATAAATTAAAATGATTCATTTAACCGTTATGTGTACGACGCGGTACCCGGGTACCTTTGTGACATCTTAGAACTTCACTAAGTCAAGCTTTTGAGATAATAATATTGTTGATATAGTAAGGGGAGAGTTAGGAGGGGCTCCTGATTTTTTTTACTACGTAACAGGCCGACGTGGGTACCCGGGTAGCCACAAAACTTAAATGCCAATAACTAAGGTAATTTCCAACCGATTATGATGCTTTTATGTGTTTTGGATTCAGCAACTCATCCGCTTTTGGACTTGGTAAAAATGAATCAGGTTACTTCATTCGGTTCCCGGGAATCCGGATTTCCGGAAGCAGGTTCCAGTACTGGGATACTATTTGTGAACTTCAATGGAATACTAGCAATATGGGTATAAACATTCTTGAAATTACATCAGTATGCTGTATCTCGTGGTTTTGGAACCATTTGGTGATTTGACCCCGAAACGGACATTCCGGAGCAGGTTCCCGTGGGGCCGTGAGTGGCCATTCCATTCCAGTTCCATTTTTTAAATTGCCAAAGGGTCCCGTAAAATAAATAACAAACTTTCGAGACAATTTGAAGAGTTTTGAATCTCATATTGCTAGGACATTATGAAAATTTACAAATCATGCCCTGGGACTGGAACATTACCCCGGAAAGTCCGGATTACCAAGCGTGAGATCCATTTTATCCGGTTCAATTTTACAAAGCAAAAAGTGGACGAGTTCTTGAATCCAGAAAATCTAAAAGTGTCCAAATCGGATAAAGAAAGCCATAGTTATGAGCAAAACAATTTGTGGGTACCCGAGTACCCACGTTGGCTTCATTTGATTTATTTGATTAACTTGATTCATTTGATTAATTTGATTAATTTGATTAATTTGATTCATTTGATTCATTTGATTCATTTGATTCATTTGATTCATTTGATTCATTTGATTCATTTGATTGATTTGATTGATTTGATTCATTTGATTCATTTGATTCATTTGGTTCATTTGATTTATTTGATTCATTTGATTCATTTGATTCATTTGATTCATTTGATTCATTTGATTCATTTGATTCATTTGATTCATTTGATTCATTTGATTCATTTGATTCATTTGATTCATTTGATTCATTTAATTCATTTAATTCATTTAATTCATTTGATTAATTTGATTAATTTGATTCATTTGATTCAAATCGTTGACTGCTGCTGTTCATTTGATTCATTTGATTCATTTGATTCTTTTGATTCATTTGATTCATTTGATTCATTTGATTTATTTGATTCATTTGATTCATTTGATTCATTTGATTCATTTGATTCATTTGATTCATTTGATTTATTTAATTCATTTGATTAATTTGATTCATTTGATTAATTTGATTAATTTGATTCATTTGATTCAAATCGTTGACTGCTGCTGTTCATTTGATTCATTTGATTCATTTGATTCATTTGATTCATTTGATTCATTTGATTCATTTGATTCATTTGATTCATTTGATTCATTTAATTCATTTAATTCATTTGATTCATTTGATTCCTTTGATTCATTTGATTCCTTTGATTCCTTTGATTCCTTTGATTCCTTTGATTCCTTTGATTCCTTTGATTCCTTTGATTCCTTTGATTCCTTTGATTCCTTTGATTCCTTTAATTCCTTTGATTCCTTTTATTCCTTTGATTTCTTTGATTCACTTGATTCATTTGATTCAATTGAGTCATTTGAGTCATTTGAGTCATTTGAGTCATTTAATTCATTTAATTCATTTGATTCATTTGATTTCTTTGATTCCTTTGATTCCTTTGATTCCTTTGATTCCTTTGATTCCTTTGATTCCTTTGATTCCTTTAATTCCTTTGATTCCTTTTATTCCTTTGATTTCTTTGATTCACTTGATTCATTTGATTCAATTGAGTCATTTGAGTCATTTGAGTCATTTGATTCATTTGATTCATTTGATTCATCCTAATCGTTTGATTCATTTAATTCATTTTACTCATATTTTTAATTTTGTTCATTTCATGTTCAGCCATTCCTTTTATTTATTTCGTTCAATTTGTTAGTTTGAGTCAATTTATTCTATTAATCTATTTCTAAATATAGTCTAAATTTTCATTTAATGAGCTAAGCTAATTTGATTCGTGTATTCTATAATTTTGATTTACATTAATCATTCTACTCATTTTAAGGTTTACAACTTTTATTTTATTTTTTGCTTTATTTTTTTTCGTTCCCGTTAATGATTTTCTATAATTTATTCAGTTTATTCGAGATTTTATTCATGCAGGACTAGAAACTGTTTTCATCCCACCTCTAGTTGGGTGCCTACTTCGCATGAGTTCTGCAAACTAATGAATGATCCAACAGTGATATGTGTATGAAATGTCTCATCTCACTGCTAGGTGGATTAAATCGGTTAATATTGAAAGTGAATCGAAATATTTGCGATAGAAATATTTTCGACTACGTTTTATGTACACGTAATATAGCTTAGAGATTCGGTTGTCAATTACACTTACTGTAAAAATCTATGGAATTTCTTGCTTCATTCACGAATGATCCAATTACCTGGAAAGAAAAAGAGGAATATATTTAGCAAATGTTACTAAAAACAATAGTATTTTAAGAGTAATTAATTCTACATTCTACAATTTTCGGAAATGAGCCTCAGGAAACGCATAACGTTGCGTGGAGAATATTTGAGCGATTTTCATACAGTACGAAAAATACAATAGCCAAATAAAGAGTGTTTTTTAAAACGCACAAAAAATCGCCATTGAGACAACTAGTTCGACTTCGCGTTTAAAAGATGACTAGGAGATGAATGTTACTAGTGGCTACATGCCTAGAGAAAGAGCAAATCCGCGCATATCGACACTGTAGTAGATGCCGGCGTGAAGCTCTTTAAGCACAATAGATTGGAAAATTTAGAATACAATAAGATAGTAGAAAATTCAGTTTTATATCTTGTATGTTGTGAATATATAAAAGACCCACGGCTCAGTCAGGACAACGTATTCAACCGTGTCAATTAAACAAAACTTTCACTGAGCAAATCACTGATATTTCTTGTTTCCATGTTTGGCAATGAGGCATATGCGCTGAAATACACGCAGAACTTTATTTATGCATCGATAGCATACTTTTCTATCTGCCTCTCGTTTCTTCTGCTGTAAATTTTATGCATTGGATATATTCGGTATATCCGCTCATTGAATGCTTACTAGAGGTATATGCTAGAAAACTTCCGATTGCTCACCGTGCTTGAGAGAAGGTTTGAGTGCTCAATATTTGGTTGCCAAATGGAGTATGACATTGTGATATCGATGGGTTAATCAAATCATTTTAATAATACAGGGATCAGGAATCAGCATATATTGGCTCGATTGACACGTTCCAATTTTGTACCAAGATTTGTGCCTTGCAATATCGTCCCATCAATTTCCTCATGGAAAGGAAAAGGGAGGTGAAAGAAAAATGGTACAGAAATTGAAAATGCCAACACAATACAATCATAGCACAAAATAATTGACAATCTAGCTTCTACACTTCCGAAAGAATACTGAACCTTACTGATAAAGCCTATAGCTCATTACCACACTGTGTTAGGAACAATAGCATATCCTTGAGAACAAAGGTTTATCTATGTATGGAGAATAGACTGGTTCAATTTTTGACTTTTAGCTCCACCAGGCTCTACTGATTCCTTTTATAGTCCTTAGTGATTGTGCAAATTTTGGTACCGATCGGTTATTCCTACGGACCCTCCAAAAATTTTAAAGTTTATATGGAAATTAGTATGGAAAATCGGTTAAAATTGTAAATGAATTCTTAAAAAATCACCTCATCAATCAATTCATGAGAACACTATATATATATATATATATATATATATATATATATATATATATATATATATATATATATATATATATATATATATATATATATATATATATATATATATATATATATATATATATATATATATATATATATATATATATATATATATATATATATATATATATATATATATATATATATATATTGTATATTTCTAAAGGTATTCTTCTACTGAACACATTCGTGGAACATTGTAAGTTTGTGAAAATTCGCTGAGAAAAGTTATTAACTAAAGAAGTAGCATGACTTCAAAACAAGTGGATTTTATTATTAATCATAGCAACTCTGTTTGAATAGCTCCATCGTTATACAAGTGTAAACTAGACTTGCCACCCACCGTTCGCGTATGGCAGATGCAGCTATTCAAGCAGGGTTGCTATGATTAATAATAAAATCCACTTGTTTTGAAGTCATGCTGCTTCTTTAGTTAATAACTTTTCTAACCATTAAACCATATAAACTTTGAAATTTTTGGAGGGTCCGTAGACACAACCGATTGGTACCAAAATTTGCACAATTACTAAGGGCCATAAAAGGAAGCAGTGGAGCCTGGTGGAGCTAAAAGTCAAAAATTGAACCAGTCTAATGGAGAACCAACAATCCGGATACGGGCAGTTACATTCACACGAACAATACTCAGCCCGCTGAACAGTAGTTACGTGATGAAGGAGTTTGTAATGTCCGGCCAGTGCTCTGATCAGAATATTGCAATTGTGCTTGGATAAATGCAAGAAATTCTTTAACATTTTCGGATTCACATCAGAAATAAAAGTCGAAGCCAATTCGTCCGCCCATTCTTGTCCAGTAATATTGAATTAATCGGCTACCCATAAAAGGAAGATAGCATTTGAAATGCTAAGTTCTTCGGTTTGAGTTCAACAAGCGATTACTTATGTCAATATCGAATCTGCCGAAAACTAATTCCTTTAAAAAAAATTATAAATGATGTGAAAGGCGATGTAATTGTATTATGCGAAAACTTGGCTTACGTCAGAAATAGACGTCAACTTTCACGGTTTTATTATTATTCGCCCGGATCGAGAAGACGCTTACGAAAGAGTACTGTTTGGGATCAAAAACTTTTATTCTTTCAATCGAATCGATGTCTCCTCGACACCAGATATTGAAGTTGTCGCTTACTAAACCAAAATTAATGGCACAGACCTCTGCATTGCTTCCACCTACATTCCCCCTAGATAGGGTGACCATACGTCCTGGTTTCTCAGGACATGTCCTGGTTTTGCATTGTCTGTCCTGGTGTCCTGGGAAGTCGAGGAAAATGCTTGATTTGTCCTGGTTTTTCTTCTGTAAGCCTAATATATTTCTATCTATTCAGTCTTCGATTTTCACTATGCTCTAGATCGCAGTAACGACTGACCGCAACCATGACTGCAACGTATACTCATCCTCAATCGGAATGTGACAAACAAAACTTAATATAGTCGAATCTCCCAATTGTACCTTTCGATGGTTTTTTAAATCTCCCAAGAGTACCTCGTCAATATCGATGAAACAATAGCGCTTTTCCTTGGCTTAAATCGTCATTCAATCCAGGACTCGAAGAATTCCCTTTGGTACCTCTGAAAAGACACATCGGCATTTTGGTGCTTCTGCTTCCACTTGAGTTCTCTTGCTAGTGGCTTGTTTTCGTCTTACTGGAAATCCATTCCATAAAAAGAAAAATAGCACCTAATCAGTCGCTCTGCTTGTCAACAGTGCAGTGAATCAAACGAATGTTTCTACCTAAAGTCTGCTGTCTATATGTACCGCGCCAGTACTATAAACAAGCAAAGCAATCGAATAATAAATTTCGTCCAAAGCCAGTGTGAACAATAAAGCACCGTTACTTTCATCGATACGATATCGATCATTCATTTCAAGATGTTTGAAAATCAACAGAAAAATTCAACAGCAAATTTGCAAATGCAGTTTAGACTAACGGAAGTCGTCGTTATACAAGCTCACTACACTCATTACTGATAACATTTAAAATTTTGGCTATAACGGAAAGCTACGCAATGGAAGACAACATGCAATACGCCGTTGAGCATGATAATGTTAGGACCAAGATACCCATTTATATTGACAATGATAAGATTGATATGCGTCTGCACGATGAACACCTGGGTACTATTAATAAATTTATTACAACCATCATGTCGGAAAACGTAACGGTGGAATCCTTTAAGTTTGAAATCCGGAGAAAATTTAGGTATTTCCAACGGTTTTTGTTTCGTGAGAATGCGAGTGACCTATTCCTTCATATCTGAACTTTCAATTCAAAGCCAAACGCGTGACCAAATCTCAAATCACGCTGTGCACGTATGAAGGACAGACTCCTGCGTGTCCTACGTTGTTATACAAGAAGACACACTACGAGAAACCATGTACACAAACCTCTAACGAAGCAATATCAACTGCAAGCATACCCATCACACAGCCCTTCATCAACATCAACTAAATCACAAACCACCGGAGTTGCAGCT